>NC_064864.1:74401316-74723816 GCF_024139225.1 Suncus etruscus
GCATGCAAGGCAAACTCCCTACCTCCATGCTATTTCTCCGGTCCATCAGGTTTTCTTTTAAGTCTAGTTTTGAGTCTGTAAAATATCTGAGTTGCTGTTGATCCATGAAACTGCATTCTTCTTTGAAACCTGAATGTGAATCTGGCTGTGTGCAGTATTCTAGGTGAAGCATTTATTTAACTGAGTTTTGTCAATACATCCCACCACTGCCTTCTGGTATTGAGGGTTTCTTGTGACAGAAATGCTGTAAATCTTAAGGATCTCCCTTGATTGCAATTCCCCCCGCCCTTTTTTTTTGGGCCACACCCATTTGATGCTCAGGGGTTACTCCTGGATAAGCATTCAGAAATTGCCCCTGGCTTGGGGGGACCATATGGGATGCCAGGGGATTGAACCACGGTTTTTCCTTGGCTAGCGCTTGCAAAGCAGACACCTTACCTCTAGCGCCACCTCACCGGCCCTGTAATTTCCCTTTTTGATCTTGCTTCTTTCAGGATTATATCCTTATCTGTGGGATTTGTCATTGTGACTAGGATGTGTTTTGAGTGCTTTTAGCTTCAGGTCTCTTTTAGCTGGTATTTTCCTAGCATGCAGGATTTGATTGCATGCACTCTTTAGCTCTGGGAGTTTCTTTGCTATGATATCCTTGACTGTTGCTTATTACTGGGGATTTTCTTCTTGGGTATTTGGGACTCCAATTATTCTTAGGTTGTTTCTATTGAATTTATCAAAGACTTCTTTTTCATCTGTTCACATTCTTTGAGAATTTTTTCCATTGTCTGAGCGTTTCTGTTAAGGCTTTTATCCAATCTCTTCTGTTGTATGGAGTTGTTATGCATCTCATCTTTTAGCTCACTGATTCAGTTCTCAGCTGCTGTTACTCTGTTGGAGTGGCTTTCCAGTGAGGTTTTCATTTCACTTACCAAGTTTTTCAGACCTGTTATTTAACTTTGGAGTATTCTGATTTCTATTTTCATATCCTCTTGATTCTTTTATTCTGTAAAACTATTTTTAATATATTTTTTATTTAAGTAACATGATCATAGTTGGGTTACAGTCATAACCAGAACACCCCCCCCCCTTCACCAGTGTAACATTACCCCCTCCCCCCATCCTCTTGATTCTTATTTGTGGTTTGTTCAGTTCGATTTATGCTTTCTTTGAGTTCTATGAACATCCTCCATACTTCTCTAAATTCCTTATCTGAAAGGCTAAATAAGAGGTTTGGACTTTTCCGTCATCATAGTTTCCATTTCATTCTCTCTGCATTGTTTTGATTTGTATTGTTTTCCCATTTTCACGCATGTATTGTTGTGTTTATAGCCCAGATATTCTTTGCTTCTCAGATACCAGCGAGTTTCCATTCTATGACATTTTATTTTGGGTCTCCCAAGTGGTGCTCAAGAGGAGTTGAGGGGAAACTCCTTGTGGTTCTCTGCCATCTGGATGGGTCGTGGATGCTTGGGGCCTGCAGTGCTGGACCCCTTGGGGGCCCTGCTGGTGTCCCAATGCACCCTGGGGTTCCTGGGATCAAACCAGAGTCAGCTGCCTCCAAGTCATGCTCCTTAGCCCTTTATTGTCCCTCAGAACCTGCGATGTTTTATCTGTGAGAAGTAAAGCTCATGCAGCTGTGCCCACAGTTTCTAGTTCTCAGAGACAATAAGGGGTCATAATCAGGGACCCTCCTCCCAACACAAAGAAGCACATGCATGCTTTGCTGCATTTTCATTTCATTTTATATTCTGTTCCTTCTTAGCGTAGCCACAGTTCCCTTGATTAACATTGGCTCATGGATATTGAAAGGACTGCTCATTGTGCTAATTGCTGAAGATCAGTACTACCAATTTTCTGGAGTAAGATTTCTCTGTGTTTAAGGCTCCGGGAGTGTCTTTTCCTTGCTGCCTCTCATGGACTCTATTGGTAAACACAGAAGCAGGTCTTTTCCACTCCGTCCCCACACATGTTGGGGTGTAGCTGGTGTCTGTGAGTAGGTAGTACCAGACCACTCTCTAACAAGGACATAAATCAGCATAGGCTTGGAGGGCAGACTAGGGGTACAAGATTTTTGTGTGCATGTGTGTGGATGCTGCATGTATCTTGTCCTGTATGTGAACAGGTGCTTATTGATGTGTCTGTGTGTCCATTGATGTGCATCTGAATGTGTGTTTGTGTGTTTCTTGAGCACTTGGTCTCTGCCTGGGTGTTTATTTGTTTATTTATGTGTGTATCTGCCTTCTGTCTTCCATGTGCCTGGGTGCTTCTGTATTCTTGAGTATCTGTGTGTATCTGTGTATCAGTGCCTGTGTTTCTGTGTATACTGACTGGTGGACAGGTTCTCTCTGGTCTGTCACAACAGAACTACGCAATGAGTTGACTTGATGCAATGGAGTGCTATTTGACATAAGGAATTAAACTATTTGGAATAATACCTGCTTTTAAAAATATTTAAGTTTAAGTATTTAGATTTATCTTTAAATTCCTTAACCACTGCTTCCATCTATGTATTGCCCACTTCTTACATTTGGATTTGAATGACCAATATAAGGGGAAATAAGTTGAAGGATCCAAATACGCAGAAATATAGCTCAGAGCTACACACTGCATCCACAGATTGTCTCTGCTTCTGGAGAGCAAACCCTGCTTGCCACCTTCTTATCTGTTCTGTTCCTGTCTCTGCCTTCTGTCTCTGGGTCTCTGTCACTGCCCTGTCTCCATCTGTTTCTGTTCTCAGTGTCTGTCTGTCTCTGTAACCAATCTCTGTCTCTTTGTCTCCCTGGTTTTGTCTATATAACCATTTCTCTGTCTCTATGTCTCTTATCTCCCCTTGTCTCTGACCCTACCTCTGTCTCTGTTTCTTAGTGTCTCCGACCCATTCTCTATCTCTGCTTCTGTCTCTCCATTTCTTTATCTCTATCTTTGTTTTCCTGTGTCTGACCACCATCTCTGTCTGTCCCTCCATGTCTCTGACTCTACTTCTGTCTGTGCATCATCTCAATATCTCTGTCACTGTCTCTATCTCTATAACCCTCCATCTCTGTATCTTTGTCTCTGTTTCTCTCCATGCCTCTGACACTGTCTCTGTCTCCCCATGTCTCTGATCCCATCTCTTTCTCTGTCTCCCACTCAAACAAGTGACTGTTCTCAAGCCTTGTTATTTTGGGCTTGTTCTGTGCCTGCTGGCCCAGCACCCGCTCCTGGCAGCCTGTGCGGAGAGCAGAGTGTGCTGTTGGGAAGAGGTGCCGAGAACAAGCTGTTTGCATATCCCAGCTGTGCTGTGCGTGATCAGCGCACCAGGACCCTTGCTCTCCCTGCTGTGCCCTGGCGCCAGGAACTGGGAGGAAGAGCACCATCATGGGGGCTGGGGGAGTGTCGTGCCTGGGGTGGTTTCAGGCTGGAGGTGCCCCTCACCTCACTACAGCCAGAGCGCAGACTCCTGTGTTAGGATTTTGATCCACGAGTGTCCAGGTGGCTGCTCTCTCAGCCTGTGCTTGGGTTAAGCACATCTTCCGGATTCCTGCTGGGCATGTTTGAGCAGAGCCGATGGTGCTTCAGCCGCTGCCTTAAATCTAGAGCAGAGGGGGGCCTGAGCGATGGCACCATGGTCGGATGTTTGCCTTACATGCAGCTAACCCAGTTCAAACGGACCCCAGTTCAAACCCCAGCATCCCATTTGGTCTCCCAAGCCTGTCAGGAGCGTTTCCTGAGTTAAAGCCAGGAGTAACCCCTGAGTGCCGCCAAAAACAAACAAAAAAAATGTAGAGCAGCGGCTGCGTGGATGCTTGCCAGGCAGCAAACGGGCAGAAGGACTGGCCGGCAGGTGCTGTACTTGGTAGTTGACAGCTAAACTTCATGTTCCCCATATTCTGTGCAAGAATGCTAGACAGTGCCTGGAGGACCTATTCCCTACGAGGGATGCGGGCCTCCTGCCGTCCTTCCCAGCAGCAGGCACCAGGGGCTGGCAGGAGCATGTTGGGGACTGCTCTTGTGAAGCCCAAGGTGCTCTGCTGGCCACAGTATTAAGGGGTGGTCGGGGGTCTGAGAGGCCCAGGAGACCCTCCCTGATTGGTGCTGGAAGTCCTGGGGGGTGCAGTGAGGTCATGTGCTGCTTCTGGGGAGAGGAGCCTTTTGGGACATTTCCCCTGAACCCAGATCAGCTCTTATGGACACTGAGCCCAGGCTGGGGCCCTCCTTGACAAGCAACATTCTGGAGCCCAGCACCTTCCCCCCATTTCCCTCTCTGCATCTCTGCATGATCTGCACAGCAACATCAAGGCCTGTTTCTCAGAGGCAGAGGGCAGGGCTGCTTCCTCCAACAGCCTCCTGAGTCCTCATACTGGGGATCTCTGCTGCATGTGAATCTCTATTTCTTTCTTTCTTTTTCTTTTTTTTTAGGGGTCACACCCGGCAGCGCTCAGGGGTTACTCCTGGCTCTACACTCAGAAATTGCCCTTGGCAGGCTCAGGAGACCATATGGGATGCCGGGATTTGAACCACTGACCTTCTGCATGCAAGGCAAACACCTTACATCCATGCTATCTCTCCAGCCCCGAATCTCTGTTTCTTATCCTGTGGAGACACTGTCCTATATACCCCTGTTAGGTCACATCTTATTTTAACCAAAACAAAGATAATCCTGGTTCTTTGTATCTATTTGTTTACAACTTGGTTTTACTGAGATTGTCTTTTTTTTTTAACCATTTTTTAAAATAACTATTTAAACACCGTGATTATAAACATGACTGCAGACACCCCCTCCCCTTCACATAAACCTGGGCAGGACAGGCTCGGGATAGCCTGAGCTATCTGCCCTTACTCTGTTCTTACTGCCTCACCTGGGGGTGGTCTCTGTACTCAATAAAAGCAGTTCTGGAAGGCAACTTGCACTGGATAAGAGATAGAACATTGCCAGAATGCATGTGCTTCATCCCTCAGCCTGGTTTGGATTATTCCATGCCCGACCCTGATTCAGACTCATTCACCTGGGGTTGGCGATTTTACATACCCCACCATCTCTTGTCCTGTCCTTCCTATTCCCCGTCTATCTCCTGTGGAGACACTGTCTTTCTTGGTCTGCTGTCTCTCTCCTCCCTGGACACCCTTAATGGTCCGTCTCCAGGCACTTTTAGGGATCTGGATCTGGCACCTGGATTTTGGGGACCTTGTCCCAATGCACATGGAGATCTCATCACCTATACTTCTTTGGCCTTGACCCACACCATTTTTGGGCTGGCCATTGTTCACCTGCTGTGTGTATGTCTACACACATATATGTACATGTACACAAAATATATAGACAAAACCTGACTAGTTCTGTCTCCGCTGGCCAGGCCTGCCTCTCTCCTCAGGTACCAGCCTCCAGGTGTCTGCACCTGAGTTATTACTCATACAGATATGATTCCTCAAGTAGTACTCTGCAAACCCCTTGAATTACTTCGTGTCCACACCAATGTTCAGCCTTTATATGAGAAGGTCCTTATGCTTGATATAAAACTCTTGGTGGATAATAATTTTCTCTCATTGTCAATTTATTATTCCCTCTTCCTCTGCCCTAACACAGAGCATTGAAAAGGTTTCAGTTATAAGTTACATTTTTGTCTATATAAATATAGACATAGTCTATATATATGTCTATATAAATATAGACATAGTCTTTTCCTTTCTTTAATGCTATTTAATAACTGTTCTGAGAAATCTCTCTGGCATATGGCAAACTCTCAGTAAGAAGTCCAACCTTTTTTTTTTTTTAAGTATCTTTATTTAAGCACCATGATTACAACAGGTTTGTAATTGGGTTTCAGTCATAAAAAGAAAACCCCCCTTCATCAGTGCAACATTCCCACCACCAATGCCAACCTTCTCCTTAATTCAGTTAGCTTTCCTCGAATTATAGCTTTTAATAGTTTTTGTTTGTTTGTTTTTGGGCCACACCCAGTGACGCTCAGGGATTACTCCTGGCTATGTGCTCAGATATCGCTCCTGGGATGCTGGGGGATTGAACTGCTGGTTCGTCCTAGGTTAGCGCGTGCAAGGCAAATGTCCTACCACTTGCACCACTGCTCCAGCCCAAGCTTTTAATAGTATTTTTTTTGTGTGTGTGTTTTTGAGCCATACCCAGTGATTCCAAAGGGTTATTCCTGGTGCACTCAGAAATTGCTCCTGGCTTGGGGGACCATATGGGATGTCAGGGGATTGAATCGCGGTCCATCTGGGTCAGCCACGTGCAAGGCAAATGTCCTAACACTGCGCCATTGCTCTGGCCCCACAGCTTTTAATAGTTATTTTTGTTTCTTCAAAGAAATCATCTGTAATTTTGATAGAGATGACATTTAAAGTGTTGACCAGTTGGGGCCGGCGCAATGGCGCTAGAGGTAAGGTGTCTAGACGCCTTGCCAGCGCTAGCCTAGGCTGGACCGTGGTTCGGTCCCCCAGTGTCCCATATGGTCCCCCAAGCCAGGAGCGACTTCTGACTACATAGCCAGGAGTAACCCTTGTGTGTCACCGGGTGTGGTCCAAAAACCAAAAACCAAAAAAAAAAAAAAAAAAATGTCGACCAGTTGCCATCTTTTAAATAGTAAGTTCTCTTATCTGTGAAGATGGGATGTCTTTCCACTATTTAAGTATTTGATTCCAACAATGTTTTATAATTTTTAGAGTATAACTTTTTCACTTGAAAGCATTTTTATTCCTAAGTGCTTTATTCTTTCAGATACTTTGAAAACATTTTTACTCCTAAGTGCTTTTCCTTTCAGATACTATTATGAATGGAATTGCTTTTTAAATTTTATTGTTCACTTAGTCACTTCAAGTATATAGTAAGTGGTAGATTTTAAAATATATTTGTCTTACATCCTACCACCTGACTGAGTTTATTCTAATATTTTTAAAATAGAAATTCATTCCCAAGGGTTTTCCTTGATATAAAATCACGACATGTGCTCTTGATATGGTTTAACATTATTTCTCATAAATGTTTTATTTGTCGTTAGTCATTCCTTTTTTTTTTTTTTTGCCTAGGACATTCATCATTGTTGAATAGATGTGCTAAGCAGATATCATCTCTCTAGCCTAACTTCAGAGTGAAGCTTTCATCTTTAACCCTTAACTATGAAAGAAGGGCCCAGAGAGATAGCACAGCAGTGTTTACCTTGCAAGCAGCCGATTCAGGACCAAAGGTGGTTGGTTCAACTCCCGGTGTCCCATATGGTCCCCCATGCCTGCCAGGAGCTATTTCTGAGCAGACAGCCAGGAGTAACCCCTGAGCATCGCCGGGTGTGGCCCAAAAACCAAAAACCAAAAAAAAAAAAAAAAAAAACCCTAAAAAAACAAAACTATGAAAGAAACTAGTTTTTTTTAAACTGTGGTTTATTATCTTATGTTTTTAATTTGCTGGGGTTTTTGATGCAAAGTATATTGAGTTTTCTCTTGTTGGTATTTTTCTTTGCAGGTATGTTGAGATGTTACCTGTCTTTTGTGCTTTGTGTTTTTCAGATATGGTACATTAGTATAATTCTGGATCTTAAGCCAACCTTGGATTCCTAGGACAAAGCTAGTATTTAGTTTCTTTTACTTGTCTTTCTTCTTCTCAACACACTGATTTTGATTAACCTATGTCACACGAATCCTGGCCTGTTCATTATCATTGCTTTAAGTTTCATTTCACCACAATTTATGTGTTCACTCTCGTTGATGGACATTTTGTTATTTATAGGTTCTACCTATTACAAGTGGTGCTACTTTAAACATTAATTCGTTCATTAGTTCTATGGTGAATGTGTGTTTGCATTTCTGAGGGTGTTGTACTGGGATACTTTATAGATTTGGCTGTTTAATAGGTATTTTCAAGGAGTTTTCGTAAATGATGTCAATGATTTTTCCCTCTTGCAGTAATTGAAATTACTCTTACTCCACATTTTAGTCAGTTTTTGGTATTTTTCTGTGTTTTTCATTTTAATAATTACAGAAATTTCTAATGATATAGTATTATAGTTTTAATTAAAATTCTATTATACCTCATGGAGTTAAGCTCCTTTATCACCATGTATACTCAAGTATAAACCAAGTTTTCAGCACAAAATTTGTGCCGAAAAAACTGAACTCAGCTTATACTCAGGTCATTTGATTCGGTGTGTGTGCGCCGAATCAAATGCATGTAGTCTCCAGTTGTCTTCTGCCGTCTGCTGGAGGGGGCGGTGCTTCAGTTCAGCACACAACTTGCAGCTGAGCTGAACTGTATGCCACTGAACTATATAACTCACAGTATTCAATGGCACATTTAATTAAGTGAAAAACCCATTTATTTCTGCTTTCACTTGTTTGGAGAGTGCTGTTTCCTCCTTAAAGATGCCTTTAGTCTCAATATCATGGAGTGTTTCACCTACATGTTGTTCTATATACTTTGTGATTTCAGGTCTGATATCTAGGTCTTTAATCCATTTGGATTTTACCTTTATACATGGTGTTAGCTGAAGGTCTAAGTTCATTATTTTACAAGTGGCTAACTAGTTGTGCCAACACCTCTTATTGACTTATTGAAGAGGCCTTCCCTGTTCCATTTAGGATTTCTTGCTCCTTTATCAAAGATTAGGTGAATACAGATACAAAGATCCTCAATAAAATTCTGGCAAATAGAATTCAATGCCTTATCAAGAAGATCATTCACTATGATCAAGTAGGTTTTATCCCAGGAATGCAAGGATGGTTCAACATTCGTAAATCCATCAACATAATACACAACATTAACAAGAAAAATAAAAATCACATGATCATATCACTAGACACAGAGAAAGCATTTGATAAGGTCCAACACCAATTCTTGATAAAAACTCTCAGCAAGATGGGAATGAAAGGAACCTTTCTCAATCTAGTCAAGGCCATCTACCACAAGCCAGTGGCAAATATTATCCTCAATGGAGAAAAACTAAAAGCCTTCCCTCTAAATTCTGGTACAAGACAAGATTGCTTCCTCTCACCACTCCTATTTAACGTAGTACTGGAAGTACTTGCTATAACAATTAGGCAAGAAAAAGATATCAAGGGAAGGAAGAAGACAAGCTCTCATTGTTCGCAGATGACATGATACTATACTTAGAAAACCCTAGAGACTCTATCAAAAAGCTTTTAGAAATAATAGATGCATATAGCAATGTAGCAGGCTATAAAATTAACATGCAGAAATCAATGGCCTTTTTATACACCAATAATGATAGGGAAGAAATGGACATTAAGAAAACAACTCCTGGGGCCGGGAAGGTGGCGCTAGAGGTAAGGTGTCTGCCTTACAAGCGTTAGCATAGGACGGACCGCGGTTCGGTCCCCCGGCGTCCCATATGGTCTCCCCAAGCCAGGGGCGATTTCTGAGCTCATAGCCAGGAGTAACCCCTGAGCGTCAAACGGGTGTGGCCCAAAAACCAAAAAAAAAAAAAAAAGAAAACAACTCCATTCACATTAGTGTCACACAAACTCAAATACCTTGGAGTTAACTTGACTAAAGATGTGAAGGACCTATACAAAAAAAAAAAAAAACTATAAAACTTTGCTACAAGAAATAAGAGAAGACATGCGGAAATGGAAATCCATACCCTGCTCTTGGATTGGCAGGATTAACATCATTAAAATGGCAGTACTCCCCAAAGCATTGGACAAATTTAATGCGATCCTTCTAAAGATACCCATGACATTTTTCAAAGAAGTGGGTCAAACACTTCTGAAATTCATCTGGAACAATAAACACCCACGAATAGCTAAAGCAATACTTGGGATAAAGAATATCGAAGGTATTACTTTCCACAACTTTAAACTGTATTACAAAGCAATAATTATCAAAACAGCATGGTATTGGAACAAAAACAGACCCTCAGATCAGTGGAATAGGCTTGAGTACTCAGAGAATGTTCCCCAGACATGCTTTACTGTCTTAAATGGTTTATTAACTTGATTAAAGTTGTCATTGCATACTACATGTTAATGTGGTATGTTAGTGGTATACAGTATACCAAACAATCATGTATTATAAATGCAATCATGCATTTATTTATTTATTTATTTACTGATTTCTCAATTATTGTAATTGTTTTGGGTATATATTTTATTTTTGAAATTTAACCGTGGCTGCTGCATTTTCCTCCTCAGTTTATACTCGAATTAGTAAGTTTTCCCAGTTTTTTAGGGTAAAATTGGAGGGGGTCAGCTTATACTTGGGTTGGCTTATACTTGAATATATACGTTATTTTTTGGTGATTTGTCTTCATTTCAGGGGGTTATTGAAATGTCTATTTTTATCAGGTTACTTTATTTTATTTAAACAAATTATGAAACAGTTATGTAGTGATCATTTATATGTTTTGGATATCCATTTTCTATTTCAGTCATTTCTTTTGAACTTCACTGACTTGATGGTATTTATTAATAAATCAATTTTAACAAAATCAAATGATCACTTTGGGGTATTCTAGCATTATTTCCTATGTTATGTAATAATGAATCTATTTATGACCCACAGCCTTAAGATGATCTAGATTTTCCTTGAAGGCCCCTTCCTAAGGACTCTTGAGTTGAAGGGAAGCAGATGACCTCTCATGCTCTTTGTGTCTGTATAGCTGTGTTTGTCCACTGGCCAATCTGCCTTTCTGTTGGAAGTGCTTGTACGGGTGACTTGGTTTGTGTTTCAACCAAGAGATTTTCATGGCTGCTTCTAGGGATCATGCAGCTCACTGGGTACCCAGCTTATCTTATCTTGTGTCTCTTGTTTGTGTCAGACCTTCTGCCACCCCTTGTGCTGATCTTTCCATGCCTGTCATAGTTCTTTTAGGAAGCAGAAGCTTCTCTCTGGGCGATGCGTGATCATGGCTCCTTCCTCTGTAATCAGTGTCAGTAGTGGGGTCTCTGTCTGAAGCAGGCTCTCTGCAGGGAGGAGAGGACAGAAGCTTTGGGGGTGGGTAGCAGGACAGCACAGTTGCCGGTCAAGCGGCTGTGCAGGCAAGGGTGCTACATTCTTGATAGGATCTTTTATGTTTGTTTGTTTTTGTTTTGTTTTGTTTTGTATTGGGTCATACCCAGCAGCGCTCAGGGTTTACTCCTGGCTTTATGCTCAGAAATTGCTCTTGGCAGGCTCGGGGGACCAAATGGGATGCCGGAATTCAAACCACCATTCTTCTGCCTGCGAGGCAAATGCCCTACCTCCATGCTATCTCTTCGGCCCCTCCTGGTAGGATCTTTGAGCCCTTATGCTGTCCCAGTGACTGTCAGGAGCTGTTGGAATAGACATCTGATTCTAGAAGTCACTGGAAGTCTCTGGAAGACACTAGAAGTTTCTGGAAATCAACTGAAATCCTCTGGAAATCCCTAAAAATCTCTGGAAGTCACTCCAGATCTCTTGAGTTGATCTCTCAACCCTCTGATGGCAGCTTTGCTTTCATTGCTTCTATTCTGTGTTGATGCTGAAAAAATACGCGAATGTTCTCAATAGCGGAGCCTCTGCACACACATGATTGGGCACTTGCTTTAGATTGTTTCCCAACATCTAAAAACAAAGGGGAAATTTCTTTTCTTCCTTTTCTTTTTTTGTTTCTTTGTTTTTTGTTTTTGGGTCACACCCAGTAGCGCTCAGGGGTCACTCCTGGCTCTATGCTCAGAAATCGCAAGCTTAGGGGACCTTATGGGATGGTCCCATCTATATGGTCCTTCTGCATGCAACCACTGTCCTTCTGCATGCAAGGCAAATGCCTTGCCTCCATGCTATCTCTCTGGCACCACAAAGGGGAAATTTCTTTCTTTCTTTCTTTCTTTCTTTCTTTCTTTCTTTCTTTCTTTCTTTCTTTCTTTCTTTCTTTCTTTCTTTCTTTCTTTCTTTCTTTCTTTCTTTCTTTCTTTCTTTCTTTCTTTCTTTCTTTCTTTCTTTCTTTCTTTCTTTCTTTCTCTCTCTCTTTTTTTCTTTCTCTCTTTCTCTCTCTCTTTCTTTCTCTCTTTCTTTCTCCCTCCCTCCCTCCCTCCCTCCCTCCCTCCCTCCCTCCCTCCCTCCCTCCCTCCCTCCCTCCCTCCCTCCCTCCCTCCCTCCCTTCCTTCCTTCCTTCCTTCCTTCCTTCCTTCCTTCCTTCCTTCCTTCCTTCCTTCCTTCCTTCCCTCCCTCCCTCCCTCCCTCCCTTCTTTCCTTTCCTTTCCTTTTCTTTCCTTTTCTTTTCTTTTCTTTTCTTTTCTTTTCTTTTCTTTTCTTTTCTTTTCTTTTCTTTTCTTTTCTTTTCTTTTCTTTTCTTTTCTTTTCTTTTCTTTTCTTTTCTTTTCTTTTCTTTCATTCTTTTTGGGTCTCCTTACCCTTTCTCTGTGCATTCTAAATGACTTTGGGAGTGGAATCTATCCTTGTAGCAGCAGGAGCCACATTCAAGTGTGGCCTTTGTCATGGAAATTTTCAGATCCTGCAGTTAGAAATGAGGTGGGTTCTGGAATGACTTCCCAGGGCTTGCAGAACACTTTAATTACTAATAACTCTGTTGCAGCCAACTTCACCAATACCATCAGATCTGCTTCCCTGTGTGCTGTGGCTCAGAAACAGGCAGCTCTGAGCTTCAGTGGCTCTTGCCATCTTGGATTTCCATCCTCGAGGCTGAAAAGGGCCTTCAAATGCCAAGGAGCTGCAAGTGGACATGGAATCTACTTCTAGTGGGAGGAATATGAAGATGTGGTGTACTCTGGGTTCTAACTTTTCTAGTCTCAGGCTATTGTGAAGAGTGCAGGGTAGTCAGGAATAGATCCCACCCCCCACCCACCAGCTTGGTGTCTCCTGCTCTTGATAATACCCAGAACTGGGAAAACTACCTTACAGAACTTTTGCTTTCACTCTTTAAGAAACCACTATGCTGACTATATGATTGTTCCATGTGCCAGCATGGTGAGACTTCCTTCTCTCATATCCTCCCAGGTCCTCCTTATCTCCCAGGAGGCCACACCTCATCCTGGTCCTGACACACACACACACACACACACACACACACACACAAATACACACATACTGCAGTGTATGCTGCACATACTCATGCACTGGGAACCAGCTGCTGTACTCCCACTCTAGGTCCTCCTTCTGCCTGGATTTGAAAGCCAGTAATGAGAAATGCTGTGTCTTCTTGAGTGGCCTGGTGACACAGGTCTCCTGTTGACAGCTGCTTCTATCAGACATCTCCTGTGGAGCTGTTCTTTTGCAGCTGATGCCCTGTGCTCTTTTCTTCCTCTTTTTCTCAAGTCCTCATTCAGAGAGCAGTGCCCTCACCACTGTCCACTTGCCATGCTTCAGCAACTGCCAACCTCACGGTACCGGTTGACAATCTTCACGGTTTTCTTTTTCCTTGAGAGAAGACCCGGATCCTTAAGGGGCTTCTTTTCCTTGGACCAGGGGTTCTGATGGGTCTGGGCCAGCTCCTGTGGCACCATGTGGGTGTTTGCTAGGAGGGTTTCTTGGGACAAACCTCAGCTCTCCCAGTGAGAAGTGTTATTCTTTTATTGTGTCTGCGATTATGCATTTTTTATTTTTTTTACAAATGTTAACTTATTTAAAACTTATTTATTTGTTTTTGGGGAAAACCATACCAGCTGTGCTCAGAGATTACTCCTGGCTCTGTACTCAAGGATCACTCCTGATGGGACTTTATTTGGTGGTGGGGATCCTACCTGGTAGGCTGTGAGTAAGTGGTTAAGATAGGCGCCTTATCCACTGTACTATCTCTATAGCCATGAGTTATTTAAAATTTACAATCTGTAGTCTGTTCAGCAATGTTTGTGTTTACTTTGCTGTGGAATCCTTTCTGTACTTTATAGGATAATGCAGTGAATATTTTCTAAAGTGTTTAAAATTCATATTTCACTTTTTGGGGGCACACCTGGTAGTATACAGAAATTACTCCTGGCAGACTTGAGGAATCCATGGGATGCCAGGATTCGAACCAGGGTCCATCTGTAGTTGGCTGCGTGCAAGGCAAACACAAACACCACACCACACTGCTGTGTATTGCTCCAGTCCCCTTCTTTAGGTATTATTTTAATTATTCTAGGTCATTTACTTTTCCACACAAAAGATGCTTGCCAGTTTTCCCACAATACCTCTGAGATTCAAATTAAAATGCACTGGAATTTATTGGCTAATGAATGGATTGCTGAGAGCTTGTGGGCATCGCATTTCCTGTATGACAGTGTCTTATCTCCATATATTCAAGGTCCTTTTGTGTTCAGATGCTAGTTATTTTCTCCATTTAAAATGTAGACATCCTTGGTTAGGTTCACACTGAGAAAAGCCTCTTAGAGTCTCAGCGAATGGAATTTGGAAAGGGTCTTCACCTCCTCTAGCTGGCAAGCTCCTCATTTGTGCATCTCTGAGGGTCTTTTAATTTAGGGCCTGCCCAGGGTGACCAGCTTAGTTTGTCTGTGATTCTCTGGGATCTTCTGCCCAGCTTATAATGCCACTTGCAAAATAAATCCCAGCAATTAAGACAGGAGAAACTGGCCATCTGGTGTTGAGTGCAGATGTGCCCTGAATTTCCTGGTGGGACTCCTTCCCTGGTGGAGCAGTTAGCTATGTGCTAGAGGGACTTACAAAGGCTGGGCAGGCAGGAAAACAGAATGCTGGTACTTAATTTCTTGCTCTTTTATTCTTGTAGTTATAGCTTTGAACTGAAGTGCCTCTCTTCACACTTGCAATTGGATTTCCAAATGTGTAAATGTTTGATACCTTTAGCACTAGACTTGCTTTAGATTTTTGGCGGGGGGGGGGGGGGGAGGGAGATGTGACCCAGCAGCGCTCAGGGGTTACTCCTGGCTCTACACTGAGAAATTGCCCCTGGCAGGGGCCAGAGAAATAGCATGGAGGTGAGGCGTTTGCTTTGCATGCAGAAGGTCAGTGGTTCAAATCCCGGCATCCCATATGGTCCCCTGAGCCTGCCAGGAATGATTTCTGAGCATAGTGCCAAGAGTAACCCCTGAGCACTGCCAGATGTGACCCAAAAACTGAAAAAAAAAATGAAAAGAAATTGCCCCTGGCAGGCTCAGGGGACCATATGGGATGCCAGGATTTGAACTCTGTCCTTCTGCATGCAAGACACACTATCTTCATGCTATCTCTCCGGCCCCATGTGGTATGCTTTTTTTTTTGGGGGGGGGTCACACCCGGCAGTGCTCAGGGGTTACTCCTGGTTCCATGCTCAGAAATCACTCCTGAGGTAAGGTGTCTGCCTTGCAAGCGCTAGCCAAGGAAAGACCGAGGTTCGATCCCCTGGCGTCCCATATGATCCCCCCAAGCCAGGGGCAATTTCTGAGTGCTTAGCTAGGAGTAACCCCTGAGCTTCAAACGGGTGTGGCCCGAAAAACAAAACAAAACAAAACAAAACAAACAAACAAAAAAAATCACTCTTGGCATGCTCGGGGGACCATATGGAACGCCGGGATTTGAACCAATGACCTTCTGCATGAAAGGCAAAAGCCTTACCTCCATGCTATCTCTCCGGTCCCATGGTATGCTTTTTAATGAGACATCAAATACTGAGTTGCGGGCAAGTTGGGGAACTAACTATTCATGCAATTACCAAGAATGTGTCTGACCGTTTTAAGTAGTCATCGTTTGTGAAAAATGCTGGTGTGGAAGGCTGGCAAGCGTCTCCTGACGCTGGCTCAGAGACCTGCCGGCTGTTTGTGATTGCTCTTTCAGGGCAGTAGGGTGACGTCTCCCTTCCAAGTGCTTGTTGGGGATGCTCAGCTGATTTTTTCAAGAGTTATTATGCTTTGCTGCTAACTTACACACAATATAGTTGAGTGCAAGAAATTCACATGTCTTACTTGATATCATTAAGGAATTATCTCTAAAGTTGGTTAGGAGTGAATTTTCTTCATTCCACCAGCTGTGTAGATGAGCAGATTTTGGAAAGAAACTCTCGACTTTGGCATCAGTGATTTTCTACAGTTTCCTGGGATTCTTCTGAAATAGATGTGGAGACAATAATTTCATGTTTTCGTCAACTTATTGTGGTAGTAGCTCTTCTCACTTACCCAGATGTAATTGAATTTAGAGTTTCTCCCGCATGTGTTCTGAGCTGCGACCACAATGACCATCAAGCTCTGAGAGGTCAGCCAGTATTTGACCCAACGACAAGAGTGAGTTCGAGCATTTGTCCTGGGGTGGGGCAGGGTCTTGAAAGGCTCAGCCCTGTTTGAGCTGATCTGGGCTGCCCCACTCCATCAGCAGGTGCAGTCCCAGGAAGGTCTGGGAGCTGAACAGTGCTCAGCACTCAGAAGCAGATGGAGTTGGGGTTAGAGGGACCTGTCCCCCACTGTGGAAGGATGGCTGTCCAGGCCCATGCCACCGTTTTTGGCTGAAGTGAGCCCTGGAAGACTGACGGACATGAGTCTCAAACCCAGAGCAGCACTGAGTCCTGCTGCTGAGCAGTGTGACCCCTGCCACAGACACATCTGAAGAGCAACTTTCAGTTTTTGTTTCTGTAGGAAGATCCAGTGTCTGTCTCAGGTTTCAGCATGCTGCTGGGGTCTGCACATTTTGGAAATCAAATATTGGCATTCTAGAATATCTTTGGGCAAGAAAGTCACCTAAGGGTTGATCTGCTCTTGCAGGAGACTTCTGATTGTTGAATTTCCTATGTCCTCCCTCCCCCACTCCCTTCTTCCTTTTCTTCATCCCTCCTTCCCTTCCTCCCGTCCTTCCTTTCTTCCTCCCTCCCTCTCTTCCTTCCTCCCTTCCTCCTCCTTCCTTTCTGTTTCTCCTTCCTTCTTTCTTCCCTCCTTCCTTCCCTCCTCTTCTTTCCTTCTCCCTCCCTCCTTTCCTTCCCTCCTTCCCTCCTTCCTTCCTTCCTTCCTTCCTTCCTTCCTTCCTTCCTTCCTTCCTTCCTCCTTCCCTCCTTCCTTCCTTCCTCCTTCCCTCCTTCTTTCCCTCCTGCCTTCTCTCCCTCCCTCCACTCCCTCCCTCCCTTCCTCCTTCCTTCCTAGTTTCCCCTTGCTTCTTTCCTTTCTCCCTCCTTCCTTCCCTCCTTCCTCCCTCCTCCTTCTTTCCCTCCCTTCCTTCCTCCTTCCTTCCTAGTTTCCCCTTGCTTCTTTCCTCTCTCCCTCCTATCTTCTTCCTCCCCTCCCTCCCTTTCTTCCTCTTCCTCCTTCCTATTTCTCCTTCCTCTTCCTTTCTTTCTCCTCCTCCTTTCTTCCTATTTTTCTTTTCTTCTTTCCTCCCTCCCTTCCTTCTTCCCTCCCTCCTTCTCTTCTTTCCTTCTTCCTTCCTTCCTTTTTACTTTCTTCGTTTCTTCTTCCCTCCCTCCCTCCCTCTTCTTCCCTCCCTTCCTTCCTCCTCCCTTCCTTTCTCCCTTTTTCTCCTTCCTCGCTTCCTTCCTCTTCCTCCTTTCTTCCTTCCTATTTCCCCTTCTTTCCTCCACCTTCTCTTCTTCCTTCCTTTCTTCCTTCTTTCTTCCCTTCTCCTTCCTACCTTCCTTCCTTCCTTTCTTCCTATTTCCCCTTCCTTCTTTCCTCCCCTTCTTTTCTCTCCTTTCTTTCTTCCTTTTTTTTTTTTTTTTTTTTTTTTTTTTGGGTTTTGGGTTTTGGGCCACACCCAGTAACGCTCAGGGGTTACTCCTGGCTATGTGCTCAGAAGTTGCTCCTGGCTTGGGGGACCATATGGGACACCGGGGGATCAAACCTCGGTCCGTCCAAGGCTAGCACAGGCAAGGCAGGCACCTTACCTCTTGCGCCACCGCCCGGCCCCCCTTTCTTCCTTCTTTCCTCCCTTCTCCTTCCTTCCTACCTTCCTTCCTTTCTTCCTATTTCCCCTTCCTTCTTTCCTCCCTCCCCTTCTCTTCTATCCTTCCTTTCTTCCTTCTTTTCTCTCTTCTCCTTCCTTCCTTCCTATTTTCCCTTTCCTTCTTTACTCCCTCCCTCCTTCCCTTCCTCTTTCTCTTCCTTTCTTCCATTCATTTCCCCCTTTCTTCTTCCCTCCCTCCTTTCCTCCTTCCTTCCCTCCCTCCCTCCCTTTCTTCCTTAATTTCACCTTTCATTCTTCTCTTCATTGTGGGGTCTGCACTGGGCAGTGCTTGGGACCACTCAGTTGTAGCAGTTGTAGGCCCTGACACATGCAAGGCCCCTGTTCTCTTCCTTGAGCCACTCCCTACCTACTTGGAGGCTACAGAGTACATCTCAGAGTACAGGTGCTGTGCCCCTACCCAGGTCCGAGGATGGCCAGGACTCTAGAGCTAGTAGCCTATGTGGCTGGCTGGGAGGAGGAAGCATCCCCTGTCTTGAGCACAGGAGAGACTTAGCAGCAACAGGAAGCTCTAGAGCAGTGTTTAAAAAGTTTGAGGACACCTGCTCTAGAGGCTCACTGCTGGTTCTCCAAGGCCAATGCAGAGCCAGTACAGTGAAGGATAAGGGGGTCTGTGTCAGGCACCGTGCTCAGGTGATCCAGTAAGGCCCTTGCTTGGTGGGCATGTGGAGCGCTGAGCACACACTCCAGCACTGTGCCCTGGAGCTGGCTGCTGTCTTGCCTGGTGGTGGCTGCACAGGCAGGACAAGGATCCAGCTCAGGTGCTGCAGTGATGAGAGGCCTGAGCTAGCATCTGACCCACACCCTGGAGCCTGGACTCAAGTTAGCTCAGCCTGACTTCCACAGGTGTCAGGCCACATTTACTAAAGGCCCCCTATACATTTATGGACCAGAGGGGACATTACATCTAACTGTGTGTCTGAGGGGCCTGTGTCTGCATTGGGTCTGCTGCACCTGTTCCTGGGGGGCTCTTTGGCCCCCACAGGGTCTGATGGACTAAAGCAGAGGAAGGACCAGCCCCTCTCCCTTGCCCTGATCCCTTGCTGACCTGAGCATCTCCTCACAGCACTTCATGATGTCAGCCTGAGGTGTTCTCTGCTGGCCCCCTGGGCTTTAGGCCTTCATGTGGATTTTCCTAGGGCTGCCAGTTTTGTAGCTCCAGGGTAAGAGTGAGAGGAGATGTGAGTCCTTATGCTCCATGTCATGGGAGCTCGTTACTTAATGAGTCTTCTTTCCCTGCCTATTTGTACCTGTATCCATCATCTATCACCCATCAATCATTGCTCATCCGTCATTTATTCACCACCCACCTATCCATTCATTCATCATTTATTACCTGTCCACTGTTGTATATGTAAATATTTTTGGATTATGCTACTGACCCTACCCTAAATAAACGGGGGAATTGTGTGCATGTAAATATTTTAGGGGATTATTATGTTACTGACCCTACTCTGATAGGTGATTGTGCCCTACCCTAGGGTGTGACCTGGCATTCTGCCCCCACCCTAGGGTGGTACCTGGGTGGTATCTGATCCCACCATTGGGTGGTACCTGATTCTGGGGGATAAAAACAAGGGTCTGTGGAAGGCGAGAGGCTTTTGGCTGGAACTGATGCTGAGGCTTTGGACTTCAGTCCTGTCCACCGAATAAAGCTAATATTTCCACAAGCCTGACTGTCTGCGAGCTGTTTACCCACTGTTTCACCTCAGAACCGTCGGCTGGACAGGGAGGCAGAGGCGTGCTCTGAGCTGGAGGGGAAAGACCTCATCCTCCATCCCTCCATCAGTCAACCTCTTCAGGGGCTGACTTGCAACAGTCCACCACTGATTCATTAATCCACCTATCTATCCATCTATCATCCTTCCATTTATCAACCATCCTCTCACTCACCCATTCACCCGTCCATCCATCTGTCATTCACTCACCCATCCATCAGTCATTTATTATCCATCACCCTTCTACCCACCCATCTATCCATCTGTCCATCCATTTATTCACCCACCATCTATCCAGTCATCATTACCCATCCACCAATGACCCATACACCCATTTATTTGTCATCCATCTACCTACCCATCTACTCATCATCCACCCATCCTCCTACCTCTTCACTCATCCATCTGCCCATCCATTCCATCCATATGTTCATCATCTATCCATCTATATAAGTATGTAAAATATATAAATATGGAAGTTAGATATTTATAAATAACTTGATAGATGATGAATACATATACGCAATAAGTATATAAATCTCATAAGTAGGTAAGTAGATACATGAACATAAAATCAGTATTGGTGGAGTTCCCGGAGAATATTTGGAAATCAGCATTTTCCTTTGTTCAGTGGAAAAGAGGAAGCATGTGATGGGAGAATCCTGAAGATTTGTCTCATGCATTTTAACTGCTAAGATGATCGATGAATTGTATATGATCTTGTGATTTATTTCAGGTACATGTGGTCTATGCACTCAAAATTTCTTATAGTGCAAATGAATTTAATTGAATTTAATTAAATAGATGGAACTAGTGTGCATCCTGGCACACAGCAGGAAAATAAAAAAATGAAATATGAATGATGTGGGTGTTGGCAAAAGTCTTAATGTGGGCTGTGCTGGCCCCAGCCTCACTGTGAAAGCTGAGGGTCCAGGTACTTGGGAAGGTTGCCATGATCCCCCCATCTGACTGCCTGCTTGTCTGTCTCTGACTCTTTAGCTCTGTTCTTTTGGAATCAGGATCCAGCTCTGTGCTGGATTCTGCTCTACTCTGGGCTCAAGGTGGACACTGTAGTCTGCTCTCTACTGGACTCTTCCAAGGAGCCGGTTGTGTGCATAGCCAGTCAGTGGAAGTACTTGTCTCCACTCTTTCATTAAAGGTTTCACGTATCCTCATCATGGATGCATCTCTGGGCACTTATCTGCTCCCTGTGCTGTGCTCTGGGTACAGTTTTTATCCTGTGGATGTGGGCTCTCCCTGCAGGCTTCCTGGTAGGGGGTTGGCCCCATAGTGTGAGGCACGAGGTTCAAGAGCAGTGGACAACCCCCTCCCTTTCTTTCCATTGGCCCTGGTTCCATGTTTGTTTGTCTGCCCTAGGTAGATTCCCCCCCCCCCCCCAGCTCTTGGCTCCTGGGCACATATTTGAATATGAGGTCTCTGACACTGGCCCAGTCTCTTACATCTGGGCTCTGTCCCTGTGTGGGAGAAACCCGCCTGATCTTGTGCCTGCAGAGTCCAGCTCAGGAAGGCCCTCACATGGGGGAGCTAAGTGGCAGGCAGGGACACGACACTGCCACTGCAGGGACTGCTCACAGGGAGGTCTCCACAGTCCATGGGGCCTTGGCAAAGGAGACCCAGCACCTGCTCACACACTCCCGGGAGCAGTGTGCTATTCTCCTTAAAATGAACTAAACTCAGGGTAGTTGAGCATTCCAGAGAATTCCATCATATCCCCATAAGGAAGTAGAGCTATTTGGAGTGTTCGCAGCTCTGTTCACCATCCTTTTCTGCTTAGACTCGCTGGAAACCAGAAAGACCTGTGGTCAAAAAACTGTGTGGCCTTAATTAGGTGACATTGCTTCTTGCTTATGTGGCTCCTCTCCCACACTCCCAATCACCATCCACATCTGCTATGCTGTATCTCGGACAGGCCAGACATAGTTATCAAAGTTTGATATGAAGAGGAGGGCTAGAATATGTCTGGCAAAGCATCTGGGTCACTGTTATGGTGGGAATGCGCTCATGTATGTCCTTAATCAATAAACCATGAGGTGCTTCCTCACCACCTACTGTATAAAATCCCATGCTTGGCTTCAGTAAAATAAACTCTGCTCTGACAGGTTCCCCACTGCATTGGTGTGTGTTTCTTCCAGCGGTGCTGCTCTTTTCTAACCCCATACCCTTTAGGAAGAAGTTTGGCCGAGGGAGAAGCTTGCCAATAGGGTGGCCCCAAGTCTGCCGACCACCCCCCATGGCCCCCAACAAAAACAGCTGGAGATGATGTTGATTCAGGAAATCTTGTCTCTTTGGGAAATATGTTAATAGAAGTTTGGAAAAAATAACTGTTTCCCTCCTAAATTGCTTTGCTTTACAAATATGTTTATAGGAATATAAACTCTTAATTAGATTTCAAGTTCCTAGCTTCATCAATCCAAAAGTTCCTGAAATGTAGAAAAAGCCAATGTGAGTGCCAGTGTAGTGGAACAGCCATTCTAAACTCATTACGAGCCGGGTCTTGCTATTTTTAAGCTCAGATAAATGTTCTGTAAAATTAAGTTAAATTGTCTCTTCTAAAAGGATGGATCTGAATTGCATTCATTTTCCTTTTGAAATGGGGATAATAATTTTGGACAACATTGATGTGGGGCTGTACATACCTGTTTGTGTGTGGTTAGAGACATTTATTTAAAAATTAGAGCAGATACTTTATCCCATAGCATCATTTAAGTAGAGCTGAAGTAACAAAAGGCATTGACTGGAAACACATGGTCTCACTCAGACACAACAGAGGGATTAGAAACGAGCAAGACTCAGTGTTCAACAGGTTTGGCATGGAATTGGTCCTGGTTTGTCCAGCCAATGTTCCATCAACTCCATGTGAGAAAGAAGTAGTGCTTATAACTTTCCTAGGTATCTGGTAATTGCTTTATTTCCTGCTCTCCGCTTTGTTCAGAAATGAACACTGGTTGATACATCTCAGAGATGGATCATTCTGGGGAGCACTTGGCCCTTCTTCTGAACTTGAGGAGGGGTGATGAAAATCTTTGCTCCAGAGAAAATCTTTGGCCATGGGTCATATTTATTTGAACCTCCTTGTACTCGGTGCCTCCACACTGACCCAAGGTATTTCTTGGCAGAATTTTTCCCTGTCTCAAAGGAGCAGTGCTGGTTTTTTGGCTTTATGTTGAGAAGATTGTAGTCAGGATGCTTGAGGGATGCTTGTACCTTCATCATATGGAGCATTTCAGGAGGTTCAGCTTTTACTCTAATTAGGTTTTGAAAGTACAACTGTAAATTTCCTGGACTCTTTTTAGCTACACATTCTTTCAGTTTGCTTTGCAGTCACCTTACATTACAAAATTTTCTGGGAAAGTAGTTTTTTGTTATTCCCTCTTCTTTCCATTCATTAAGCAGCAGTTCCCTTCATTTTCTGCCACACGAAGGTTAACAGGTCTTGTTTTTCGTGGGGTTCCTTTTTTCTCCATCCTTGGTAAAAGCATCTCAACTAAGTTCTGAAAGAGACTCAGCAGACTGAGCCAATAACTCCAATTCAGTCTGATGGCGTCTGGTATTTTGAAAGCCATCACCCAAATCGGTGCACCCATTTGTTTCACTGTTGGATACCTAGATGGAGCTTTTAGGATCCTCTGGGATCCATTAGTGGTGAACTTTAAACAGAATCCATTTCCACCTGGGGTGGCATGTAATTCCAGCACACTTACTCACCTTATTAACCTTTTTTGATGAACACAAAAATTATCACTTGTTCTCTGGGCTCCTTAATTTGTTGGCTCAATCTGGGTGTAATAACCTAAGAGGTATCAGACAATGTTATTAGAAAATCACTTGACACAATTAATGAAATGCCTTTCTTTGCCTAATTGATGATGACCAAATACATTTCATTTATTTGTTTTGAAACAGGTTTTGCCTGGGATTCTGCAGAAGCATTGCTGTATCTTACCAGACAGAAATACAGGTAAATACACTTTATCACTTTATTCTTTTGGTTTGACATGATAATATTTTAAATAGTGAGAAAGCTGAGATTTATGATTGCTTAGGCTAGGTGGCTTGGTTTTTCATTGCTGATTTAGTGCTACTCCACATTTGTGGAATATTTGGAATATTTGTCTTGTTGAGTGCATTGTAACCTGTCCTAATCTCCTTTTGGACCCTAGGAAGTAGATTTGTGAAAACTATTTTTTTTTTTTTTTTGGTTTTCGGGCCACACCTGGTGACACTCGGGTTACTCCTGGCTATGTGCTCAGAAATTGCTCCTGGCTTGGGAGACCATATGGGATGCCAATGGATCGAACCATGGTCCGTCCAGGGTCAGCCGCATGCAAGGCCTTACTGCTGCACCATCGCTCTGGCCCCAATTGTGATAACTTTTTTCTTAGGTTTGCTTTAGCTATTTGTGGGCATTTATTGTTCCAAATGAATTTCAAGATTGTTTGAGCCACTTCTTTGAAGTATGTCATGGGTATCCTTAGAGGAATTGCATTAGATCTGTAAAATGCTTTGGGGAGTATTGCCATTTTAATGATGTAGTCCTCCCAATGCAAGAACAGGGTCTGTGTCTCCATTTCCTTCTGTCTTCTTTTATTTCTTGAAGCAGTGTTTTGTAGTTTTCTTTGTATAGGTTCTTCACCTCTTTAATCAAGTTGACTCCAAGGTATGAGTTTTTGTGGCCCTAGTGTGAATGGATTGTTTTTTTAATGTTCAATTCTTCTCTATCATTATTGGTGTATAAGAAGACCATTGATTTTTTGTGTTAATTTTGTAGCCTGCCACTTTACAAATTGAATCTATTGTTTCTAAAAGCGTTTTTGTAGAGTCTTTTTTTTTTTTTTTTTTTTTTTTTTTTGGTTTTTGGGCCACACCCGGCAGTGCTCAGAGGTTACTCCTGGCTGTCTGCTCAGAAATAGCTCCTGGCAGGCACGGGGGACTATATGGGACTCTGGGATTCGAACCAACCACCTTTGGTCCTGGATCGGCTGCTTGCAAGGCAAACGCTGTGTGCTATCTCTCCGGGCCCTTTTGTAGAGTCTTTAGGGTTTTCTAAATATAGTGTCATGTCATCTGCAAACAGTGAGAGCTTGACTTTTTTTTCTATCTAGATGCCTTTAATATCTTTTTCTTGCCTAATTGCTATGGCAAGTACTTCTAGTACTATGTTGAATAGGAGTGGTGAGAGGGGGCAACCTTGTCTTGTACCAGATTTTAGAGGAAAGGCTTTTAGTTTATCTCCATTGAGAATAATATTTGCCATTGGCTTGTGGTAGATGGCTTTGACTATATTGAGAAAAGTTCCTTCTATTTCCATCTTGTTGAGAGGGTTTTTTTGTTTATTTATTTATATATTTATTTTTATCATGAATGGGTGTTGGACCTTTTTTAATTAATCTATCTATCTATCTATCTATTTATTTATTTTGGTCACACCCAGCAGCTCAGAAATCACCCGTGGCTTGGAGGACCATATGGGCTGCTGGGGTGCGTGCAAAGCAGATGCCTTACCACTGTGCCACCGCTCTGGCCCACAGTCTCCCACTATTATTGTGTGGCTATCAATGTCTTCTTTTAGATTTGTCAATAATTTTTATTTTTTTGGTTTTTGGTTTTTGGTTTTTGGGTCACATCTGGCAGTGCTCAGAGTTTACTCCTGGCTCTACGCTCAGAAATCACTCCTGGCAGGCTCAGGGGACCATATGGGATGCTGGGATTCGAACCACCGACCTTTTGCATGAAAGGCAAACACCTTATCTCTACGATATCTCTCCAGCCCCTGTCAATAATTTTTAAAAATATTTTGCTGGTCTCTGATTGGGTGTGTGTATATTTAGGAGTGTGACTTCTTCCTGTTGTACATATCCCTTGATTACAACAAGATGACTTATTGCAGAGCTCCAACTTGGACAACAGAGACTGAGCAGAACCTTTAGATCCATAATATCCTAGGCTTCGGCTTAGGGACTGAACGAAAACATGGAGCAAGTGTTACAGAAGACTGAACACAACAACAATGATGGATAGGAACCTCTAGAACCAAGAGACTCTATCCTAGACCCTGACCTATAACCCGTGCAAATACCAAGATTGCTAGCTACAGTGGCTTGATTTTCTCACACACAACTGAGAGGAAACTTTCCTGGCATCACAAAAAAGCCTTTGGGATGGGGTAATGAGTATATATGGAGCCAGGAGTTGATCCCATGATGGTATGCTTCAAGGATGGAGAAACCCTGAATCTCTTAGGTCATGGGAATTTCCTTTCTTCCACAATGCTTACTGTGCCTATGCAAAAAAAAAAAAAAAAAAGTAGGGGGAACACCAAACCCTACCACTCGAGCACCCATACTTTTTCTTGTTTGTTTTGATTTCTTAGTTTTTGACTTTATTTTTCTTCTCTTTTTTCTTCTACTTTTTTTTTTTCACTCTTGTGGTTATTATTTAGAGATTTATTTTTATTTTTATTTGCTGGGTCCATTTTTTTTCTTTTTCTTCCACATTCTTTTCTTTTTTTTCTCTCTCTCTTCTTTCTTTTTTTGGTAGTTGTCACCAAATTTTTTTCTCCCTTTTTTCTTATCCTTTTTATCTCCAATGACGGTGGAATAGATGCTCAATCTACAACAAGCTGTAAAGTGGAGACCAGTTGCACTAGCATTCTGGGGGGTAAAGGAGGGAGATATGGGATGCATACTGGGAACAGGAGTGGAGGGAGGACAGCACTGGTGGTGGGAATGCCCCTCATGCATTGTCACTATGTACCATAAATGATGCAGTGAAAGATTTGTAATGCACTTTGGTCACAATAAAAATTAAAAAAAAACAAACAAACAAAAACCAAATTTCCATCTTTGGAGCCAGAGAGATAGCATGGAGGTAAGGCGTTTGGTAAACTCAATTTACCTGGGGGCCGCAGGAGGCAAAGTTGGGGTGATCCTTGAGTGCAAAGTCAGTAGTAAGCCTTAAACATTGGGGGGTGTGACCCAAACAACTAAAACAAAACAAAACAAAAAGATTCCTCTAGGGCAGGGCCACAAAATGTTGTATGGAGGGCCGTTTGCAGCCCGAGGGCTGCGAGTTTGAGACCCCTCACATTTGCCTTTCATGCAGAAGGTCATTAGTTTGAATTCCAGGATCCCATATGGTCTTACGAGCATGCCACAAGTGATTTCTGAGTGTGGAGCCAGGAGTAACCCCTGAGCACTGCTGGGTGTGACCCAAAAACCAAAACCAAAACCAAACCAAACAAAACAAATGTCCATCTTTGTCCCTTATAAACTTTTCTAAGTTTAAAGTTTGTGTCAACTGATATTAATATGGCCACTTCAGCTTTTTTAAGGAAGTTGTTTGCTTGGATGTTTTTTCTCCAACCTTTGATTTTGAGTCTATGTTTGTTTTGACTATTCAGATGTGTTTCTTGTAGGCAGCAGAATGTTGGATTCAGCTTTTGGACCATTTTGCCACTCTATTTCTTTTTTTTTTTTTTTGGTTTTTGGGCCACACCTGGCAGTGCTCAGGGCTTACTCCTGGCTGTCTGCTCAGAAATAGCTCCTGGCAGGCACAGGGGACCATATGGGACACCGGGATTCGAACCAACCACCTTTGGTCCTGGATCGGCTGCTTGCAAGGCAAACGCCGCTGTGCTATCTCTCCGGGCCCTCTATTTCTTAAGTGGTGGATTTAGTCCATTGACGTTGAGAGAGATAATTGTCATGGGATTTAGTGACATCTTTGTGTAGAGGTTTGGTGTGTCTTTTGGTCAGTCTTGTCTTAAAGTAGACCTTTCTTTCTTTTTTTTTTTTTTTTTTTGGTTTTTGGGCCACACCCGGTGATGCTCAGGGGTTACTCCTGGCTATGTGCTCAGAAGTAGCTCCTGGCTTTGGGGACCATATGGGACGCCGGGGGATCAAACCTCGGTCCGTCCTAGGCTAGCGCAGGCAAGGCAGGCACCTTACCTCTAGCGCCACCGCCCGGCCCCTAAAGTAGACCTTTCAATTTTCCTTTTAAGGTTGGTTTTGAGTCTGTAAAGTTTCTGAGCTGTTGTTTATCCATGAAGCTATGTATATTTCCTTCAAACCTGAACATGAGTCTGGTTGGGTACATTTCATTGAGTTTTGAAACTATAATCCCACCACTGCTTTCTGGCCTAGAGGGTTTTTTTTTTTTGTGACAGGTCTGCTGTAAATCTTAAGGATGCTCCTTTGAATGTAATTTCCCTTTATGATCTTGCTGCTCAGTATTCTATACCTATCTTTAGGATTCATCATTGAGACTAGGATCTATCTTGGGGTGCTTTTAGCTTCAAGTCTGTTTTAGCTGGTACTCTTTGGACATGCAGGGTATTTGGTTGCATGCACTCTTTAGCTCTGGGAGTTTCTCTAATGATTTCCTTGACTGTTGTTTCTTCCTGGGGCTTTTCTTCCTGGGTCTCTGGGACTCCAATGATTCTTACGTTGTTTCTGAGTTTATTCTGAGTTTGTGTTTTGAGTTTATCAAAGACTTTCTTTTTTGTCTGTTCACATTCTCTGAGGAATTTTTCCATTGTCTGATCATTTGTTTTAAGGCTCTTTTCCATTCTCTTTTTTTGTATGAAGTTGTTATTTACCCCATCTTCTAGCTCTCTGATTCAGTCCTCAGCTGCTGTTACTCTATTGGAGAGGCTTTCAAGTGAGGTTTTTATTTTGCCTACTAGGTTTTTCAGTCCTGTTATTTCAGTTTGGGGTTTTCTGATTTCTATTTTTTATATCCTCTTGATTCTTATCTGTGGTCCATTGAGCTTAATGTATGCTTTCTTTGAGTTCTACGAACATCCTCCGTATTTCTTCTCTACACTTCTTCTCTGAGAGGTTAAATAGGTGTTCGGTTCTTTTTGGGTCATCAGAACTGCCATCTTCATTCTCTATGCATGGTGTTGGCCTGTGTTGTTTTCCCATTGTCATGCCTGTAGTGTGATGTTTTCTGCATGGTGTGCTAGAGTTCATTGACTAGGAGATGTGCGCACTTATGGAGTGGCCAGGCTCCTCTGCTCTACCTTCTTTGGCTATAACAGCTCACCTTTGATTACATAGTTGCCACAGATGCTACTGGATGGGGCCGGTCTCAAAAGCCACAGCCGATGGTCAGGCAGCAGCCATTTGCAATGGCGTTCGGCCTAGGTGTTAATTTTTAATCTTTTGTATCTTAGTGATAAAGCAATAGAGTGTCAGTTAGAGGGATGTTTATGTGGCTGTGCACTTATCATTGTGGGTCAGTTGTGCACTATGGAGTTCCATGAGTGAGGTGTTTGTATCCAGTTTTCTGGAGAAAAAAAAATGCAGCAAACCAATTTTTTTGTTTCCAACTGAAGAAGCTAACAAAACCAACATGGTCATATTATTCTATGCGACATTTACTTATTCTCCTTCCCAGAGTTTGTAATTCAGAGTCACGGCATCGGAGAAACAGAAAGTCCTGAGAAGAGGTGGAGAATTGCTCCACCTTTTCTGACGGACTTATTTCCTCCTTAATCGGCCGTTTCCTGTGCACACTCTGGTTGCTTGTGTCCCGACTCTGTGAAAGCCCCCAGCTCGTTTGTGTGGGCAGGAGCTTGGCAGAGTTCCTTACTGGATTTCTAGCAATAATGAAATAAATCATGATGATTCCGTGATGATTAAAGGTTTTAATCTGCTGAGATACCCTTCTTTGCTTGAAGAGCCTGTTCATTGCTGGTTTGGTCTCCGGGGCACCGTTGTTCAGTGATTGACAAGGCGGTGCCTCCTGCGTATATGCCGGTGTAAAACACAGCACGGGGGAGTCTTGAAAACTTGGGATGTGGATTGATTACATTGCTGGTTTCATTATTTCTTCCAGGAATTTCCAAGCTCTATTTTTTGTTCTCCCGTTTGCTGGTTTCTGGGTGGTAAATTTGAGCTTACTTACTGCATGTGGATTGCATAGGTGGCCAAATATACTGTTTGCTTGGGGCATGTTGAGATTTTTTTGAGCCTCTTTCTATTGTCTGAAGGTTTTGCTTAGTAATAAAATACATAAACAGGTCTGAAGTGTTTGACACTTACGAGTGCTCAAGGTGCTTGCATTTTTCAGGGACACCATTTTCACGTTTCTGAGGAGCAACAAACAATATGAACTTAACTAAAAGTTATCTGCTGTTCTGGGGCGATTATGTGTTGTGGGTGGGTTTTAAATATTAAAATTCTTCCTATATGTAGATAGTTTGTTACATTAAGTTATATGGAAAATATTGCCAGAATGAGACGTTTTTATTTGCTTTTCATAAAAAACCAAGTAGTCAACCTTCAGAACCAAAAAAGCAGCCTTCTCTGGGTTTTGAGCACATGCTCTGAGTCGCCACTGCTGTGCTGCTGGTTGTGTACATGAAGCCATGTCTGGTCTGAGGAGGAATGTTGCTGAGGGAGTAGCTGCTGAAGGCTCATTGCCCGTGCGCATGCTCAGGAGGCTAGAGGAGGGCACATAGTGGCTTTGGAGACAGCACTGGAGGGGACTCTGCACAAAGAACTCCTGCCTGGAGTTCATAGAGGAAACACTGGCAGCACAGATGGTAGGGCCTGGGGGACATAGGTCTCTTCGGAACTTGAGTGACATGGAGCAGACTGTAGCGGGGGCAGGAGCTGTAGAACGAGGCCACGCTTGATGGTGCATTGGAGCCTTTGATGACCCTAGCTCAGAGAGATGCTCATTTCACCTGTCTGGCTGCTGAACTGCACATGGTTGGATGAAAGAAGCCCAAGATTGCCTCAGAGACTGTCCTGCTGGTGTCAGGCAGAGACTGACAAGTCCCAGAATGCTCTGTGACACTTCCACTGGTGGGGTCTGCGGGTGATTCCAGGTGGCAGCTGTGAGGGAACTGTGGGCCAGAAACTCGCCGTCCCCTCAGGTGGCCCTGATGACAGTTCTCACACCTTCCTCAGAACTCAGTTTCTGCTCCTGCCATGCTGCTGCCACTTTGAACCAGCCTGTCTCCTGGGGATTCACTCTTGCCCCTCCTCCCCATCCCTTTCGAATCTCTAGTAAATGCTGCACCTGTGGGCTGAAGAGATTGTGCAGTGGGAAGCACTTGCTTTGTACTTGACTGACCTGGGTTCAATTCCTGGCACCACATGTGATCCCCCCAAATCCCACAGAGACAGTCAGTTCTGAGCACTGTCACATGTGGTCGCAAACAAATAGAAAAATAAGCACTGCACTGTGATCACCCCCACTAGGTTGCTGCTCTGTAAGATGTGGCCCTGTGAAATGTGACTTTCTGAGATGTGTCCTTTGAGGTATGACTTCTTGAAGTGCATCCCGGTAAGGTGCTAACTCTGTGAGGTGCCAACCCTGTGAGATATAGACCCTGTGCAGTATGGCCCTGTGAATTATAGGCTCTGTGAGGCCTGACCCTGTGAAGTGTGACCACAGTGTGACTACAGGTCAGGTGTCCCACATATACTTGATTTTCTTTAGGCATCTTGATGTTTTGCTCTACCTTGACCTCGTATGTCAGGCATATTGATCAGATGCCATCAGGTCTGTGTGCCCACCGTGCTGTTTTTGCGTCTGATATCTTGCAGCTATCCCCCTGCTCACTGGGTATCACTCATCAGTTAAGGGATTCTGTGGACCTGTGAGCAATGAGGGTTCTTGAGCATTCTCACTGTTCTGCCACCTGGAGCAGACTGAAGACCTGGGAACCATGTTCTAAGGGAGTAGAGGCCTCTGGAAGGCGTCCCTGGGAAGGTTTATGTCACACACTTTGGGGTTGAGCAAGTGTAGGATGCTGTGTCGGGAGAAGGGAGATGGGTCCTAAATCAGTGCCAGGTTCCCCCAAGGACAGGAGGGGCTTGAGGGAAACTATTTCAGGTATCTCCAGGTCTAAATTGGGTGGAAGCCAAGAGATGAGGGGATATCCCCGGGGACGATGCCTCTTGTCATAAAGGAACTCCCAGGCTCCCTGTCTAGACTGTCTGCATTTACTTTCCAGAGTTGGCCAGTGAGGGGCCGTATAACCTGTTTGTAGACTGTCATTGAAACGGCAGCGGGGCCTGCAGTGGTGCAGGGGGTGATGACTCCATTAGGACTCTGGGGACCCCTGAGGACTGAGTGGGAGAAGGCTTTCCAGATTCAGCAACTGAGGTCAGGCCAGGAGAAGGGCTCAGAGGAGCGGCTGTTCATATTATGTAACATGCACTCTGAGGGATCGATTGGGATCGATGCCGCATTTCCAAACCCTCTTGTACTTCCCCAGACCCCCTACATAGCACAGAGGCAGCTCTGCTCTCCCACCTCGATTGCTGGCTGCTGGCCTGAGGCCTCTGCAGCTGACAGCACTTAGAGCCACCTAGGTGGTCAGGCAGCTGGGGTGGACCAGAGGTGCTCAGGGGACCCAGCCTGCTGCCTGCGCACACCCTGCATCTTGGGCCCACCCCACAGTGGTGGCTCAGCTACTAAGTTCACGACGGCTCTGGGCATCCTCGGTCCTTTCCCTGCATGTCTTTTGAGAACAGACCCAGCCCTGCCTGAGTTTGGCTCAGCGCTCTCCTTGTCTCAGCACCCCGAGATTTGGGGGGCGCCGTGGGCAGTTTTGTCTGTGTGGACACGTTTAGGTAGAGTTGGTTTGTGTGCCGCGGGCTCTGAGAGGATCTTTTCCCCAACAGTACTTACTGCTGGAACCTCTGGGCTGGGCCTCCCTGGAGCAGTGGCAGCGGCAGGTTCTCCCCAAGGCTGGGCGGCAGCGCCACCTGGTGGGCAGAGGCAGCGGGGCAGGAGGCTCTGCAGCCCGGGAAGGCCGGACTCCAGACACAAACCCCTCTGTGCTGCTAGGTGGGGTTTCCCCCTCGAGGGGATCCCCAAGGCCTCCTACATCTGCTTGCGAGGCCTTGCTCTATGGAGGGAATACAGCTATAGTGTGCTGGTTTCCACAGGCCCTCTGCCAGGACACAGGCCCATGGGTTACTGGGCTCTTCTGTCACTGTTGGAGGCGGCCTGTGCTCTCAGCTGCGGGCTGTGTGTGAGAGGCCCCTTGAGGGTGAGAGGCCCTGTAAGGGTGACAGACCTTGTGGTTGTGAAACACCCTGTGACAGTGACAGACCTCATGAGCGTGAGGCCCTGTGAGGGTGAGACACCGTGAAGGGGACAGACCCTGTGAGTGTGAGACGCCCGGTGACAGTGACAGACCTCATGAGGTCTGTGTGAGGCCCTGTGAGGGTGAAGGCCTGTTGTTTCCATCATGGCTGCTCAGGGGACCCAGCCTGCTGCCTGCGCACACCCTGCTGTAGATGCTTTTAGAGAAAAACAATTCACTGTCATCTTTCTCATCCTCAATTACAGAGGCAGGCCAGTAGCAGCATGTTGTTATTGGGCTCTTCCTTTCACCATCCCACGTCATCCTAGCACCATTTAAGACAGTCCACTTTCCAGGAGAGGACAAATACTGAGTGTATCATACAGAGAAACAAACAAGGAATAGAGTCTATCAAGTGATGACAGATCCTTGGGTCACTAAACTCAGGCTACCAAGTGGGGCAGGGAAGGGGAACAAAGGTCAGACTAAGGGGACCTTAGAGGGATCCTGCTGGTGGGGTACAGAAAATGCACATCAGAACTAAGAAAGCTAATACTGTAAGTGTGACCTAACTGCGGACAATAATAAAATAAACAGGTCTATCATGTCAGTTCTCTGATTCTGTTGATCAGGATACTTGAGGAAAGCTCACAAGTGGGAGACTGCCTATTTGAGCACTGTCCCCTGTGTCCCCTATAGGAAATGAGGCAGTAAAGTGGGGCTGAGCAGGGCATGTGCATGTCTGCCTCTGCAGCCCACTTTTCCAGCCTTGGTTCACTTCATGCATTCTGTGCAGGGATTTCGTGGATGGGAGAGATCGTGAACCCTGTGATGTAGTCTCAGCATCAAGCTATAAATGCTTTTCTGGTGCATCACCTACACTCCTTAGAGCCCATGTTTAAAAGTTGGCTGGGGGCCCGGAGAGATAGCACAGCGGCGTTTGCCTTGCAAGCAGCCGATCCAGGACCAAAGGTGGTTGGTTCGAATCCCGGTGTCCCACATGGTCCCCCGTGCCTGCCAGGAGCTATTTCTGAGCAGACAGCCAGGAGTAACCCCTGAGCACCGCCGGGTGTGGGCCCCCCCCCCAAAAAAAAGTTGGCTGGGTCTCTACTTCTGTTTTGTTTTTTTTTGTTTTGTTTTGTTTTTTTGTTTTTTGGTTTTTGGGCCACACCCGGCGTTGCTCAGGGGTTACTCCTGGCTGTCTGCTCAGAAATAGCTCCTGGCAGGCACGGGGGACCCTATGGGACACCGGGATTCGAACCAACCACCTTTGGTCCTGGATCGGCTGCTTGCAAGGCAAACGCCGCTGTGCTATCTCTCCGGGCCCTGGGTCTCTACTTCTGATACTTTTCAGCATAGGCTCCCAAACTGATCTACTTTTTACAGAAGAAATAACTGAGCATGCCTCTGTAATATCCCTTCTTTTAGAAGACAACTTGTACCCCCAATTCAGTCTCAGGCAAGTGTAGCCCTCATATTGTTCCAGGGCTTCCTCAGGGGGCATGTTTGATTGTCCCTGGCAAATATTGTTTTGGAAACGTGCATTTAGGCCCTCTGGCCCGCATCTCTCCTCCGACCCGTGTCCTTCGTTAAACTCGGCCCTTTGACTGTCTCCCAGGGCAGCACATGCTCAGCGCTGCATTTCTTTTACATTTTTATTTATTGACTTCGTCTGTGTCACAGTGACTTACAAAGCTGTTAATAACAGTTTCAGGCACTCTGTGTTCCAACTCCAAACCCACTAGCAGCTTGTGCTCAGCGCCTTGCTTCTTCTATCCCAGTTCTGCTCCTTGTGCCCACCGCTCAGATGGCTACTGAGAGGGCAGTGCCATTGCTGTGTGGAAGCTGTGCAGATGCGTGGTTCTTCCACTATCCTGAGCCAGAGGGTGGCTGTACCTTGACCTAATGCCTCAAGCATCCCAGATGCATGCCGGCCCCTTTTCATACTTCTCACTCCCCGAGAGCAGATTCATGGGCCTCGTGGGATTGTTGTACTTCTTGGCGGCAGGTCATTGGGGAGCCTGTTTCGCTGCAGGTCAGTAGGAGCTGGTGGCTGTTGGCCTCGTGGCTGCTTGCGTCCTCCCTGGTGCCTCATTTTCTTCTTACCTGCTCACCCCACTGTCTGCTGCTAGAATTCTCTGTCCTTTGCTTGCCCTGCCTCCAGCTCTGCTGCCATGCTCTGTTCTTATAGCTCATGAACATGTTTCAAAACACCCAGCAGTCCTTAATTCTTCATGGCTTGACACAAAACATACATGTGTGCAAGTACATGAGACTATGCGAGCATGTGTGAGTGTGGGAGAGTATGTAAACCAGTGAGTGTGCATTTGTGGAAGTGCTTCTCCCAGGAAGGTGAATATTGGTCCTGAGCAGGACAGCACTGGCCGAGGCCAACTGGGTTGACCTGGTACTGGTAGAAATGGTAGCTGCTTGGGGTTCCCTTAAAGAATATTGATATTGGGGCTGGAGAGATAACATGGAGGCAGGGAGTTTGCCCTGCATGCAGAAGGGCGGTGGTTCGAATCCCAGCATCCCATATGGTCCCCTGAACCTGCCAGGAACAACTTCTGAGCCTAGAGCCAGGGATAATCCCTGAGCACTGCTGGGTATGACCCCCCCCCAAAAAAAATAAGAATATTGACATTATCCCAGCGCTTTCCCTATCTTGGAGCACTTTTCCTGTGTAAGCTGGTGTGATGGATGCATAGTCTGGATTCAGCAAGTTCACCTTTGGCCTCAGAGATGGCCGGGGCTCCCATCCCTCCCGATTGTCCTGGAAGAGCTCACCTCCAGTGCTGAGGGCTGTCCTTGTGCCCCGGGCACAGTCATATTCTTAGTCCCTTCAGAAACACCCACAGAGGCTGCACACAGACTCTTAACGGGCCTGAGAATCCTTTCTAATGGCATTATAATGACAGAATAATAAAAACATTAGGCAAATGGGGGTTGCAGCATTAAATATACTGTGGCTAGTTGGGAGAATAGACGGGGCGACAGATGAGCAGCCACTGGATACCCGTCCCTAGGAAAGAAGGAGGAGCATCACACCAATGAATGGGAGCCAGTAAAGGTCTGCAGCCTGTGTGCTCCAGGGCACAATGCCAAGGACAGGGTCTGCCCCACCAGTTGCCTAGCAGGGACCCAGGGTCTAGAGAGTGGGTGTGGCTATCAGCGAATTTACAAAGGGCCTCAGACTCCTCCAGGATCAACCCCCTGGCAGTGATGGCCTCTGGGTCAGCCGAGGAGAGGTGTAGGGCAGGGCCTGAGGTCCCAGCTCCGAAAGGGTGGGTTCTGTTAGCACTGTGGGAAGTCTGTGCCACCTGCTCAGATACTGTGTACTATTTGCCACCTTAGCCAGGGGATGCTGTTAGGGGAGGGCCAGGGCTGGAGGGGCTTCCCCACCCTCCACGAGGACCATCTGTCTCTGTGCCCTGAGCAGAGAGAGGCTGGAATCAACCAAGTGGCCACAATGGCCTGCAGGAGTCGCTGTTCCCAGAAGGGCAAACCCAGCTTCCATGGCCAGGACACCCCCGAATTGAGGTGGGAGTTGCTGGGAATTAGGTGGAAAGAGAGGAGGTGAGATGGAGAGAAGACACCCAGCAGTCATCCTCCACCCACCCATAGGAATAAGGGAGGAGGTACCCAGCAGAATGGGGGGGTGTCTTGGGGTCAAAGGTAGAACATGGGCTCTGGACTGCAGAAAGGGGTGCTCTGAAACTGGAAGAAGAAGAAGTTCTGTGAGGATGGTGCAGACCCTTCCAGAACTGTCTGTTGTTGAAGGTAGACTGATAGTGAGGGTGGGAGGATGGAAGCCAGCAGCTGGGAGGGAGTCCTTGATCTAAACACTCTTTTTGGTTTGCTTTCATTTTAACTTTGGGCCACACCCAGCAGTGCTCAGGTGTTACTCCTGGATCTGCTCAGAAATTACTCCTGATAGACTCAGGGGACCTTATGGGATGTTGGGGATCGAACTTGGGTCAGCCATGTGCAAGTCAAATGTCCTACCTGCCATGGTATCGCTCTGGCCCCCAAGCAAACATTTCTGTCGGGGAGCTGTGTCGTGGATCTCACTCCAGGGCACAGTGGGTTGCTGTGGTCTCTGCTGTGGCAGGTGTGCGAGGTCTCCACCTACTCTGGTCAGACATGAGCAGCGTCTACACACACTGGGTCCCATTCAGCTGCTCAGAGGTCACTCCTGGCGAGACTCAAGGCCATAGGTCATGCCAGAGATTGAACTGGGTTATCTGCATGCAAGGCAAGCACCTTAACCCCTCTCCCAGCTCTCTGGACATGTGACATGTTATTTTTAAAAAAGATGTTAAGGTCCATCTACAACTGTTAGTTTCTGCCTTTCTGGTTGAGGATTAAATACATTTTATAGTGACCTTGTAATGAAATATTTTTCCCTCTTCAAATATCTTCTGTCAATTGATGGTGTAGAAAACCAATCTTTCAGGAATGAGTAGCTTTTCTTTTGCAGTTTGCACTGGTGTGTTTAGTATTTCTGTTACATATGCATGTTTCCTGCAAACAGGATTATAGTGCAAACTCACTACGCACAGTTTAAGTGATAGAAATCACCCCTGCTTTCCCCTCAGGAAATGGCTTGAATGAGTTTGTTTAAAACCTAGATGGCAGTAAAAATGTGCAGTGAGTCAGCATAGCATTTACTAACAGCAACTGGTTCAGCTAGAAAATACTACAGCACTTGAATCACTTTTATCAAGACATGAGTGATTTGGGTTCAGCTGAGCCGAACCTGCCGGGGGAAGCAGCCTTCTGGCTCTTTCTTCTCAGCAGACAAGCTCAGACAGGCAGCCAGTGAACTGACCCATGGTGTGTCCTGGAGAAGAGTGTAGGTCAGATGGTGCAGAAAGCAGGGTCAGGGTTGTTTCCTCCTTCGGAGCCTGCAGGGCCCAGCAGATGGGCAGAAACACTGCTGTCTGCTTCCACTCTTCATGGCCTAAGGCATGGACCCTCTCCAGGGAAGTATTTAGGGGTCAACTCAGAAGGCAGAAGCTAGCCCCCTCCACAGGCTGGGGCACAGGTCCTACACCAGGCTCAGATGTCAGCCAGTTCTGCCAGCTTAAGCATGCTTGGGAGAAGGCACCTATCTGTACCTCACTGACCATAATAGATATCTATCATCTATCCACTTCTCACTGACCGTAGCAGACACCTGTCCACACTGTACTAACCATAGCAGTCACCTGTCCATACCTCATTGACTGGAGCAGATGCCTGTCCATCCCTCACTGACCATATGATACCTATTCACCCCTCATTGACCATAATAGACACTTGTCAATACTTCACTATCCATAGCAGTCACATATCCACACCTCACTGACCAGAACAGTCACCTGTCCACACCTCACTGACCATGACAAATGCCTGTTCACACCTCATTGACTGTCTCAGGTGCCTTCAGAACTCACACCTGTGTAAAACACATGGGTCCTACCATTCTGCCTCTCGCTGCAATTTCTCCCAGACTTTTGCTATGCTGGGAATCTGCCCCAAAGATGACAGGATCCGAGGCAAGTTGATTGGTTGGAGGGTGGGATGGACAATTTTATGCAACCGATGGAAGGAGCTGAAAGAGAAGGGAACAGGGTAACAGTATAACAATATAACTCCAATTTTGTGAGAACATCTTAAGTCTTTTACTGCTGTTTGTGGGTAAAGTTCTTAGAAGCTTCATGTTTAGGAAGTTTTACTTTCCACATAGAAAAATCAACACCATTGTTTCATATGAAAAATGAATTAATTAATGAAAATTGATGAAAAATAAATACTGAAAAATAAAAATAAAATTGATGAAAAATAAATATGAAGGCCTTCTTCCTAGCTTGGGGATGTTGGGAGTCTTGGCAGGCCCCCAGCCGCCCCCCTCTTTTCCCCTCGGACTCCAGGCCTTCCCTGGGTGCCAGCCAGAAAGGTGGGTACTGGGAGGACTCTAAAGGGGTCCCCAGGCTTTCCTTGCCCCTCCCCTAGCACTAGGGGAGGCAGATGTCTGGCTTCTGGTTCCCTACTGAATCCTTTCCTGTTCTGGAGGCTAGCTCTTGCCAGCATGAGGTTTGGGGAGACACCAGGCCGAAGGCCTTTTCCCTAGCTTGGGGGGTGCTGGGAGTTGCAGGGTTGTGCTGGGTTGCGCTGAGGCAGTCACTGGCAACTTTTTTTCTCACGGGTCTCCATTTTCAAAACCACGTGGGGGCGGTATACATTAATATATTAACAGTCTTCCCTATAATTAAGGTATGTTTTGCATATGTAGAATGTCCATCTTGTATTCTGCCCTTGCCCACACCCTCCACAAAGCTCATTTTTAGTCCTTCACTCCCTCACCCACAACCATCAGTACCCCACATTTACCATTTTTACCTTCAGTACTGCACAGGTCAAACCACAGACCAAAGTGATGCACCGGATTTAACACCCCCAACTATTTCAAAAGACATAAAAGGGACACGTATTATATGTCTTTTGAATATCTTACATGTATTTCCTTAACAGCTATAACTCTTACTAAATATTTTCTTATACCATGATGATTTTACCCACTTTTTTGTCTGTTCTTCTCTTTGTCATCTGTTCAATAAGGAATTCTGGTAGAAGAGTCCCTCAGTTTAAAGTTTATGTTAGAACCAAGTTAGGGAGATTGTTGGACTTGTTCTAACGGCCCCCATATGCACCAATAATGCCACGTGGCATTGTTCCTCTTTTGCATGGGCACATTAAAATGGGAAAATACTATACATACAAACAAGTTTTTATCTAATAGAGATAGGAACACAAAAATCTTGTAATGCAAAGGGATCTTACACCCTGAACATTGTTATAATGACCTGGCTCAGGCCTCAGAAGAATGGGCATTCTTCATTCACCCTTGAATCAGGGATGCCATCTACGATACAACCAAGGTTGCCTATAACGTCATCTGGGAGCAGTACTCTACCAGGGAAAACCCTACCGCTGCTCTGACATTGACCTATTCAAAAGAGACTTCCCTTAACACTAAGAAGACTTAACAACAACAACAACCTGCTTTCAGGACAGGGCTCTCTGCATTGCCCTCTAAATGTTAGGTGAAACTACAGGATGCTCCACACAGTGGTCCTCAAACTATGGCCCGCGGGCCACATATTGTATTTGTATCTGTTTTGTTTCTTCATTGCGAAATAAGATCTATGCAGTGTGCATAAGAATTCGTTCGTAAGTTTTGTTTTACTCTAGTCAGACCCTCCAATGGTCTGAGGGACAGTGAACTGGCCCCCTGTTTAAAAAGTTGGAGGACCCCTGCTCCACATCATCCTGACTTTGATGTAGGATACACACAGATTCCAGGATCTTTAACTACAGAAACCTGACACCAACAACAGCGACTGTGTGAAAAATAAAAGTGTATTGGCACTACATTGACTTGGGTTGGACAACCTAGTATGCCTGGAGCCTAGAGTTGGTGTTATGCCAGAAAACTTCAGGGGTAAGGTCTCCTTGTATTTAGGCCAAGGCTTTTCCTTTCTACGTCCCCCATATTTTGCTGGGCCTATGCAAACAACAATTGCCACTCTAACACCATTTTTGCTGTGCTCCTTTGACTCTAATCCTTAAAAAAAAACCACTTAAACTTTTGAGGTTAACTTAAATTAATATGCATGTGCATGGAACTGTAAAAAAATACTATGCCTCCAATGTTAAAGGAGTTACATAAATTTTGTGTTTTTAGATTGCTTTGTGTACTGCTAAGAAATGTTATGGGGATGGTGGGGTGGCGCTAGAGGTAAGGTGTCTGCCTTGCAAGCGCTAGCCAAGGAAGGACCGTGGTTCGATCCCCCAGCATCCCATATGGTCCCCCCAAGCCAGGGGCAATTTCTGAGTGCTTAGCCAGGAGTAACTCCTGAGCATCAAACGGGTGTGGCCGAAAAGAAAAAAAAAAAAAGAAAGAAATGTTATAGTGTACTACAATCTGAGGACTCGAGGGACAAAGTAATTATGCATGTGTTTTGTTTTATTTTTCTTAATTTTTTTGGCTGAAAGTTCAAAATTAAGGTGTCAGCAAGGGAATTTCTTCTGAGAATTCTGTTTATGGGTGATTGTCTTCCCACTGTAATTTTACCTTGTCCTCTTTGTTCTCATAATAAAAATAAAAATAAAATAAAATAGAAATTAAAAAAATAAATACTGATAAATATCTATAAGATTTAAGTTTTTATTCTTCTTTTATATTTTATTTTATGTGAGACATGTGAGGTAAGAGAAAGAGAGGAAGTATGTGGTCAAGAGAGAACTCAGGTGTCTTCAGAGTGGAAAAACTAACTAGGAAAGATGCACAGAAACGAATATTGAGAAGATGTATTTAAGGGAGAAACACAGGCTTGGAGAAAAAGTCTAGTTTATCTTCCCCTGCCCAGTTTATCTTTTTAATGAAAAGAGGTACATGCAATAAGATTCCGAGTCCTAGGGCTGGGGAGATAGCACAGAGGCAGGGCGTTTGCCTCACAGGCAGAAGGTCGGTGGTTCGAATCCTGGCGTCCCATATGGTCCCCCATGCCTGCCAGGAGTGAATTCTGAGCATAGAGCCAGGAGGAACCCCTGAGTGCCGCTGGGTATGGCCCATAAACCGAAAAAAAAAAAAAAAAAAAAGATTCCAAGTCCCAGACAACTGAACAGACAGCCGGTTCCCGCAGGTACTGACAGATTTTTTCACCGAAAGCCATGCATTCTGAGTTCCAGGCACATGCTCGCTGGGTGCTCAGAGTCCATTTGGTTTTTTTTTTTTTTTTTTTTTTTTTTTTTGGTTTTTGGGCCACACCCTGTGACGCTCAGGGGTTACTCCTGGCTATGCGCTCAGAAGTTGCTCCTGGCTTCTTGGGGGACCATATGGGACGCCGGGGGATTGAACCGCGATCCGTCCTAGGCTAGTGCAGGCACCTTACCTCCAGCGCCACCGCCCGGCCCCGGTTTTTTTGTTGTTTTTTTTTTTAAACTTTATTTGTGGATTGGTTTTTACACCACATCCAGTGGTGCTCAGGGGTTACTCCTGGCTCTGCACTCAGACATTGGCCCGGTCTCTCCACTTGGTATGTGATTCAACAGCAGCAACAAAGTGGTGTGAGACAGACTGGTTTCCCTGCTTTGTTCCTAAGACAAACTGGAAGGGAAATCCAGAAGCTTAGGAAACGGGCACAGCATATTTTCTCTGAATTCGAACCACTCCCACGGGAATTTGGCCAGCGTGTATTCATGTGCCCATGTACACATTTCACACATGTGCAGGTCTTGGGTGAGGTCTACAGTTTCCCTCCCAGGCTTTCTGTTGACCGTTTCTCAACAGTATGTCACCAGCACACATTCTATTGTGCTTTTCCATCTTGAACTGTGTTTTTTTGGTCCACATCTGGTGGTGCTCAGGGCTTATTGTGGCTCTGCCCTGGGCTCACTTCTGGCAGGACCCAGGGCGATATGGGATGCCGGAAATCAAACCCAGGCTGGATGTTTGCAAGGCAGACACCCTTTTCACTGTCCTAGGCCCTGGCCCTCATCCTAAGCATTCCATTTTCAACTATTGGTGAGTTACTTTATCTGTATGCAGTTCTTTTCAAAACAGCTGTGAGAGTTTCTTTCTTCATTCTTATTGGAAGAGAATGTCTGTCTTTGCCCCTGTACTCTGAAGAGATCTTGACTGATTACTACCCCACACTCTGCTATTTTATTGCCCTGGAGTTCTCCAACCTGAAGTGTAAACCCCAGAGCTTAGGATCCACGTGTTTTTGGGAGTCAGGTTGGTTTCTAACTCGCTGCCTCTCCCACAAGGCTAGTGGTACTGTTTGCTGAGTTGTTTGAGTGGGGGCGTGTGTGTGTCGCTGTGTCATCTTCCTGGTCATAGGACAGTTCAGTGGTCTCTTCACTGTAGGTAACTTTCCTAGAAATGCCAGAAAGTGGCTCACAGTGGGTTCATGCCATCTGCCACTTTTTCTACAAGAGATACATTCAGACTCCTTTATGTGGAATAATCAGTGTATTTCTTGGTCTCTGTGAGTCTCTGCTGGTGTCTTTAAAACATGGATTATCCTTTTAACTTTTGTGGCCAAGTGTCCTTCATGCAGGCACTGAGGTCACTTTAGTCCTCTCCTGGTTTGCTTTCTCCTATAGCCATACCAGTGAGTATTGTCACTGGCTCTTCTTTCCTGTCCTACTTTCTTTCCTTATGCAAACCCCTCTTTAATTTAAAAGTGAATATCTCAAATTTTCTGTGTCAAAAACATAGCTGTTACTTTCAACTGTTACTTTTTGGGCTGACATTTTATTTGGTGATAGAGTTATTTTGTTTCTCTATTTAGTTTCCAAATGCTGAAGTTTTTTCTGGCTCAAGGTTGACTCATACTGTTGCCTCTTCATATTATCATGAGCAGAAAGGGGAGACTTGGGTATGCCTTTCTTCATTGTCTCTATCCAGAAGCCATATCATTTGTTATTTCTTCAGCTCAGGAACTGTTGGGAATTTTAAAACAAAACATAATTTTTCATCCTTTATTTCTAAGATTTATCATTTTAAGCCAGCCTTTAGCAAGCTATTAAAATAGTATTTATAATTTTTCTCAAGTTTCTCTAGAAAAATAATTTATAACATACCATTGTTAGAGGATTACATTTACTACACACCCTAAAACTTTATAAAGCTCTCTAAATATTATATCTAATGAGATATCTGAAGTAAATTGTAGAGAAGAAAAGGGAAATAAACTGGATTGTTTCAACCACAAAATAGAAATATGTTTTATTTTTAAAATTTTTGGTTTCTTGGGGCTGGAGAGATAGCATGGAGGTAAGGCATTTGTCTTGCATGCAGAAGGTCGGTGGTTCAAATCCTGGCATCCCATTTGGTCCCCTGAGCCTGCCAGGAACGATTTCTGAGCATAGAGCCAGGACTAACCCTGAGCACTTCCAGGTGTGATCCAAAAAACCAAAATAAAAAGTTTCATTTTTTGGTTTCTGGGCCACACTTGGCAGTGTTCAGAGCTTACTCCTGGTTCTACTCTCAGCATCACTTGTGGCAAGGGACCATATGAGATGCCAGGGATTGAATCTGGGTCTGTGGTATGCAATGCAAATAAATGCCTTACCTGCTGTGCTAATCACTTTGTCCTCAGAAGTACACTTTAGAATTAATTGAAGCATCACTTGTATTTTAGTACAGCATTGAAAATGATGTTGAAATTATAAAAGTTTCCCAAGTTCATGAGTTTGACAGCAAGCAATTAATTCTTTTGTATTTTGAAAACATACACATTTAAGTCTCCCTTAAAACTTCCTTCGCTGTTTCAAGATTTTGAAGAACAAAGTCTCATAATTCAGCCACAGCTATAGATTTGAGAGGCATCAGAGCCATTGTGTAGAGCTGAGGCTCACTGTGGCTGGTTTGCAAAGTGACTCTTTTATTGGCTCTATAAAGCCAGTTTGATGCAAATATTGTTTAGGTTTTTAAAGTGAGCATGTGGTCAGTCAGATGACTGCCTGCGAGGGCAGATCACTTGTGCAGTCATTCTTCCACGCACCGTGGAGATCTAAAAAGCTTTGCTCAACCCCCACGTTCTGAGCTGGCTGCCACCCTCCTATTCCGAAGACAGGCTCAGGAGTGAAGGGGCTCACTCACTCCAGCTGCATAAGTCTTAAACGACAAGACCACTCGCATGCCCTGGCATCAGACCTCAGAGCTCTTTGGCATGCTACTCAGGCTATCCAAAGACAGTGCGACACAGAGTTTTTAGCTGATTTTCAAAGAACCATTTTCAACACTTCCTTGTGGGCCTATGACCTCATGCTATAATTAAAGGGAGCGAGGTCTTATTGAGATCATCCCAGTTAGCATGTTTAAGCAAACCCATGCTGAGAAAATTATCTACCAGAGGAGAATGATTTGCTATTTTAAAAAGTGTCAAGCTTTAAAAGAGACCAGTTTTAATAGGGCAAATATCCTACAAAAGGTTACTTAGCACTTACTTTTAGAATAACTGCAGGGTCCTGAAGATCCACAAGATTAAGAACAGGTGAGCAGGAGGTTCTTTTCCTGGACCAGGGGCTTTCCAAAATGGAGCCCTGTGAACCGTGTCCTATTATCAGGTGACTAGGAAGTGAACGTTGGTCACTTACTATGGCAATGTCAATATGTTTACATTTGTAATGAGACAAGAGAGAAAGGTAGACAAATAGAAATGACAAGTCACAGGTGAGGTATGGAGAGGTAGAGGGGATGGGAAGTCATGGTGAGATGGGAGGGACAAAGGGCAGAAGTCATGGTGAGATGAGGGAAGCTGGGATGACAGGAAATCATACTGAGATGGGAAAGACAGGACAGCTGTTAATGGAGAGGACATGAAATCAAGGTAAGATGACAAAAGGGACAAAAGACAGGAAGTCATGGTGAGAAGGGAAGGGCAGAGTAGACAGAGTAGAAGGAAGAAGTTCTTCAGGCTACAGTTGGGGGTGGAGGGGGCTTATCCTAGATTAAAAGTTCTTTCTCCTATCTCTAATAGTGTATTAAGATTGGAAGAAAATAGCTATTTACTTTCAAGTTGTCAGAATGGCTCATCCTTCCTGGGATTCCCACATTCAAACACACACACACACACACACACACACACACACACACACACACACACACACACACAGAGAGAGAGACAGAGAGAGAGAGAGACAGAGAGAGAGAGAGAGAAAACTCAGCCTTCTCCTTCATAAGGGACCTTTTAAATATGGATGTCTATATCATTTCTAGGTAAAATCCACTTCATTGTAATATCTTCATTCTGTAAGTATCTCTGGACTCCTCCATTTTTATCTTCTGCCATTTTGTGCCTAGCATGTTCTCTGGAAATGTGTTATAGGTTTTCCACAGCCAGCGCAGTTGAAGCCTAGCTTCAGTGGAGAAGAGTGGAGATGCTGGGGGGCTGGAGCGATAGCACAGCAGTAAGGTGTTTGATTTGTATGTGGCCAGCACAGGACAGACACCCCCCCCCCATTCGAATCCTAGCATCCTATAAAGTCCCCTGAGCCTGCCAGGAGTGACCCCCTGACTGCCGCTAGGTGTGACCGAAAAACAAAACAAAACAAAACAGAAAAACATCATGCTGGGGTGGCCACTGTTAGGCTGTGTGTGTGTTTAGCAAAAATGCATCTATGCATCTTTCTGCATAACTAACACCATGCCCTCAACTCTCAGCTCACCAACTATGGGTGCCTGTGCTCTTCCTTCAATTGTCTCCTCACTACCAGAGGTTTCTAGACAGGCATTTATGGGAGGACCAGGGGTAAAGCCCCTGAGTACCTGCATCCTGCTCACAGGCTTTTTTCTTTACTAACTGGCCAGGCAAAAGAGAACCACTATCTTTTCTTGTTTTCTATTTATTTATAGTTTTAACAGTTCATGATCCATTTCATTAAACAACTTGGTCCTAAACAAATTATGTATTTTTATGCCAAAAGAGAATTGTTATCCTTTTTGTTTTCTTAGGGGGCCCTCAAAGCAGTGCTTAGTGCATGCAGGGGCCACTCCTGGCAATACATGGTTAGGTTGGAGGATGGATTCAACATCAGAGACAAGCAGTACAGGGTAACTGGAGCCACACCTGGTGGTACATGAGTGACTTTGGTGAAAGTGGTCAACTTGGGGCCTCACGCGTATCAGGCATGTGCTTCAGCCCTCTGTACTGTTGTCCCTCCTGGGAAAATAGATCTTAAACTGAACAGTGCTTACGAATGCAAAGCCAGCCTGTTCTCCCCAAGCCACAGAGCCAGGGTATCTGCTGCCCCTGGGCAAGGACTGTTTTACAAAGGTGCCAGTGGGCTTGTTGTATGCCTGGGAACTGGTGGAAATGTCCTCTCAGTTCTAGATGGGCCAATGACAGCTGATGGTTTAGTGTTGAGGTGAATGTATTTTGTATTTTGATTGGGATTCTTTGTGATTTTAGGAGCAGGCCTCTGGCTAATTCTGATCTCAGGAACATGAGGACTTGTATTTCTAAGATTTTATAGTCAGAACACTTTAAAAGATCGATTGTGGGGGCCAGAGCGATAGCACAGTGGTAGGGCATTTGCCTTGTATGTGGCCAATCTAGGTTCGACATTGGTTCGATACCCTGGCTTCCCATATGGTCCCCTGATGTAGGAGTGATTTCTGAGCACATAGCCAGGAGTAACCCCCTAACGTCACAGGGTTTGGCTCAAAAAGGAAAAAAAAAAAGAAAGAAAAGAAAAGATCAATTGTGCCCAACTGGAGGAGCTTCCCTCCATCCTCTGGGGGTGAAAGTGCACTTGTGGAACTGGAATTTGCACTGGAAGATGAGGGCTTCTGGAGGCCCCCTGACATTCGATGTTTCACTAGTAGGGAGAGTTTGCAGTTCCTATTTTGCATACAGATTAGCTATTGAAGTAAACTCTTGATGAGTATGTCCACCGAACACAGAATCCCTCTTAAAGTTCGGCTGTATTTTAAAAAGTCAGGCCTATATTCTGATAGAGAAGCAAAAGTCGGTAGTCATCACATTAAGAACAATGGCAAAACTCAATGAGAACTTCTGAAAATGCGATTGCCACTTAGGTTTTTGTTGTTCTTTTTTAGTTTTTTTTTTTTTTTTTTTGGGGGGGGTAGGGTCACACCTGGCAGTGCTCAGAGGTTCCTCCTGACTCTACGCTCAGAAATCGTTCCTGGCAGGCTCAGGGGATCATATGGGACGCCAGGGTTTGAACCAGCGTCCTTCTGTGTCTGAGGCAAATGCCCTATTGCTGTGCTATCTCTCCAGTCCCTAGTTATTTTTTGTACTTAAAAATTATATGAAAGCACTAATTTACAAAGTGACTCACAGTCGAGAGTTAAATTTACAATATTCCAGCATCCATCTCACTGTCCCACCAAAGTTCCCTTCTCCCCTCACCCTGATCAGTCTGGCATCTTGAAGGCATCTTTTTACACTTGGTTATTAAAGTTTGGTCACATGATTTTAGTATTGTTGACTCTGTGATTTGGATATTTAGCTTTAACCACTGATGTATACCTCTGGTAACCCTAAAATTCAGAGTATTCTTGAGTATTCTTGTCTCTGTTTATTGAGTATGTTACATTTTCTTCCACTCCTGGTTTATGTTTTCTTTTACTTCCTTATCAATGTTGGGTTGTATTTTGTCTTCAAGTTCCTCTTGAAGCAGGTTACCCCATGGGAGATTCTGTTGCTATGGCTTGCCAGTAGTATTCTTTAAGCACCTTCATTTCTATTTATGTGGGATCTTTTGTCTTCTGAAAAAGTTCTTTGTGGAATTGGTTGAATTTCTAGTCTGGTTATTGCTTGATTTTTTTTTTGTGGGGGGCAATTACTTGCTTAATTTCTGTTGCCAGTACAGTGAGCCTTGATTTTAGATCCTCATAGGCATAGACTTTGGGACTTGCTTGAATTTCTGCCCCTATCTGCAGATGAGCTGAGTTACTGGCTCTTCCTTAGTTTCCCAAATTGTTCTTTGAGTTTTGTGGGTGTTAATGGTGGAGGTTAGATTTCCAGTTACCTGAGAAATTATCTGCTGAGTTTTTTATACCAGACATCTAATATATCTGCTATTAGGCTATTTTCCTTACCATGCAGGATTACTTGAGTATGCCCAGAAAATTGTCAACTAGTTACTCTGTTGAGTTAACTGAGATTTAAAGGCTGACTATTGTCTGAGAAATAGGGGTGCCCAAGTCTCTCTGCCCCCAATAGAAGAGATGTATGGAGAAAATGTAGTAATATAGGAATATAGGCGTGTTATAGCAAATAACAGTGTAATTATGAGGGGTTTCAAGGTAAGAAGGGCTAAGTTTGGGCTCCACAGAGTATCCACCTAAGTTTAGAGTGTAGACTGATATAAGACTGGGCCCATCTGTAGCCTAGGATGGGGGTGTAGTGACACAGGACAGAAGACAGGGTCCCCATGCTTGAAGGCACGTGGCAGTGTGGGGTTTAAAGTGGGGAAGGCACCAATTAGCTTTGACACGGAACTCAGGCTGTTCCTGCTTCCATGCTCACTTGCTATCTAAGAATTCCAGAGCCCCAAGCCCCAAGCATGTCACTGAGACCGATGTGGAGACTGGAATGTGGTGCTCAGCTTCCTAAAGGGATCGAAAGGGAAGCAGAGAACTTTAGCATGTGCAGCTGCATTTTCTCATTGGTGCATGGTAATCAGATGACATCCCCTCAGGAGCAAATATCGAATGCATGAAAATAGGACTTGAGGTGGGCACCGCACTTGTGTTCTATCTGTTCTCTCTGTGTGTCTGCCTCCCCCTCCCACCCCACCCCCGCTTTTTTGCCCTCACTGCAGTCCAGGTGTTTTTCTTCCTTCTTTTTTTGGGGGTGGGGAGGGCCACACCCAGTGATCCTCAGGGGTTACTCCTGGTTATGTGCTCAGAAATCGCTCATGGCTTGGAGGACCATATGGGATGCCAGGGGATCGAACCTCGGTCTATACTAGGTCAGCTACGTGCAAGGCAAATGCCCTACCACTGTGCCACCTCTTCGGCCCCAGTCTGGATGTTTTTCATGACAGCAGATCATCAAAAAGATCATGATGCTAGGTGTAAATGTCCTAGGGGTTCACTGCAGTGGGGGGAACTGGCTCTTCCCAGGCTTCTCTGGGTTCAAGCCTCCTGCCCACGCACTGAGCTGTCACACAGAGTTGGGCAACAGCAGGAAGGACAGAATCCCTGGTTCCCACACCAGCCCCCTGAGTCATTTTAACAACCCCTCCCAGCCAGGTACCCTAGAGCAACTCCTGTTGCTCTGCACCTTTTTCACACAAGGGCTGCCCCTCATATGTTCCAGTCAGGCCCAGGACGGGGTACAAGTAGATGCCTCTCTTCACATAGACTGTCCTGTGCTCAGTCCTTGCATTCATCCTTGGTCCCATGCAGCTGCTCCATATGGGATGCCAGGGGACCGAACCTCGTTCCATCCTAGGTCAGCTGCGTGCAAGGCAAATGCCCTACTGTGCTGTGCCACCACTTCGGCCCCAGTCTGGGTGTTTTTCATGACAGCAGATCATCAAAAAGATCATGATGGTGGGTGTAAATGTCCTAGAGGTTCACTGTAGTGGGGATGAACCTGATAATGCATGTTGCCTGTGTTCAATAAAATACAGTTGTTTTGAGAGTCTAGGCTGACTCAGTAGTCACTGGGAATATACCTAGTGTCCATTGCTAAAAGCAGTTTACTCTCCCACACTGGCTCTGTTTCTAATGGTCTGTTGGCCCCAAGGAGCAAAGGCTGTGTGTTTTGAAAGGGTACTAGCATTTGAGAATTCCTTGTCATCCTGAGTTAATACCCTGTCTTGATGTTCCTGACATTTCCTGTGAGGGTGAATGATAAAGTGGCTTTTAACATTCAAGTGAGGATATTAGCTTTCCACATGGGGTGTTTTTCTAGTGATCTGAGTAGCCTGCAGTGGGAAGATGCCAATGTGGGCTGGGAGCAGCATCTGGCTCCCAGACTGAGCACAGATGTGCCTTTTCAGTTCATGAGGAGTGTGCAGTGTGACCTTTGTTCATTTGTCCTCGTGCAAAGGAGTCACGCTCCACTGATCTGAGGGCTCCGATCTTCCTCCTACAGTTTCAACTGCCATTGGAAAACACATCCTGGATTTTCACACCCAGACTTCCGTGGCTTGTCTTTCTGCATTCTCCATTCCATACAGCTGAAGAACGTAAGACTCTTCTTCCAAAATCAGGCCCTGTGCTAAGTGCTGGAATGTCTGGTGTCCAGACAAGGGGCTTAGCATTAGTGAGTCCTTTCAAGTTCCTTCCTCCAACCATGAGTGCATGGACAGGAAACCTTCGCAGTCAGTAATCAGGCTGCCATATTGCTGGTCTACACTCCTGTTTGCTGAGTCCATAGAAAGGGCTCTGTGAGAGTCAGTGGGTCTCAGTCCCATGGTTCAGGTCCTTGGCTGCCTCCGCACAGATGATTTAAAGGGCCTCAGAACAATTTCTTCCCCGTTTCTCACCACACTGCGTTTTCACTCCTTTGGAAACAAACTCTAGGACATCTTGAAGACTTGATGATTATAAGAGTTCCCTGTAAGACTTGGGAAACAGCTGTCCAGCCCCATGGCCATGCTTCCTGCTGTCTAAGGACAGGTAGGCCCTCCTAGAGCCCCAGATGGGAACCCTGGACTGGGTGTTATGGCAGGAGGGAGGCTCTGCCCAGGGCCTCATGTGCTCTGCTCTCCTCCCTTTTCACCCAGTGGGTCAGACCCACACGCTCTGTTAGGGAGGACTGCCAGGACTTCTGGTTATCCAGAGTCATCTCACAGAAGGTGATCTGGGCTTATGTGTGTCCTGGGGTCACTGATATTTGGGTGAGGACCCAGGCTGGCTCTGCTGTTGCTGGCATCTGGGAGCTTGTTTTCTCCCTGTCGGAGTATCTCCCCTTTCCCTTTTTATCCATAGAAGCCCCCTTCACAGGACTTAGGGTGCCAGACATACTGGCCCTTGGGACACACACTCCTCTCTAATGGAAGGTTCCTCGCTCTGCAAGCTGGTCTTCGACTCACCAGTGCTCCCTGTGTTTCTGTCTATGCCTCATCCTGTTCCCAACACATAGGAATGCCAAGGCCAAGTCACACTGAGACCTCACCTGATCCTCCTTAGCCCGGGGAACTCCTGTGTGGTTTCCTGTGTTACTGGGGCTGGCATGGCACTTGCCATCATTCTGTAGCTGAGAATTTACATCATGGTACCCACACTTTGAGCTCTACTGGGTATACCTATATTCTGTTACATGTTTTACTGGGCATATTTGTGTTCAACATATATGTTCTAGGCACACCTTTGTTCTTTATACATGGTATAACTCAGACCCCTGTCCCACATACATGTACTAGGTGGAACACTATTTTATACATGCATGATCTCTATATGTACTGCCTGGCTTACTCCCATTACACACATGTCCTCCTGGCACACACATATTTACACATGTTCTCTTCTAGGCTGCCCTTTGGTATACATGTTTGTTTGTTGCACCTGTGTTACATATATGACCTACATCATGTACATGCTCTGTAGAAGTGGCTCTAAAGTGGATTTCCCATTGAGTCACTTGAACAGATTTACAGATACTAAAGCCTGGGCTCCCCCATCCCCTGGATGATTGTGATGTCACTGTGCCAACTCAACCATGTGAAGAGGATCAGACATACGGGGAATTTGAAAATCTCTCCAGGAAGTCAAGTAGGGACAGTCTGAGACCCTCTTTCTACACAGACTGAGGACCGAACAGCCTGAGCCCTACACACTCTCTCCTGGGACATCTGTGGTCCTGGTATCCCTGCTTTCTGTCCACTGCACTGGTGATGGGCCTGGACACATGTGCTCTCTTAGTATCCTAATGTTCTCTCTACTTGCTCCACTTGGCACATTTGAGTTCTACTTAATCCACCTGTATTTCTCTGTCCACATGTGTTTTTTCTGGTACATGTGTGATCCAGGGAGATATTATCTCTCTGGAATACTGTGTTGCCTTTAGCACACTCTGCTCTTCCTGGTGCTCCTGTCTTGTACCTGGCATACACGGATGCAACCTGCTACCTTGAGGAGCACTCCCAGTTCATTATTACATTATTGTCAATATTAAGGTCTCTGCTTATCAAGTAGTTAGGGGCTATGAGTATCTATTTTGAACTTCTGAACTAAATCATTTCTATGAAAATTTAGTAGCAGTGTCAGATGCCTGCTGAGAACTGGCCCCATTTAGCTACTGGCAGGTTGGTGAGGAAAAGGCTGATAAACGGAGAACAGAAGGATGAGGGGACTTCGCATGCTGGTTTATGTTGTTGTGACCAGGACCCTACAGGCTCACCAGGGCCATCATGACTGTGCTTTAAGGGTTTGGGATTCACAACGAGGACAGCAGGGCAGAATCCCCAAGGCCTCTCCACATCTGTAAGGCATCTGGCATGACTCATGGCTCATGGAGAGCAGCCAGGGGACCTAGCCTTCCTCTGAAGGGATTCTGGGCTCAGAGCCAGCTCCTCTCCATCCTCTTGAGCCCCAGACCTCAATTGGGCTCCCTTTGCTTGGTTTCAGGCAGTGAGGCTTCGCCTCTCCCTGGCACCCATACAGACTATGGCCATTGTTCTATCTCTCCAGGGCTTGCCCGTAGGGAACACAGCAGCAGGGAACATGTGTCCCAGGGCCTGAGTATTCATCATCCTTGTGAGCCCACACACTCATTCCCCTCTCTGTTACCATGTCTGCTCTGATCGGCAGGACATTAGTCAGGTTTTCACACAAGAGGACATTGTTTCTTCAAAGTGAGCTGAGGTAGATGTTGAATGCAGAACACAGTGTCCTCACATCTCGAGGCAAAGTGTGAGGAATCAGGTCACTAGGTGGCCTCCTGCACTTCCCTTCTGCACGCTCAGACCTCCTGAAGGTGTTCCACATGCACTGCATTTCTTACCGCTCAGCTCTCTGGCTCTGGGCGTCTTGTGTGCCAGCTTTTGTGGGACTCATGCTGCAGTAGTGAGCTAGCAGCTCTGCAGCACAGAGCCTGGAGACCGCCTTGTCTTGCCCTCTGCTTGCTCTGCTGGGCTGGCTCATACATGCCTTCACAGAAAGGACTTGGCTTCTCCTCAGAAATAGGAAGTCATGTGTGAAACTGAAACAAAGCCGTAGATTTCACGGCAATTAGCCACTTTATTCTAGGCCATGCTCTTTCTCTGTGGGAAATGGTCTTTTCGATCAAAGGAAGCACATTTCAACCACAGTGTCAGGAGATTTCATCTTCCTGTCGGCCTTAGTCAGCGTGATGCATGATCCCTGCTCTTCAATCCAGGACATGCCAGGCAGCTGAAAGAGCGGGAAAAGGCCTTAACTTAGGACACACAGATGCTGGCTTGTCCACCGTCTGCTCTGCATGAGGCCTGGGAGAAGGCTCGAAGCCAGTTCCAGTCAGAATGGTTTTGGCACTATTCCTCAGAGTAATTGTTCCAGCACATGCACCAGGCCTTCATGGCTGCCCTGAGCTTACCCTCTCCTGTCAGCATTATCCTCTCACAGAGACTATGCACAGCATTGCCAGGCTTCCTGTTGACTTTTCTTGGCACACAACCAGAAAAGTGATTGGACTCCAACCCATGTGGATGGTCTAGGCTCTGGAACCTTGTTGTTCCCTGTTGCGGTCTTCGTCTGATATGTTTGTAGCCAGCCAAGAAGTGTTGGACCAGAGTATCACCACTGCTAAATATTCCCTTACCTTGTAAGGCCTTTTACAAGAATCTCAAGGAAAAGAGAACACTGGCTTCGACTTGTGGAGTATAATAGTTCCTTCCTGTGGAGGAGATCAAAGAGCATGGCTGCCCTTCTGTGTTGCTAGAAATCATCAGGGAGGGAAGGTGAGTTACCCCTGCTGGGATGTACTTACCCCTGTATCTGTGATGCAGTTTGGCTTACTTTGGACTCAGTGAGCATTTGCTTTCACAGCATTTGCCTTGGCGTGATGGAATTTGTGGAGGTTAGTAGAACCGCATGCTCTCCCAGCATGTTTTTTCTTTGCCCTGTGACTGTCCAGGGGCCATCTGTAGGCCGTGGTCAGCCATGGGTTTTGGCCATGACACTGATTCCTGCAAGAGTCATGTTTGGGCATGAGATTAGGCAAGGAACCCGCTGATTGTTGGCAGCACAGAGCAACATGCTCTTTCCGAGACTTTTTCTCAGATGCTCACAAGCCGCTTGTTGACTTGAGCACAGGCTTCCTTTAGTAATAGATACCTGTTGATTTTTTGCTCATGAACTTGCTCTGAAGATTGAGAGCTTATCAATTACAGCTAAGAAGTTTTCAGAAATCTTTCATGCAGATCATTTCAGTTGTTTTTATGCTGAATTGGCAAAGGAGGAGAATTCTTGGAACCATGCCCACACACTCTTAAGTGAACTAGCATTTTGAGAGTGGATAGAGCACATGACCAGTGCTACCAGTTGAGCAGATAATTCCTGGGGTACACTCACTCTAGTGTGGGTGTCTACTGTGTTTAGAGGAGCCCACTCAATATCAGAGGCTGAGGTCAGATTCAGGGTGGACTCCCAGAACCCAGGCATGGAGTGCAACTCTGCAGTGACTGAACTTCCCTGTGTGCTTGGCCTGGGAGTCTCAGGTGCCTACAGAGGTCCGAATGTGTGAGATTCGAGGTCCCTAACAGGCTGGTCTTTGGCCCCTGGGTCAGCTGCATGGCCTGCCCACATTCACAGCAGCAGAACAGATTTCCTCACACACTCTTGACAGGGAAAGACCTGAAGGAACGGATGGGAGAAGCACATTGAAAGTGACCCTTTGAGAGTATGTAGGATACAGAACAAATAACCAAGCTTCTGGCTTATCCTTGACAGTCTCATGGTGTGCAGAAGTCACTATTCCTCTTAGTGTTTTTCAGTGAGTTACAATAAAGGCAAATTCAGATGTCAGATAGGTCAACCCCAACCTTGGAAGCAGGAAGCGATCCCAGTATACAGACTGGCTCATGTGTACAGGACAGAAGCTTGTACACTGCCAACCAGGACACTCACTCTATTTTGGAGGCTGTTCAGGGCCATCTAAATGACCCGAGTCATTCCCCAAGGGTGTAGATGCTCCCTGCTACACGGAAGACTGGCATATCCTGGGCACCCTCCTGTGTGATGCTTGGCAGAGACCGTTCACTGTTTGCAGCAAGGATGAGCCCTTGCTGGGCTCAGCAACCATCTCTGGATGCGGTGCTAGAGGGATCCCCTAATTACAGACCATCAGCTGTGAGCAGGCCAAGTGCTATCCTAGCTGTCTTCAACTCAGCCAGTCAGAGCCCTGCAAATAGGATGTTCTGATGCCATAAAAAGAGTTAATGAGCCAAAAATAACCCCAAATTAATAAGAACTCAGCTAAAGATGCCACCAGACTCAGGTTCAAATGATTTTGCTGCAAGTTTGTGTCCATGCTCTGCCCATCCATTTGCCTAAGCCCAGTCACCCAGGCAGCCGAGAGCAGCTCCTGGGGCCTGAGAGAAGGAAGGTGGCCATCCCCCTCTGGGTCACAATGGATGAGCTTGGTAGAGCCCCACACGCACTGTGACTTCCATGTTCACCTGGATGCTTCACTCTCATTTTGAATCCTTGCCTCCTCATTTAGGGGTCACTTTTATGGACCAGCCTTGTACTGTGTTGAACTCTTGGAGGAATGAGGCGTACCATGTCCATATGACTTGTGGGTTGCTGCCAGTGACTAGAGATGGAGAGAAGCATCCAGAACTACTCAGACGGGCTGTCTGAGTCTGTCCATTCTAAGCCAAGACATTGGCAAGCAAACAGCCCTTTGTGCCTGCTCCTGCCTGTTGGTGCCCCTGACCTAGTTCAGGGCAGCATTGTGTTACATGGGGGTCACTGTCCTGCGAGGACCCAGGTCTGATTGTGACTGTTCTGCCCTGGCTTTCTACTGTCCAGATTACTCTCTGATTTGACCCACAGTGCTGCAGATGGTCTTGCAAAGGTGCTTTTTGTCCACCTGGATGGGTCTCTAGGGAGGATGTAAGTTGCCAGGAGCTCACCCTGCATCAGGTGTTGAAGTGGCTGGTGGCTAGGACAAAAGTGCTGGGTATGGGGTGGGCTCCTCGTGGTCCCTCCACCCAGGCTTCTCATGAAGGTTTACATGCTCACGAGACCAAGAAGAGCCAGTCTGCTGGCATGGAGACTTTGCTCTGAGAAATGCCCTTGCTTTCAGGGTCCTCTGCGAATCCCAATGGCAGTCTGAGTGTGGAGTATCCAGAGAAAGAAGTTGGCAGGGAGAGACCAGAATATTCCGGAGCCTGCTGGTATGAGCACCTGAGGGACTACTGTCCTTGCTCTGAACTAGGCCTGATGGTGGGCACAGAGTCATCTGACTGAGGGTCATCCTGGGACTGAAGCTACAGAAGCCCAGGAACTAGGGGACTGGGCTTCACTGTCCCCATGTCTCACATGACAGGAGCCCCATGACAGGGTTCTGTGGACATGCTATGTGAGTTGGTCTGAGGACCAGGCATACTGTCTCATCCCCTGAGGAATGCACACAGCACAGCTGTCTGGCTCTGCGGAGCTGGGCTCCACCAAGCTCCCTCCATGCTGGCCCTTCTCACCAGCAGCTCTGCCCTGGCTGCGTGCACAGCTGTCATGAAATCCAGGCCAGCACCTGACTGTGTCCTGCCTTAGGGTTTTCAGTTCATATAATAGTGTCTACTCCTTGAAGCTGGACAGGACCCATTGCGTCCCCCCCACACATGGCAGTGAATGTCCTCTCTTGCCTCTCACCTGTCTGGACCAGGGCTCTGCTGGGAATCCTTTTCTTGGTTTTCTTGGAGATTACTTGTATCAGGACAAAACCTTAACTTGTCTCTGGTCATTCTCCGTACCTGGAAACTGAGAGTATTTCCAGGCTTAGAAAACAAGAACATCCATTACTGTTTATTGTTTATTTGCTCACTTTGATTAAAGTATGGAAAACATCTAGAATACTTGGTGTGTTTATAATTCTTATTCAAGCAGACTATAATATGCATTTATGTATTATTTATGCATTTCTATTATATGTGACTCTAATCACTTCTACTTACTTCATATTTATATATATAATATATATATATATATTATATAGAATCTTTGTGACTGATTTTTAAATGAGCTTGTAAATTCTACCTAGCAAGTGTACTTTCATTCCTTCTGATGTTTGGAATCTTAAGATTCTCACTGAATGTGAGAGTTTGTTCTGTCTTGTTTGGGCTGCTCCTATACAGATTATCAGAGCCATTCCATCACTTATTTAGGCCCTTCCCTTGGTTTCCTGAGTAAGTTAGTAGCCCCCTATCTTGGAAGCCTCACATGATACTGAGTTTTGTGGTGGACACCAGCCACATCTCTTGTCCATGGACTGGCATTCTGAAGGGAACTACTTCCAGGAAGGGAGGAAGTTGTCCATATCCATAGTTACATAAGGTGAGGAAATCCTCACCCACTAAGCAGCAGGACTAGAACCAGCATCCCGAGAGGACTTGTGTGTCACTTGCCTTAGCAGTACCCACTGAGCCTTGAGTCCTAGACCAGCAACTAAAGCACCTGCTGGCAATGGGGACTGAGCTGTGTGGCTATGGGGCGAGTGTAGTTTTGGGTTCTGAAAGGCTGGGAGAAGTCTGGAATGCCCAGGGACAGATTCATATTTTCCAGAGCTCCAGAGGCCACAGAATAGGGGTGGGAGAAGGTGGGAGAGGAGACCCTCCGTGAAGTCTAGGGTGTGGTGCTCAGAGCAAAAGTGGAGAGATACCTGCTGCTCATGGGGCATGAGTGCAGTGGGAGCCTGTTCAGAGAACAGACGACTGCCTGGAGTGAAGGAGCTTCTGCAGGCCTAAGGTGGTCATCCTATGAAGGCGACATTGAGCCTAGGACTGAGCCCCAGTGGCCGAGTTGATAGGTCGCCCATTCTCAGAAGGCATCTGAATAGCCAGTGCATGCAGGAGTCTAAGCTCCTCATTCACTGAAATTTGGGAAAGGATGTGGCTCCATACACCAAGGAAAGATAATACCGAGGTGAGCAGAGCCTGAGAGCACGTGGGGACATCTGAGATGTCTGAAGCAGGCCACAGATTGAAGGTTGGGGGTTACATGCAGGGCCAAGAGTAGAAACGAGAGTGGGGGCTGGTGGGGTCCCTGGTGCTGGGCTGCGTCCACGTGTGTGTCTGAGGAAGACAGACCAGGTTGCCCAGTTCCCAGAAGCAAATATGGGGACAGGAAGGGACTGGAGGGAGAGAGGGTGAGTCAGACAGATGATGGAGGGCACCCTCCCCGGAGAGCACTAGTGTGTGTTTCCCAGCACAAGGCCGACCTTGCAGGAACCTTTCCCCCAGAGAAACTGCAGGAAGAGATGGTCCCTGTGAACAAGAGCAGGAGGTGGCGGGAGAGAGGCCGAGAGTGTTGGGGGGAGGCAGTCGCCTTGAGAGGGGCTCAGCATACTCAACACTCTGCCACCAGAATGTCATCCTTGTCTCCACTTCCGAGTCTGAACAAGTTCACTCGCCTCTATTTCTCTTCTTACAAGGAATATGCCGCGATGTGGAATTCGCAACTCCCTTGCTATTCATCCGTTAAATCTCTTCTTGCTGATAGACTCAGCCCTGTGGTGCCGGGACGCAGGTGTCTATCGCTCTCCCGGCCTCGCTTTTTCTTTTCGCTCTGTTTACACACAAATCTTCCTCACACATTCCCCAGTCGGCTCCAGACCATTTCCCACATAAAAAAAGTGACAGGTATGTTTATTCTTGAGGACACTGGCTTCATTGTGTTTTGTTCTTGAGGTGTTATGAAACAATTTATGTTTATTTTTTCACATGTTGATTCTATTCAAAATTAAATTCATTCATCAAAACATCCCAGGGCTTTTGAAACTTAGGTGCTGGCTGCAGGGAACGGCCCTGTCAGAGAGCCAGCAGCGCCACCAGTTCCCTTGGGGCTTCCTGACTTCAGAGCCTTGACTCTGCCTGTTTTCTGTTACTCAGATGTGGGAGGGAGTGCAGAGCTGTTCTAAAGCATTTCATGGAAAACATGAAAAGAATCCTACCTTTCAGTGCCCTTTACACTGTGTGGACACTGTGCTTTGAGGCAGCTCACTTAGTTTGCGTGAGACTGTATAAAAGGAAAAGGAGCCTGTATCCCCAAGTCAGGGCTCCCATGTCGGGCCTACAGTGCATGGGGCAGATCCTTGCAGCTCATGAAGAGTAGCCATGTCTGAGAGCTACTGTAGGAGCTGGACTCAGCAGGAGCTGAGTTGTGACTGTACCCATACCTGCCTGCAGGTCAGTGCAGGCCTGACCTGCCCTACCCAGGCCCGAGGAGGACTCTACTGGGCTCTTCCATATGCCTGCTCTAGTCTTTCCCCTGATTCTAGCCTGTCAACTCTCTCCTGCTAGAGTTGCTTTGTTGCTGTCAGCCGGGAGGGGCTCTCTCAGCTCTGCACCTCCCTGTGGCTTGTTGTCCCTGCAACCTGGGGCTCACCTAGCCATCTGTGCACACTCCCAGCTTCAGCTGAGTTTGCTCTATTGTGGGTCACCCGCCAGGTGCCATCCTAAGGTTTTCCCACAGAGCCGTCACGCAGCCAGGCCCTTTGAAGCCCCAAAGGCCACGTGCCCGTGTGTATACTGGCATGGCAGGGAGAACCATTGTGGCTGTCTCTGATTCTGCAGATCTAGGGACTGATGCTGCAGATTCCCCAGGAAGCTGACACTGCTGTCAAAGGGCTGAGCTGAGGTCTTGTAGACTTGAAGGCAGCTATTTCCCGTTGGGATCAGAGAAGAACAGTGGGAAGCCTGTGTGGAAGTCCAACTCTGTCAGTCCTGCGTGCCAACCGATTGTAAGTGGATCGGGAGCCTTCAGCTCCCTTGAACAAAATGATGCTGCAGCCTGCAGTTATGTCGCTGAGATGTCTCGAGTCCTGATGCCTCGAGAGAGTTCTATTTGAGTTCCAGAGGATTCAGGCTGCCTGCCCATGCCAGGGTGCCACACTGCAGGCCTTGGGAGTGGTCCCCTGCCCCCATCACACTGCTTGGAAGGCCCAAACAAAACAAAACACGGCCTACAGCCCCCCATGAAATGATTTCACACCCGCTGTGTGGGTTGAGCTGACATTCACTCTGAGCTTAGCAGTGACGCTCTTTCTTGAATCTTGAACTGCTGATGTGAACAAGTTAATGACCCTCTCTGACTAGTGTCTTCATTTTGCCGCTCTCTCTCTCCCATGGCTCTTGTCGCTGTAAGAACATGGGGGACAATGAAGACAATAAGTGAAACTGTAAGGATAGAGGAGGGACAGAGTTCACACGGGGGATGAGTCCAGCTATTCTCAGTACAGTTTTTCAAGAACATCCCAGGTTACAAGACACGTGGTACCTGCTGGTCGCAGGTTTCTCTTGTACCAGCCTCTGGCCACTGCATGGGATGCTTCTGTGTCTTCATTTAGTTGTCATGTCCATAAGTGAGCTGACCAAAGATTGTAGGACTCTTTTGGATTTAGTGGGACTCACAAGGTTCTTGGAGGGACATCCTCAGAGCTGCTGGGCCAGCTGTTCCATTCTTGGGCCTTTCGGTATTGGTGAAGGTTGCTGTAGGCACATGGCACTGAGGATTGAGCTGGGGTCTGCCCTTACCCTGTGCTGCCTCCCAGCAGGCCCCCCCCCCACCAGATTCTCTGGCCTTTTAGAAACAGTTTTGTTCCCAGCTTCCTTGTTTAGAAATGGCAACAGTAACACCTGTTTTTGCAAATTCACAGCGGTGTTTGCTTTGGCTGAGACTCAAACCAACCCATGTGGGAATGTTCCATCCACCTGGCTCTGGGCTGTGGAGCAGGGCTGTGTGACCTCTCTGGGCTCTGAGAATGCGAGTAGAGTGCTCAGGAGGTGGCCAGAGGGACACAAGCCTGAGAGTGATGGGAGTAACCCAGCTGACCCCTACTGGGGCCCCCTAAGAAGGCCAGGGGGTTACAGAAAAATCTAATACCATGTGAGTTTCTCAGGGACTTTGGGACAGGGGCCCACTTCACCCTTGCTCCTCAGAGGGAACCTCCTCACCCCTGCAGGGGCCAGACGGACCCTCCTTATTTCGATGGACTTTTTCTTGGGTACACAGCATCTCAGTCCTGAGACGACTGCTCCCAGTTGGTCTCTTAACCTGCGCAGTGCTATAATGGGTTGATCCCTTTCACCAGTTTAGGCTCTTGCAGGCCTGTACTCTGAAAGGGGGTCATGCTGTGAGAGAGCTGCATGCTGGGACTGTGAGGGTTTGGCTGCCTTCTAGCACAGCCACCCTGAATCCATGTGGCTCCTGTTAGATTGAGTGCAAAGGGAACTATAGGGCCAGTTTGCATGTGCATTGAAACAGCACAGTAAGGAGTCAAATGAAGCACAGGATGGAGCCACTATTGGCTTCTGCTGGCTGTGACCTTTCCAAGGACAAAAGCTCTTCCCACCCTGTCAGCCAGTTCTTTGCTTCTGCACAGGGTATCCTCTGTCCCCTGGGTTCCTAGGCAGGGTAGGGCAGCTCTGCTCAGTGCTGCTCTGCAGTGATTTGGGGGAGAGCTGTCACCACATACCTTGCCCTTCACATCCCATTCCGGACTGGGGGCTGCTAACTGAGGGAGCAGGAGGGAGGATGGAGGCGCCTGGGAGAAGGTGCCCATATTCTGAACACAGACCCACTTCTCCAAGTTCATGACCTTGGACCTCTCCCACTTCATTTGCCCTCAAAATTGCATCCTTTCATTGTCAGAGTCACCACTTGAGAATAGGTTCTGTGTTTAGTCTTTTGGACTCTAACCCGGATGGTGCTGCTGATGGGGTTGGGAGCTGGGAACCAGGCAGAACTGATGCAGTGGAGTGGGATAGGCAGGATGGAGCAGGATGGGGCAAGATGGAGCGGGCTGGAGTGAATGGAGCAGGTTAGAAGGGATGGAGTGGGATGAAGGGGATATAGTGGGCTGAATGGGACTGGATGGAGCAGGATGGAGCTGGGTGGAGTGGGGTGGAATGGGATGGAGGGGATGGTGTTGGATGGAGCCAAATGGAGCTAGATGGGGTGGGATGGAGTGGGATTGGGTGGGAGGGAGCCAGAAGAAGTGGATGGGTGGGGTAGAATGGAGCCTGTTGGAGCCTGATATGGTGAGATAGAGCTGTATGGGTCAGGACGGAGCCAGATGGAGTGTGATGGGGCGGTATGGAGCCAGATGGGGTGGTGTGGAATAGGATGGGGCAGGTTGTAGCCAGATCAGACAGGATGGAGCTGATGGGGTGGGGTGAGGCAGGATGGAGTGGGATGAAGTCAGATGAAGCAGAATAGGGTGGGATGGAGTGGGATGGGGCAGGATGGAGCCCAATGGAGCGGGATAGGGCAGGATGGAACCAGATGGAAAATAGGATGGGGCAGGATGGAGCTTGATGGAGACAGATGTGGTGGGATGGGGTAGAATGAAGCCAGATGGAGTAGAATAGGGTAGAGTGGAGCCAGATGGAGGAGTATGTAGCTAGACAGAGTGGGATAGGGCAGGACAGGGCAGAATGGAGCCGGATGGAATAAGAATGGGTGGGATGGAGCCAGATGGAGCCAGATGGAGTGGGAATGGATGGGATGGAGCCAGATGAGGTAGAATGGAGCTGGATGGAGCTGGATGGGGTGGGATGGAGCCAGATGGAAGTCCTTTCTGTCTCCTTCCACCTTTCTCTGAGCTGGAGCCTGGGCACATGTGGAAGCCATGGGCCTATTCAGGCCTCTCAGGGTGAGGTTCTAGGAGAACCCGTAAAGGACAGTTGCCTCTTCTTCTAAGTGTTGGGAGGGGACATCTTGATACCCACTGTGGCTCATGCCTACTTTCTTCCTCTCCTTGTCAAGATTGTTCGGATTCTGGTGCCATGGATGGAGCTGTTACTCCCCTCTACCAGAGTCCAGGAGGGGCAGACATGCTTACTTCATTCTCACATTACATGGGGGTTTGTGGGGCATTACCCCTGTCTAAATTCCCCTTTTATATCCACAAATAAATAGCTTATCTGGTTCACTGTTCACCTGACCAGAGCTCCAGCCACTGAGGAGATAGGCCTTGTCTTTTGCTCACTCTCTAGCCAAACACTCAGAAGGTCCCAGAAACCTGCTTTGGTCTTATTGGTGGGGGAGGAGGTGGGACCCTAACCTGTGCCTCATGTTTGTTAAGGAGTTTTGTTTGTTCAGTTTTTGGGTCACATATTTTGGTACTCAGGGGTTACTCCTACCTCTGCACTCAGGTATCACTCCGAATGTGTTGGGGGTGGAGGCCAAAAGGGATGCTGAAAATCAAGCCTGGAATTGAACCCCAGTTTGCCACATGCAGGGCAGTCACCTTACCCTCTGTACTATCTTCTTTCTGGCCCCTCGTTGAAGGCTGTTAGTTATGGTGACTGGAAAGCTGTCAGTGTGAGAGCTGCCTGGTTCCTAGTAAGTCTGTGAGGGAGTAAAGGCAGCTCATTATTCATAGAAACATTTTGTGAAGCGTAATAGGAGTTTAATCATCTTGTTTCCGCCGCCTTTATTTAACAGCCTCTTTCATTCCTCAGAATGGAGCCTGCCTCACGCAGCTCTGCCCTTCTCCACAGAGGGTGGATATGTGTGTCTGATGAGAGGCAGGACACAACCTCCTACAAGGCCTTCTCTTTTAACTTGATCCTCTGACCTGCACCCCTGTCCCCTCCCTATGGGATGAACGATTTGTAGGTGTTGATGCAAACCCCTGAACTCACTTGCAGAATCAGCTTCACAGAGCAGCAGGCAGAGGGCCTGGCCGGTAACACTCCATGTATCTGAGACTGTATGTATATGCGTTAGTATATATGTGAGATGCACGGTGTGTCTGAGTCTGTTTGTGTGTCTGTGCATGTGTTTGTGTGTCAGATACACAATCTGTCTATCTGTATCTGGTGTGGTAGTATGTGTATCTGTCTGTGCGTCTGTCCATTTTTGTGTCTGTATATCTGTGCACATGTGTCATTGCACAGCGCGTAGCATGCCTATGTACATGTGTCAGTGTGTCTGTATGTCCATCTATACTCGAGTTAGTGTGCCTGTGAATGCACATACATGTCCTTGTATGTGTGCATGTGTGCACATGCTCTGGCATGTGCTGTGGAGGAAGGGGCATCCTCTACCTTTCATCTGGTCCTTTGGGGCCCCTGCTGGTGTCCTGCATGTCAGGTTGATCACTACTCATCAGCACTGGTCACACAACCTGATGTGCTGATGAGTAGTGATGCTTGTGGAAGGCAAGACGTGTGTGTTGATGACTTTTTCTGCTCAACTTGGAGCCTCGAGAGCCAATCCTAACCCCCAGTGTGCACAGGGGCCAAGAAGGCTGCCTTTTGATGCTTCTCCGAATGAAATGGTAAAGCAGTGCCTGAAAACAGCTTGATCTTCATCCTGCAAAACACACTCATCTCACTGCACGTTTCTGTGGTTTCTAGCACATATGCTGAGTGAAATGGTTATCACGCAGGACATACTTATACTTCTATCAGATCCCCTACCCCAGCCCTTGTGGCTGTCACTGAGTCTTCACGCCCAATTCTAGGTCTCCCAGAGCGGGCCTACTTGTCAGAGGCCTCATAACAGTGCCCAGGATCTGGCTTCTTTCCCTTGGCAAAGCTTCCGGGCTCATCTGTGGGGATATTTGAGCACTTTTTTTATTGTCAAACAATATTCTGCTGTGCCGATAGATGATGTCTGATTACTTGCTTAGCAGCTGATGGACATTTGAGTGGTTTCCAGGCCCTTGCTAGCTTAGCCAATGTTGAGTGCACATGGGAATTCAGTGCTCTTGGGTGTATGGGGGAGGTCACGGACACTCTGATTACTGTGGACCTGCTGTGCCCGGGCAGTGCGAGCAAAGAAGGGTTGCTCTTGCTCTCATGGATTCTCACTCATTCCTATGGCTTCTTTCTTTCTTTCTTTTTTTTTTTTTGACCCTGCCTAGCAGAGCTCGAGTTACTCCTGGTTCTTTACTAACAGTCACTCCTGGCAGGCTCAGAGACCATATGGGATGCTGGAGATCAAACCCAGGTCAGCCGCTTGCAAGGAAAACACCTTCCCTGCTGAGCTATTGTTCAGGCCCTGTGCTCCTTCTTGAGGTGGTAACATGCCCCCATGTCTTCTGCACATCTGAATTTGCACTTCCCTTGTGACCGATGGTATTGGGCTTTTGTTGTTGTTGGCCTTCGGCAATTTGTATTTTCTTTGGAGAAAAGTCTGTTCAGACGCTTTGCCCTTTTCAGACACTGGACATTGTCTTTTTGTTACTGAACAGCAGGTTGGAGTGGGGTTCCTGCCACTGGTTTCAGGTTTGTCCCTGTTTCATGGGCTGGTGCTTACAGCGTGGAGTGTGGCTGAGTCCCTGGACCTCATCTGGTGTCTCTTCTTGGGAACATCCCAGGACATATCACAGGGCATGTGTGTCCTGCTAAGAGCTCCTGGTCTGCCTGTGCCCTCTCTGAGTTCACTGTGGAAGAAGGCAGATCTCACGCATCCTGCATTCCCATTTGGTGTGTGAGCATCCAGATCTCAGGGACCATTATTGAAAATTTTCTTCTTCCTTCCAACAAGGAGAATAGTCTTGGCCCCTCTGTGGAACCTCCATTTTGCAGGAGTTTGGGGATCTTGGGATTTTTCTGTAGGTCTATGTTTCCTTTTTGTGATGGAGGTTCCCTGAATAACCCCTGGGCATGAATCTTACTGACTTAGACCCTGGTATGTACTCTGGCTGCCACACTGGATTTGGCGTGGATAGCCTCACAGGAATGGCAGACCCTGAGCAGCTGTTTGGATACCTGAGCCTCAGGCTTTTAACCCATAAACCAAGTCCTGCTTGGCAGAAGTGGCGTGGCCCACACATGGTTGCATGGTGTCACATGGAATGGTCTGACACTGTGACTGCATGCTACCACCTCTGCCCCTCAGAGGTGGAGGAGTGACAGCCACACGAGGGAGTAATCTGATCTATGGGGAGGACAGAAGGCTCCCTGACACTGAGAGATTGACTTGGATCATCAGAAGCAAATATCTTAGGAGGAAAGCGAATGCTTGCTCCTACTTCTCTCGACTCTGTCCTACCTATTCAGCATAACTGCTGGTCTGAAAATTGCCTCCAGTTTCATTAGACTTGCCTTCCCTTTGCTCTCAGAAAACAGATGGGAGTAAGGCTGTCTTTGGGGGAACTGAGGCACCTGGTAGCCAGCAGCCATCCCCCTGTCTTGCCAGACAGCAGATACTGGATAGCAAGCAAATCACACAGACAAAATGTTCCTCTACCAGTCCTGTGGACTTCGTGATTGGTACTGAGGGGCAAGGGGTTCTGGTCTCTGGTTGTTCACGGTTCTGCCATGGAAGACCCTTCCTCATGGGATTTCCTCTCCCTCTAATGCGAGTGGCTTGATGGAGATTCTCTCAGGCTTTCTCAACTAAGGCTTAAGAGATTTGGGGCCGGAGAGATAGCATGGAGGTAAGGCATTTGCCTTTCATGCAGAGGTCATTGGTCGAATCTCGGCATCCCATATGGTCCCCCAAGCCTGCCAGGAGCGATTTCTGAGCATGGAGCCAGGAGTAACCCCTGAGCACTGCCGGGTGTTGACCCAAAAACCAAAAAATAAATAAATAAATAAATAAATAAATAAATAAATAAATAAAAGAGAGATTCACTGTGCCCATAAACGTGAATAAGTGATTTCCACAGCTGCATATAAAGACACAAAGAGACTAAAGGCTCCCACTGGCATCATTTCACTGTTTGAGCCCTGATCCCTTTTCATGGAACTACGCCTTTCAAGAAGTGTGATAAATCACAGCATTCTAGGGTGAGGTTGATACAGGATGGACAAATTTATGCCTCTGCTTTTGCAAAGTTACTTCTGTTCGAGGATAAATTTCCATAAATCTCTTTTTGGGGGTAAATGATGGAAGACTGTTGAACAGTCACTGTTCAAAGGCCATGCATATTTGTTGAGTTTTGATGAGTGTTTTGTTGAATTACTGGCAGTTTCTTGATTGGTATCCATGCCAGCTAGCAGTGTGTGTGTTGGGTGGAAGGCTTTGGGGGGTGGATGCCAGTCACAGGCCTGACCCTGCATATTTTATTCCCACTCCAGCCCTGTGTGCATGTGACCGGGGCAACACTTCTACAGAGGTTCCCAGTCCCTTGGGGTGTGCATGAGGCTGTCACCTGAACACTACTCATGCTCCATTACATAGGTCTGTGTCTCTCTCTCTCAGATCCCTGTGAGAAATCTTCCCTGTCCTCTTGTCCACTTCTCTTCATTCTTGTTCTTGCATTTTCTTTCTTTACAATCTCAGGTCATTGTGTATTGGGTCACTGTGCTGAGTGCTGTGGGACATCCATGCATCAACCACCAACCTTGAACTCTGGTCATTACACGTTGAGAAACCTTTTACTGTGGCCCAACTTTGTGTGACCCCCACAGTCAGATGTGGGTCAAGTCCCACGACACAACAGCTACAGTGTAAGAAGTGGGTTCAGAGGAGGGCATCACGGGTGAGTTTGAGGCAATCCTTACTTCATGTTTCTAGAAGGGTCCTTCTTCCTGGGCTCCTTGGGCCTCCCAATCTGTACAGTCAGTGAGCCAAGTGATGCTGGGCTGAGCCGATACACACTCACACCTTGAACATATACCCTTCATGCACAATCCCATGTGCACACACCTCATGCTTGTACACCCCCTCACACTTTGGGCATACATAGTTCGTGCATTCTCGAGACAGCACACACTGAAAGTAGAAGTGGACTGTCACGCTCTGCCTCCACAGGAAGGAACCCTGAACGTCAGGCATGATCTGAACTGGCTCGTGGGCTGTACCTGGGGACCACACGTGTGTGAACTGTCTCCGACATGCATCCAGGGCAGAACTTGGCCGCAAAAACACATCGTAAAGGGCCACAGTCTTTCCTGCCCAACAGACCTGGAGCTGGTAGGACATTGCCATAGCAACCAAGTGAGAAACTGTGGCAGGGGGCAGGCTGCAGAAGCCATTATAATATCAAGAGTTGCACTTTGTCATCTCCTTGTTTACTATTATCACCATAGTTCCCCCCTTTTCCCCCAAGACACATTCCTCTTCTTTTCATAGGAAATTTTCATGGTGACTTCAAAGCAGGTACTGCTGTAGGTTCCCACTTTCTAGACTGAGAAGGGCCCTTGTTCAGAGATGGTCTTTGATTCTGTTCTCTGCGGAGATGCTCGTTGGTCAATGTGGGAGCATGTTGGGTTGGCCCTGCTCCTGGTGTGGATGGACCCTTCGGAGGTCCACCCTCAGAACTTGGGGTGCTGCCTGTCAGAATCTATTCGTCCTCCTTTCCCAGTAGGAGACACAGTAGGAGACTGTGCAGGCCAAACACAGAGCCTGGCTCATCATGTATCTGACCTGTATGTAAAGTGTTAATGCTGCTATTTCAGTGTCTCCAGTGGATTACTTTAGTTCTGTTCTGAAGTGATCTTAAGGCTGCAGTTAGCTCTTTCTACTATGTGTAGGCCAATTTTACTACCATATAAATACTTTTGGGTGGCCAAAGGTATTAAGTAATCAATGCATTGTAGACTATTCCATATAAAATGCAGTCATTGTAGATAGAGTTCATTTAATATTCAAATACCTTTCATAAAAATTTTAGCAATAGAAAAATAAAGCATGCCAGTTTATAATTGGCATTATAATTCATAATTCTTCTCTTCTATATTGTACTCAGACATGATTGGCTAAAGAACGTATTCTTTTTTTTTTTCTTGGTTTTTGGGCCACACCCGGTAACGCTCAGGGGTTACTCCTGGCTATGTGCTCAGAAGTTGCTCCTGGCTTGGGGGACCATATGGGACACCGGGGTATCGAACCGAGGTCCGTCCAAGGCTAGCGCAGGCAAGGCATGCACCTTACCTTTAGCACCACCGCCCGGCCCCTAAAGAACGTATTCTTACCTTTAAGCCAAACTACTGTCATTTCTTGTGAGGGACTACACTTAAAATGTGTAGCTTAACGGGACTGCATTGTATTCATCTTACATATCATGTATATGCATAAATGTGTACTTGCTTTGGGGCTGTAGCTGAGAATTGAACAGATCAGTCACATGCAAGGGAAATGCCTCCATTCCCGTACTATCTCTCTGGCTCTCAATATTTTTAAACTCTTTGAAAGACTGAAAACAAAGTTAACCTATTAATCCAATTGCAAAGAGAAGCCAGGATCTACCTAGAAATATTTCTCTATATGTTTTCATTAATGTCATTTGTTTTATTAAAAACACAATAACAAAATAATAATACCCTTCTTTGCCCATGACACCCAGAAACAATGTTTTCTTCACTAATTGCACACCCAAAATTAAATACTACGCACTCTCAGGAAGCAAGTGCTGAGGTCACGTGCCTGGAACCTCAGTGGTTCTGATGTTTATGGGGCTTCCTCGTGAAGCACTTTCTAGAAACAGAAGGTGTGATCAGGAGGTGGTCAGGAGATGTGAGTCCAGGGTCTGGAGGGAGAGCTGGTGTTGAGCAACATTCTTGATCTTTGCTTGTGGTTTGGGAGTGCGTGTATATGTTGGGGCAGGTGGGGAGGGGATGAGTGCATCATGGGCTTATTAAACTCACCCAACTGGCAAAAAATATTTTTTTTGCTTTTGGGCCACACGCGGTGATGCTTAGGGGTTACTCCTGGCTATGTGCTCAGAAATCACTCCTGGCTTGGGAGACCATATGGGATGCCGGGGGATCGAACCGTGGTCCATCCTAGGTTACGGCTTGCAAGGCAAATGCCCTACTACTTGTGCCACTACTCCGGCTCCAGCAAAAATATTTTTAATTTAAATCAGAGGCTGCAGAAGTAGACTCATCCAGCCTCCTCCTCAAACTCTGTTGCTCTGTTGCTGTGATTATAGTGTAAGTTCTCTACCTAAGGGTATGTTGTGGCTTTTCCTGGCTAATCTGTCATAGTGACTGTCTCTACACCAGGGTGTGTTTTGTGGTCATTGTCTCTGCATCAGGATGTGTATCTTGGTGACTCTTTACACCAGTGTGTGCACATTGATGACTACCTGCACAATGGTGTGTATTGTGGTGACGGTCTCTAAACCAGGTGTGCGTTGTTACCCACTTTTCCTCCTTTCTGTGGAGCTCTGTGGCATCTCCCTCAGAACTACTTCTTTTTTTTTTTTTTTTTTTTTGGTTTTTGCTTTTTGGGTCACACCCGGCAGCACTCGGTTACTCCTGGCTCTATGCTCAGAAATCGCTCCTGCCAGGCTCGGGGGACCATATGGGATGCCGGGATTTGAACCACCGTCCTTCTGCATGCAAGGCAAATGCCTTACCTCCATGCTATCTCTCCGGTCCCTTTCTTTTTTTTTTTTTGTTTGTTTTTGTTTTGTTTTGTTTTGTTTTGGGGGTCACATCCAGCATCATTCAGGAGTTACTCCTGGCTCTATGCTCAGAAATGGCTCCTGGCAGGCTCAGGGGACCATATGAGATGCTGGGATTCAAACCACTGTTCTTCTGCATGCAAGGCAAATGCCCTACCTCCATGCTAACTCTCCAGCCCCAGAACTACTTCTTACTTATGGTCTGCAACCTCTACCTGACTATATGTCCAGGGCAGGGCTCAGGGCTCCTCTGACCCTGACTGAGCAGAGCTTATTAAACTCACCCAACTGGCAAAAAGTATTTTTTTGCTTTTGGGCCACACATGGTGATGCTCAGGGGTTCCTCCTCTTATGCACAGCCACCTGCCTTTCTCCCTCAAGACTTGTGAGTCTGCTCATTGGCTCTGACCCCAGAGATTACGATGTGTCACCAAGAAATCCAAATGAAAGAGTCTTTCATTGATGAGTGGCATACAGAGCTTGTGGAGCTCTGATGTTTGTGGCTGGATACCCTAGTGCTGGCGTCACTGCTCTCCTATTGTGCTCCTCCATGGTCCTGGAACCCTGACATGTGGGTTGATCATTGGTGAAACCAGCTGTCTTGCTCTTCTTCTTCCTCAAGATGCTGTCCGAGTCATTGCTAAGAGACGGAGCTACCCCTCCAGTGGCGTTAGCACTGAGCATCCCTGGCCGGGAGTCCAAGCCCGAGCTCTGCACTCTACTTCTTTGAGGTTGTGGCACTGGCATCCCAGCCCCTAGGCAAGGCTGAGGTGTGGGGCACCCCAGCCTACTGCACCTGAGCCCAGACTCTGATTGTGCCTTCTGCCGAGTTCCTGGCTCTGAGCATTGAGACGCTGCTGCCTCACTGTGCTTCCAGCTCGAGAAGACTCCGGTCCATGGGTATGGCTCTACTTACAGAAGGCAAAAGCCTCTTTCGGGGGGTGATGGAGAGTCTGGGCTGGCCCAGCATGGGGTCTTTCCCAGTATGGCAGCAGGCTCACCTCTGGAGAGCACAGAGAGGCTGTGGAGGACCAGCTGGGCATACCTCTCCGCCTGCTTCTTGTGCCTCTTGCCACGGGGCACCACTTTTGTGTGGCTGCAAATGGCAGAGCAGGGGCACACACATAGTCCTCCATGTCTTAGAGGAGTCTCCTTTGTCTCCTCTGGACCTGCCCCAATGCATGTGTCAGTCAGCAGGACCGTGGTTCCAGTGGCCTGCAACTGAAAAGCATCATGCACTTGTTCTGATACTTGCACCCAGCCTGGTGCCCGGTGGTAATCTAGCAGCTGCTCTTTATACTAGTGTGTGGGGTCAGAGCCCTGTGTGTGTCTCAGAGCTATGTCCGACCATTGCTACCACTCAAGGTCCCAGTGATTCAGCAGCGGTGACTATGTGGAGAACAGGGATGCCAGCATGGGTAGGCAGGTGGCTTGTTGGGTCACTTCAAGCTCAATTAAAAGCCCTCTTGGGGCGGGAGGTGAGTGAGATCCTTGACGGGGTGTCTTTCAGCCTCTGTAGGGGGTTACTGTAGGGAGGGGAGTGTGGTACATGAAGGCTCTTCAGGGAAGGCCTGCTGGGCTTTCTGTAAGTGTGCAACTCCAGGAGGGCCTGCTGGGTGACCAGAGGGCTGAAAGGGCCCACCCCAGGGACTTGGCAGTGAAGGAGATGCAGGCAGAGCCCTTGGTCCCTCTGCAGTGGAAGTGAAACCTTGATCCCCATCTGTCCCAGGAACCCTTATACCTTCCCCGCCCATGACTGCTTCATCCCCTGTACACCGAGCCCAAGTTAGTCTGTGTAGAGGAAGCCTCATGTGCCATCCCAGGGGGAGTGGGGAACGTGGGTCTGGAAGCAACGCCAACATAGGGAGATACAACAGGTTCAGAAACTTCCACCACAAGCTCTTTGTGAGCAGGCAAAGGATAGCAGCAAGCACACCGAATAGCTGTGGAGCCAAAACTGAAAGCAGTCTCTCTGACCTGAGGTCCTTATTGGGAAGAGTTAGGTGGAGAACAGAGATGGGGAGGGAGGTGGGCAATCCAGAGAGACTTTCTGCCCAGGAGGGACAAACACATGCAAAGGATTATCCCAAATTCCCTGAGAGATAGCACAGCGAGCGGTGTTTGCCTTGCAAGCAGCCAATCCAGGACCAGAGGTGGTTGGTTCGAATCCCGGTGTCCCATATGGTCCCCCGTGCCTGCCAGGAGCTACTTCTGAGCAGACAGCCAGGAGTAACCCCTGAGCACCGCCGGGTGTGGCCCAAAAAGCAAAAAAAAAAAAAAAAAAAAAAAAAAAAAAAAAAGAATTATCCCGAATAGAGTAAGAACCAGTTACTCCAACAAGTCTGCCCTGGGCCCACCATGAAGCCTGCTGCTCTGCTCCCCTGCGTGTATGTATGAGTACTATAAGTGTGTTCTGAGTGAGACTGCGTGACATTTTCTTTGTGGGTGTGAGTGTGCAGTTATATGTGAGAATATGTGTATGAGCGTATTTGAGTGTGTGTCTACATGACATGAGTGTATATCCATTCTGAGTGTATGATTATGACTAGGATCATGTTATGATTATGCGAGCGTTGTTTGTGTGAGTGTATATGTGAATATGCGACTGAGTATGAATGTGTTTGTGTGCACGAGTATGTAGGAGTGTGTGATTGTATAGGAGGCTTATAAGTATTCGTGAGTGTCTGAGATTGTGAGGATGTGTTTGGGCATGTGAGTGTGTGTATCTGTGTCTGAGTGAGCCTGTATGTGTGTCAGTGTTATCTGAGGGTGTATGAATCCGAGTGAGTTTATGAGTGTAGAGAGGGTGTCTGTGAGTGTAGTGTTAAATAATTAACGATGGTGGTGGATGGATGGAGGGATTTTTCTCTGCCATCCCAGGCCTCGTGGCTCCGCAATCCCCATTCAGCTGGCGGGTCCCAGGTTTAGGTGAACGGTGGAATCAGACTCATCCAGAGAGAGGCATCAGGAAGCATCAGCTTTATTCATGCCCTATCCACCACATGTGTGGCCTATATCATAACCTTTTAAACATTCAGCCATTCTTAGCTAGCCCTGCATCTTAACTCCTTTCAGCCATCTTCCCTTTGACCTCCATGCTGGCCAAAGACCAAAGGAGCCCATATCCCCTGGGTCAAAGACTCTATCTACCTTTTCCAAGACCCCTCCCAGGAATGGGCGGGATCTTGCAGGTAAGGTCAAGTTACGTAGGAAGAATGGAGGGATGAGGCTTCATGTGAGTTTTATAAGCCTATGTGAATGTTAGAGAAAACGAGTGCGAATGTGTGAATGTACTAGTATCTGAGCACGTATGAGCATGACTGTATGTCTGAATGTCTGAATACATGTGTCTATTAATGAGCATAAATTTGTGTCTGAGTATATAGGAATATATACGCGTACGAGTATATAGGTATGAGTGTGTAAGTGTATTTACGTGTGCTTGTGAGAATATGTGAGTTTGTGTTTGTGTATATGTGCGTTGAGTATGCGTGCATTTGTATGGCTATGTGCGTATATGAGTGAGCGTATGTGATTGTGTGTGTGTGTGTGAGTATGTATTGGAGTGTGTGTCTCAGTGTGTGATCACATAAGTATGCTTGAACAATGAGTGTTCGTGTGAGTGGAGAAGTGTGTGCAGGTGAGTTAGTTTGTGCATGAGGAGTTATGTGAGCATGTGTATGAGCATGTGAATGTATGAGTGTGATTATGAACATGTGTGTCAGTGCGTATCTGTGTGTGAGTGTGATGTGGGCGTGAGCATCTGTGTCATCCTACAGCAGCTCCACATGTGTGTGGTGTGGGCATCGTGGGGTTCTACTCAGCCCCCCAGCCACCCCATCCCCAGCACTTCTGCTCCTCTGCAGTGCTGTAAGGGGCAGGTGCCCTGCTCCACCCACACCATGCCTCGGGGGACACCAGGACACCCCACAAAACCATTACTCTAGCATTTGGGGGATGGTTTAGACAGACTGTGGGGTCTCTGTGGCATGAGCCCCCTTGGGCCTGGCCCTGTTCTCCCACTGGTACAGTCCAGGCTGGCTCCAGGCCCCTCTGGTTTCAGGAAGGGGCAGAGACCAGTGAGAGCATGGAGTGCCCTCCCATAGGGCCCTGGATCTGCTCTCAGGGCCCTGATACTCTATCACTGCCCTTTGCTGCTCTCAGGGAGGGGAAGGCTTAGGAACTGGGCCCCTCAAACACACACTGAGATTTTTCTGTCTCAGCACATGGGATGCTAGCATCTGCACTGAATCCCCTCCATGGACTTTGGCATTGAGGGGTCCCCCGGCCGTCCCTCCCGTGGCCTCCACTCAGCATCTGTCCTTGCTGTGTGAACCCAGAACAAGTCGGATGGCAGCGCCGTGGGCAGAGCCAGAGCTGGCACACAGGAGGCTGGCCCTGAGGCACTGATCAGCTGGAAGGGGCAGTGGGCCTGGGGGGAGGCCCAGGAGTCCCCTGGACATCTCATCCCTCTTGCCGTGAGCAAGAGGCATCTATGGCTGGGGTAACTACCACACCTGCTCTGTGCAAGCCCAGCTGCCTCCTCTCTCCCCGTGCGGGGGTCTTCCCACCAGGGCCACAGGGTCGGGGCTCCCAGCGGAGCGCCACACACCATGAGCACTGCTGCACAGTGGCATGCAGCCCACTTGCTCGTGGGGCTGTGTCGTCAGCCGGCTGACGCTCCGAGGAAGTTGCCCATTTATGGCTCCTAAGCAGTGATATCATCACAGTAGGTGGCTCCTGTCTAAACAGGCACCGTTTGTGAGATGAGATTACGGACATTCATTTGGAAAAAACAGGGCTGAGTGGCACCTGCTCCTGCGATCTATGTCCTGGGGGAGAGGCAGCTGCAGGGCAATGAAGGCGTCCGTCTCCATGGCTAATCTGATTAGCGCTGCTCAGGCGGGCGGCCCCCACGTCCACATGGAAGCAGGTCCAGATCCATGTTTTCGGTGAGGCTGGAATATATGGGACATGCATCGCCGTCCTATGCCTGCCACTGTGCTGCAGTGCACTCGTCGGGCAGAGCCACTGGCGGGCTGCTCCCAGCCCTGCTCCGCTGGCCCCATGGATACTCACTCCTGCGCCTCCAGCCATCCTCGTTGGCAATGACCTGAGCCTCCTCCAGTGCACGCCTTCCACCTGCCCAGAAGCTCTGCCCGAGTGCGGGGACGCCGTGGACCGTAGGACGGAGCCTGTCTTGGTGAGTCAGGTGGTCCAAGCCCCGCTCTGCTCCCTGGCAGTAAGTCGGCAGGCATGCCAGTCCCTGCTGCAGCTCCCCAGTTTTTGCACCCTGGCTTGTCCACATCCTCCCTCCAGCTGGGCTTGCTGCCTCCCGAGGGAACCGCTCAGGCGCGACTCAGCAGCATTCGCTCTCTGAGTCAGTGCTGGGCTCGGTGCAGGCAGCTTGGTCCCGGCAATGCTGCAGGCTCCAGAGCTGCCGGGATGCTTGCGTGTGTCATTCTGGGGAGGCATGTCCAGGCTCTATCAGCTGTTGTCCCCATGATGAGCCAGACCAGGCTCTGTCTGCACTGCGAGCCCTGCCTGGCCATGCTCCTTGTGCTGGCTCAGCCGCAGCTCTCAGCATGCCTTGGGGACCCAGTGAGTCAGACCCGCAGCTGCAGAAACCTCTGCTGGCGCTGTCAGTGGGGGTCACAGCCCTTCTGTGCCCCATCAGTGGTCACTTGTGCGGCCACCACCAGCTGCAGTGCCTGGAGGTAGTGAAGGGAGAGGTGGACTGGGAGGTCTGTGGGGGTTTGTGCCTGGCCAGCCTCAGCTCCTCCCCTCCCACAGGGCCGTCCCCGGTTTTGTCAGAGCTGACTGCTATAAGGGGATGGAGATATTATGGTTATGGGGTGGTGAGGGTCCCAGTGTTCCTGGGTCACCCCCAGCTCACTGCCAAAGCCTCACCTGCAGGGACTTTGTAGCGAAGGGGCAGCTAGTACCACAGGCTCACATGGACCGGTCAGCTTGGCCATGGTGGAGCTGGCCTGGGATGGGGCTTCTCTGCTTATCCGTGTCTCCGTGCAGAGTCCTTATGGACAGTCCCTGGCGGTGGGCACATCCACACATGTTCTCTGCACTTTGGGGGACACGCAGCCTTTCATCTGCTCAGAAAGCAGAAGCCCTGGGGTTCCCCTGCATTGTGAATCAGTTTGTCGAGCAACAAGTGCTCGTCCTGCATCCTTGTCACTCCTTCGCTGTGAGCCTCCGCCCAGGCCCCAAGAACCTCCTGCAGAGCCTCCCCACTGGCCACCGAGTGGTTGCCACATCCGAAGGCTCCTTCTGGGGCTATGCTCACACCTCCTGTTTTGGCGGTTCCCCTCTGGGATCCACAGCACTTGGTCTTTGCAGGATTGAATGTTACACACATATTTTCACATCATTTCCATGTGTGAGGACTAAAATGAGGGAATGACTGGAGTCACTGTACAGCTGGGACAGTCAGGGGCAGCCGAGTTCAGAGCCTGTACTCCTGGCAGTGAACCCGGCTGCTCACCGTGATTTACAAGACCCCGTTCACCCTGTAGAAGGGTAGTTTGCCAGAGCACATGACTTTTATGTCAACTGCTAATTCTATTGCTGCCTCTTCCTTCAGCAAGTCTGCACAATGTAGACTAGAGCGACCTCAAAGACCATGATGTCAGCAGAGGTGGAGCAGGGCCCAGCTCTGCTGACCCCAAAGTTGCAGCAAAGGCTCTTCTCGCCTTTACCTGCTGCAGCCTAGAGGGGTTGTTGGAAGGGGCAGGGACCATGCTGGCACCCGCATTCACTAGAACATGCTGTTGTGTGAACTAAGCATGCAAGACATGCAAGGTTCACTTCACATGTGAACACACATGGAGAACATGCAAACCAGCACACTCCATAAGAGAACATGTGAGCACGAACATGCCACACGGAGAACATGTGAGAATGCACACAGCACAGGAGAACATGTGAGCATACAATGTCACAGGGAGAACATGTGAACATGCACATGGCACATGGAGAATGTGTAAACACTCACCACACAGAGGGCATGTGAACATGCACACACAACACAGCAGACACAGAAACACACGCAGCATTCACACAGACCGCACACCCCTTGCACAGCTCATCCCCCTCACCCAGGGTCCCTGCACACGTGAGGGGCCCAGAAAGGACTTTCAGAGGTCGCTGTTCACCTCCAGTGTCATGTCCTCCAGTGTCGGGTCCGGAGCAGCGCCCCCTCCCACAAGCTGTGTTTGGGAGTCAGTGAAGGCAACTGAGTCCACTCGGCGCCCTCCCCTCTGCACATCATTCCCAGCCTCTGAGAGCTGCGTCTAGGGCCTCTGACTCAGTCAGTTATTTTCAAAGATGCCATAGCCGCCAGAAGTGGGATCATTGGGTCGTTATTGTGTCCGCGATTATTTCAAGATAATAAGTGGTAGTAAAATCAGCCATCTTCCCCGGCTGCTGTCGGAGAAAGGCCCAGCGCTGCTATTTCGGGAACATGCCGTCAGCAGTGTCCTGTGGCACCACCAGGAGAGACGTGGCTGGTGGAGGGAAAGGGCCTCGTGCGAGGGCCAAGGATGTGTTGCCACGTGGGCTTGCCGGGGGCCACCCAGCAGGAGCCAGAGGACCATGTGGAGCTGAAAATGATAGTGGGTCAGCCAGCTGGTGCAGGAGACTCTTGTGTCTGTCATTTGTCACAACCCAGTGCTTGGGCCTGTGGGAGCTGTGCTGGGGGTCCTGGGATGCTCATAGTTTTCATCTAGGGCTACTCTTCCCTCACTCAAACAGTTTTCCAAGTTCAGGTTTGATGGGCACAGATGCTCGTACCATGGGTCTCTCTGTCCCTTGCTCTCATCCTCATCCCTGACCCCACACACCACCTATAAGGTGGGCCCAAGTAGGCTCAGCCTGTGGTGACACAGTGCTGGGTCCTAGCAGGCGAGCAAACACCGGCTCTCTATGGCCTCACTCTGCATCTCTAGCTGCCCAGAGGACCAGCCTGCGGCTTCCTTTCAGCTGCTAATGCTGGGCTGTGGGCAGCATGGAACAGACAAGGCCACTGGCCACCTCTGCCCTCCCTGGCTGTCTCGACTCTGGGGTGAGCTTGTCCCCAGTGTAGGGTGCCTGCCGGCATGACCCCATGGCTCCGTGACACTGCTGCACTCTCTGCCCAGAGTGTTCCCTGCCTCGCTCTGCTCTTAGCTGCACAGCTGGGCTGTGCCCGGCTGATTCCAGGATGGGAGGCGTGGTCCTCAGTTTATCAACACTCATGTTTGCTACTGACATTCTGCAGAGGTGGGGCAGTGTGGGCTCCCAGCTGTGATGCTGGTGCCCAGCACTGTCCATTCCTTCTGTTTTCCTTACACCCTTCCCTGCCAGCCTATACAGTGGATCCAAGGGCTGAAGAGCTGATTCTCACTGGGCACCCATGATCCCTGAGTAGTAAGAGATGCCATCCCTGCTGGTGGTTCTGAACCATACTTCTGTGCTGGAGAGTAAAGTGGGGTGCAGCTGGTCAGAGGGTGGAGGGATTTTGCTGCCCTCCCAGTCATTGGTGCCCCCAGAACTCTGAGAATCAAGATCATGGTGAGGAGCAGAGGTCTGGGGACGTACCCAGCCTTTCGGGCAGGTCCCTGGAACCCCCTATCAGAGCCATGGGCCTGATGTGACCCAGCAATGTTAAGGAGTTTGAAGTCCCCAAATCACATTTACTAGGCATTTTGGGGTGGGGGTTGAGCCAGATATGGCAGTTCTCAGGGGTTACTCCTGGCTCTGCACTCAGAAATTACTCCTGAGAGGCTGGAGCAATGGTGCAGCGGTAGGGCATTTGCCTTGCACGCGGCTGACCCAGGACAGACTGCGGTTTGATGCCCCGGCGTCCTGTATACTTCCCCAAGCCAGGAGAGATTTCGGAGCACAGAGCCAGGAGTAACCCCTGAGAACCACTGGGTGTGGCCCAAAAATTAAAAAAAAGGGAAAAAAAGTAATCACCCATGAGAAGGCTTGGGGGACAGTATGGGATGCTGGGGATAAAACTTGGGTTGGCCATGTGCAAGGCAAACACTGTGCTTTCCCTCTGGCCCCTGTGAGGCAACTCTTTAAGCAAAATCGATGGGGGCCAGGGAGAGGGAGAGAGGAAGACAGACAGTGCAATATGTCCCTTACCCCAGGATCCTCCCCACGCCTGCAGGGGATCTGGGTCTATCAGGGGTCCTCCAACTTTTTCAACAGGGGGCCAGTTCACTGTCCCTCAGACCATTGGAGGGGCTGACTCTAGTAAACACAAAACTTATGAATGAATTCTTATGCACACTGCATAGATCTTATTTTGCAATGAAGAGACAAAACAGATACAAATACAATATGTGGCCCGCAGGCCAGAGTTTGAGGACCACTGGTAGATACTGCAAAAGTGGACACAAAGCAGCTCATGTGTCAATTGTGCTGCTCCATTCCCAGAGCCTCAGGTCTAAGACCCTCAGTTCTATCCTCCTTCTCCCGGACCTCTGCCATGCACATGTGTGCCACACACAGATGGTGGGCAGGCACTCAGACACACTCACTGGCTGGAGTCCAGACTCACCTGAGCACCAATGCCCGCCTCCAGTGCAGATGCTGCACCTTTGCTCTGCTGTGGTCGATGCTGGGGCTGAGGACTAGGAGAGAGGAGTGCAGCAGGGTGCCAAACCAAGGGAGTGGAAGAGCACCCTGGTCCCTGGGGGACCCCGGAAGAGCCCCAGAGATGCCCCTGCAGTAAGAGGGGAAGGGAAGCACTAGAACACAGTAGCCACACTGGGCACTGAGTGTTTGCTCTGTGCTGGAAAGATGCGTCCATCTCTTCCTCACCAGGACAGCTGGGGATTGGGCGTCTGTGCTGTTTGCATTCAGAGCAGATTTTCCTTCTTCCAATTGCCCCGATTTCAGGGTGGAGAGGGGCGTCTGCTTTGGGGATATGGACTTTGTCCCTCTCGTGGCCTTCGGGGATGTTCGTAAGAAGTGGCAGCACATAGGAGGCCAGGACACAGGACAGGGCAGCACATGTGGCCTGTGCTGCTCCTTCCGTGGGACAGTGGGATTGTACTGTTTTCAGGGGGACATGGTCTCTGTGCCCCAGAAGCTCACTGGACCAGCTCAGGAATCTGCTATCCTGGGGACTGTCCTGGGACCGAGGTTGGGGCTGAGCTAGGGACAGACCTGGGGGCTATGGTGTTGGGATAGGGCGTGGCACTGGTTGGCAGGGCCTGGTGCTCTTGGGCGGGGCGGGGCCTTCTGGGCTCCTTGCTGGCCTCTCCCACAGCCCCTTTAGCCTGGCCCGTGCTTTGGGGAACGAGCAATGCAGCAACAATGAGCTGTGCGTGCTCTGGGCTCCCTGTGGTAGCACAGCAGCCAGGACTTGGACAACGTGGGATCATCCCTCTTCTCTCTGCCGCATTCCCTGCCCTGATTCACTTGTACCCTTTGATTGACTCTGACATGAAACGCATCTTTTCTTATGGCCTTTGTGAATGGCACAGCCTGTGGACAGGTGCCAGCTTGTTCCCACTGTTTACATATATTTTTCATATTTCTCTGCCGTGTGTTCTCAGATTCCCACTTGCTCAGGCCAAGGAGGCAAGCTTCAGAGCAGGGGACCCTTCTAAGGATCTGCGAAGGCCAAATAGGGTGTAGAGTCCCTGTCACCTGTGTCTCCTCTGCAGTGGGCATCAGGACAGGCCCTCGGCGTCATCCCTGTGGGGTCTCCACAGGAATGGGTGCTGGTGGGCTGTGAGTCTCCGGGCAGCGGTGAGCTGCCAGACCCACCCAGCTTCGTCCTCTCCTGAACCCTGCAGCGTGGGGCACTGTGCCCAGCTGGAAAGGTTCCTGCCTTAGTTCATCTTGGTTCGTCTCCTTCTGGGCACTGTGAGCACACATGGCAGGCGTGGAACAGCTTTGGATGTGGCTTCAAGGCACGCACCTTGTCCTTTTTGGGATGTATCACCCCGTGGCATTTTTCCTGGCTGCTTGCTGCAGCACTGGTGGCTGCGCTCTACCCCTGAAGGGACTGTGCCTGTACACTGGCCCCTCCTCCCTCCCCTCTTCTCCACCCCTTCTCCTGCCCCCTCTACTCTTCTCTCCTCCTCTCTTCCAGTTCCTCTTCTCCATGTACCTCCTCTCCTCCCTCCTTTTCTCCCCTCTCCCCTCCCTCCTGGAGCTCTATTTCTCTGACACAGCCTTGACCAGGATGTGTAAATCACCTCATGCACTTTATCTCTTGCCCTAGGTCAGGGGTGGTGAACACGCGGCTTGGCTCTTGGCTCCTAGCCAAAATGAATGCGGCTCTTTGCCTCTTATCATTATTTTGTATACTGTGGCTCTTTGCCAAGTTTGGATTTTTGTTATGCTGCTTCTGAGGAGGAGGGACCTCTGAGGAGAGATCTCCGAGCGGGTAGTCCCGCCCCCAGGTTGCATCATCCGGTCTCCCATCCCTCGTAAACAACAAACAACAGGCCAGCGAGCCGGGGGACCCATGTGTCACATGTTGTGTCACATCTTGCCATGAGTTCTTAGTGTGGAGGACGCAGCACACCCTCACCATCACTGCAGGATTTTTACCCTCACTCAAAATGGCAAAATGCAATATGTGTTGAATAGATTATTGTTAAAATTAGATGCTTTTGTGTGAATATTTGTCTGTTTTGGCAGTTACTGCGTGGTGTGGCTCTCTGACTCTCACATTTTAAAATTTTTGCTCTTTGTGTCGAACTTGTTTGCCACCCCTGCCCTAGGTGAACGAGTCTGAATCAAGGTGCGCATGAAATAATCCAAACCAGGCTGAGTCTGACAATCTTCTACCTAGTATGGAGCTCACTGCCTGCCAGAACTGCCATTTTTATTGAGTACAGAGATCACCCATGGGTGGCGCAGTAAACCCACCCAGGTTTACAAGTAAGACGATCTTTGTTTTGGGTGAAACCCAGTTGTAAACAGATACAAAGAAACCAGGGATAAACTTTGTTTTAGGAAAAAAAAGGTGTAACCCAACAAGGATGGTCAGCACCTCAGTGGCTGTCTTCCTGAGTGTCCCTCCTACTCACCCAAGGAGTGGGTTGGTCTTGGGCAGGCACTGGGGCTACATTGGGGGTCTCCCCACACTGGGGTGTTCTGTCTCACATTGGGGGTCCCCACACTGCCAGCTGCCCTGCACTGCTAGCCACGTAGTCACTCACATTGAACATCTGCTGGCTGGCACCTGGACATGTGGGGTGGCCTGGCTTGTCCGATGTCTGCAAGGCTGCAATGAGACCTGTCCTTGCAGCTTGACTCCTGGGGTGGCAAGAGATCCCTTGGGTCTGCAGGGCAGTGTCCCTTCCCAGAGGAGCTTCTGTGGTCCTCTGCCCTGTAGGGCAAAGCCCTAAGAAGCCCTGGGACACCCAGCCAGGCCAGGGAACTCAGTGTCCCCACAGGGGCTCGGGCTCCTCCTATGGGTTGGTCATCGAGGAGAGTACACGGCTAGTGGGTTCAGGTGACTTGGGGCAGGCTGAGGCTGCTGCTGGGACAGGCTGGCTAGGAACTGCTGAGGGTGAGGGGTTATCCCAGGCCCTGCATAGGGGGAGCTTCACGGGTGTTCAAGCCTGGATGGGGCCTCCTGCAGGTGGGCAGACATCCCCCATGGCCTGCCCATCTCCCCTGGAACTGCCCATTGGCCTATGCTGGGCATATGGGTGCAGTGGCCTCATTCCCTGAGTGTCAGTCCTGATGCCATCACAGGGGTGAGATATGTCTGTGGATATTTCCCCACAGTGCCTGACCCTCTCATGGGTGCTGATAATGGAAGGTTCTGCTGGCGCCTGGGCCTTTGTTCTGCAGATCCAGCTCTCCCATTTCCTGGGTTCTCCATCTGAGGACCAGGGTGATTTCCGGAATGGGAGCACTACGGCTGTGCTGATAGGTTAAGGATGCCACGTGGCATTACCGGGCATGAGGTTTGGCACATTATAGTTGAAATGCAGCTTTATTGGGTTATCATCACACCCTAATTAAACTGGCATCAGCATGTCCCATTTTATTCTGTAACTCGTAGAAGGAGCCCTTGCCCTATTTCCCTTGCTGTGCCCAGTGGTAGCATGGTCCTACGCCTCGTGGAATGGCCTGTGTCCTATGAGGGTCTCGACCACCCCTCCCAGCACAGGACCCTCAAGGTCATCAGCCATTTGTACCCCAATACGTCTATCTGTTGACAGCGGCAAAGGGTGTGGCAAAAAACTGAGACAGGCACTTGCAGAGTGGCTGGTTCTGTGGGTGCCAAGCTCAACTCTCTGCAACAGGATGGATGTGACTTCTCTGAGGTCTGTTATGGGCCTCACTCTAGGACCGTGCACAGAGTGGCAGGAGAAGGGCCTCTAGACAGAAGGAGAGGCCTTCCTCCCTGTGCCAACAGCCCTGCAGATGGTTCTGTGCCCACTGCAAGCCCAGGGCACCTTCAGTATGTTCCCAGGCTCCTGGGCATGGAGGGCTTAGTGATATGATGTCTGCAGGAAGACAGTCTTGTGAGTTTTGTGCAAAAGCAAGAAAAGATTTTCCCCATTCTTAGGTCTTTTCTTTGCCTTTTTTGGTCCCTCTGGGTCTTTGTGCTTGTGTATTCTTCTGTTGAAGAGCGTGCTTTTGGAAGATAGTTGTAGGATCCTTCTACAGTGTGCACAGAGAAAGGGTTATCTGTGGGTCGGTGCTCAGGCACTCAGCTCACTCTCAGAATCCTTTTCCCACAGAGACATGTGTGCAGGCCTCACAGGGTGCCAGTATGTGTTGGAGAAGATGAGAGGGCATATGTGAGAGTGGGGAGCCGAGGAGCCTCACCCCCTGAGCTCTCTCCTCAGCCCCTAGGAAGTTGCCTTTTAACGTGCCCTATGGTGGATGGACTCAGATTAGGTGGAAATTCTCAAGTATGTATCAGAAATTAATTGACTGAGATACAGTCCTGGGAACTGGGTTTGTCAGAGTGGGAGCTGTGTTTGATTAGAGACCCATATACTCTGAGGAGGCTGGGGCAAAGGCGATTCCACAGAGGGTTTCATGAGGGGTGTGGAGCAAGACCATCACAGTCCTCCTGTGTCCACAAAGAGGCCACGTGGCCATTCTCACAGGACCCTGAAGAGCCCTTGTCTCTACTCGCCTGAGAAAGTCTCACTGGATCTTCATGCCGTGGGCACTGCTTCTTCATCTGTGGTCTGGGTGCTGGCATCCGGCTGTCTGGTTCAAGAGCAGCTGAACATTTATTCCTTCGAGCCCCTCAACTGTCAGTATTGGGCCGGGCCTAGATGTTTCCTGCTCTTGTGGTCACCAAACCCAAGTGTGGGGTGGAAGTGGTGTGTGCAGTCTTCTGTAGGAGTCCGTGGCTCAGCTAAAGGGGGTTTCTCAGCTGTCATAGGGAGCTGCCCCTCATCAGCCCATGTGACTCCCTCCTTCTTGCCCCAGAAGGAGGGAAGGCTTGGCTGTGCCTGTGTGCAGGGTGGGTTCTGAGCACACCTTGCACACTGCTTCCAGAGATAGTGTGAGTGTGGGACTCGATGGCAAGCAGGGGTGCCTCCTGCTGTTCCCCAGTATGGCTCCAGCTTTACCATAGGCCTTTCCTCTTCCTGATACTAGTGACACCCCAACTCTCAGTCTGTCTTTTCCAGCATTTTCTATGAAGTCTGACAGGTTATCTTGCTGACAGGAAAAGTCCTTATAGAATGATGAGCAGGGCACTGGCTTGGGGGATGGAGCACAGGGTTTGCATGCAGGAATCTTGGATCCCAGCCCTGACCTGTGCACCCCACCCCAGCATGTAACCTGGGGTGCAGTTCCCAGATGTGCTCTATGCTCTCTGTTGTCTTCTGACATGTGTGACATCTGGTCAGCAACCTTTCCACTGGGCTGTTTCCAGTTATCTCCCTGTCCAGGTGTGGAAGGAGCAGAGGGATAGCACACAGAACTGATCTATTTAGGCCATGGCACACTGGTCCCATACACTGATGCAAAGGTCACTAGTGTTCTGTCCCTGCCAGTAGGTATGGTAGTCTTGTCTGTGGGCGTGATCACCCAGCTGTGGGTGTGGCCATTCAGGCTGTGAGTAAAGTCTGCCTACCAATGAGTATAGGAACCCTGCCTGTGGACATGGCCACCCTGACTAAGGGCGTGGCCACCAGATGCCTGTGGGGTACTGGACAGTACTGTGGGTGGGATTTTCTGTGTGGCACCATGGAGGGTGAGAGGCAGGTCTGCAGGAGCACTGGAGTGACTGGGCAGTGTGTGTGTCTGTGTTTGTGCCCATGTATGTACATGCAGACCTGTGAGAGACGCATAAAGGGAGCAGGGGACAGCAGGTGTTAGCTCCTCAGGGCAGATCAGACACCAGGACACTGAGCTCTGCATCTCAGACCTCCCACTGTGGACTCACGCCATGGACACTGCTCTGCAGCCATCCCCAAATGAAGCGTTGACCACGTTCACATCTGCCTCAGACTGGCACTGGTGGGTAGCACCCGGCTTCTGGGTCATCCCGATGGATGCACGCTTTGTTGTGAAGGGCTGGGCCCGGTGATTCCAACCATGAGGCAGCTTTACTTACCAGAGGTATTGGCATCGCACATTGTAAATTGTCTGCAGACCTGGGGAAATCGGGGCAAGAACACATGCCAGTCACCTGCGGGCTGCCTCGCTCTGGCAGCTAGGGGTACTCATAGGTTCCAGCATTCGAGGGAGATGGCCCAGGTGGGCAGGTGGAGTGGTCTGGCTGTCAGGGGCAGAGGGGACCTGCCAGCCAAGAGGACAATCATTCACCTCAGTATGCAAATATTTTGCCACTGCAGGTTGACGCATCGAGGCAGCTCAACTATAATCACACTCTAAAAATGATTTCTCCCCTGCACTTTTGCCTTTTGAAGGCCGTGAAGTGTTCACAATTAATCTTGGGTGGGGGGAAATCAAGTATTTATGGGGAAACAGAACACTTCTGGTACAATTAATTCTGTTTTTCTGGGGAAAAAAAAATCTTTCAAGAGCTTTTCTCTGTTTTCTGCTGAGGCTGAGAATGTTCAGTCCTCTGACAAGATCACACTTTCAATGATCCTGTTTCCATGGAGACACCAATCAGCTGTAGGTTGAGTCCTTTTGCTTTCTTCCTGTCCTTCAGTGTGTACACTGAGTGTCCAGTGGTCCCAGAAACCCCCATCCTCTGTGCCTGATATGGCCCAAGGCACCATGCCAGTGTGCCTTATCTCAGACCCAGGGCTGAACTGGGGAGGAGTGTTCGCAGTAGCAGATAGAAGGTTCGCTGTGCCTCCTCTCTGGGATTTCTAAAGTGTGGACACAGATCCAGGAACTGGGGGAGTGCCGAGCTTCTGTCAGGACTATGTCTGGGGGACCCATGTCTCCTCTGTCTGTGTACACGGGAAAAATGCACCCATCTGCCCAGCATGGCCTGAGTCCAGGACCTCCACTGCCACACAGGTCCCATAAGCCCCCTGGGGCAGTTTTTAAGGTGAACCTGGGTCCTCCCAGTTGGAAGAACTGCGTGATGCCATGATGGTGTTTATTTGACTCCAGCTCCCAATGGTCAGATGTATAGAAACATGCTATGGCTTTCCCTGCCCAAAGGACTTCTCATGCAAGGAGGATCTGTGGCCTTCTGGCAAGCTCAGGGGTGTTTGAAGGCACAGGCACCGTGGTATCTGCCTGTGGAGAAGTGGAATTATGACCAATGTCCAGGTGGTCAGCTTTTGAGATGTCACATGCTGAGATGGTCACTGTGGAGACAAAGCACCATGGCCATATGTTTAGAGACGGAACAGTGGTCGAGATGCCCTGTTGACCTGTGGACACTGGGCTACCAGCTTTTCTTTTTCCTCTTGCTGTGGTCACCACAGGAATGAGACCTGCGTTGCTTGTCACTGTGAGAGCTGCCCAGTGGGGACAAGGAGGGGCCTCTACCCATCATATGGGGAGGAACACACGATGTCATCAGGACATTCTCTGAGGGCAGAGGCAAACATCCTGGAGCTCTGGCACTACTGGCACCCCTGACAGCTGGCATTGCGTTGGGAGCACCTGAGTATCTGAAACTTTGATTGGACTTGGGGCAGTTCCTCTGGGATGCTCTTCCCAGAGGGCTTTAGGGAATCAGTATTTTCTATATCACGTTGAAAGCCTTCATAACAATCAGGGAAACTAGGAGTGATCTGCGGGATGTGAGACATCCCACCAGGAGAGAAGGTGATTGTTTTTGAAAATGGGTATCTATTTTGAGTCTAAGATAAGCAGAGGAAAAGGGAGGGATGATCCAGGATGGTCTCACCTTATAGAGTCCCATGCCTTCAGGCAGTGTTCCTTAGGGCCTCGATGGTGAACCTATGGCACGAGTGCCAGTAGTGGCACGAGAAGGCCTTGCAGCTGGCACGCAGGAAGGTCTGCAATTAAGATATGTGGTGCAGTGGGAGGCAAGTGTGCCGGTGTCTGCTTTGCAGCTCACCTGGCAACAGGGCCGGACTGGCCATTGGGAGGACCGGGCATTGTGTGGCAGTTTGGCACTCGGGCTCAAAAAGGTTAGCCATCGCTACTTTCGGGCGAGAGAAAAGACTCTGACTAGAAATAGGAGCCACATTTCCACAGTGAGAGCTGCGTACACCTGAGCAAGTGGAGAGCTTGATTGAAATCATTTGCCCTGTGGCAAGGCAGCTTGGCAATTGGACATTGGGAAGAGTGAGGATGGAATCTCGAACTAGGCTGTGTCTTCTGGTCGCTCCATCTCGAACATCTTGCAGATTGAGCCGCCTGAACCTCACACTTCCTTCTCCATGTGCATGGATTCGCATTTAAGATCCTTGGGTTAATAATGTCATTTAATAATTACGTAGTGTCAAAGGCTGTACTAGAAAATTGAGGCAGGCTGTGGAACCAGAGGGTGCATTCCAAGGCACATTCTCAGACAGTGCTTAGGACTGTGCAGTAGGCCGAGTCCTTGCCGTACCTGTCTGCCTCTTCCCTTGCCACAAGCATCGCTGGTGTGACTACAGGTAGGTAGGCACAGTGGAGGTGCTGTGAGGAATTAGCGGCCCAACAGAGAGACTGGACTGGAACACGGATCTGTATGTCTTGGAGGTGATTGCACTTTAAATCAATTTCTTTTTTTTTTCTTTTTCTTTTTTTTTTTTGTTTTTTGGGTCACACCCGGCAGTGTTCAGGGGTTATTCTTGGCTCCAGGCTCAGAAATTGCTCCTGGCAGGCACGGGGGACCATATGGGACGCCGGAATTTGAACCGATGACCTCCTGCATGAAAGGCAAACGCCTTACCTCCATGCTATCTCTCCGCCCCTTAAATCAATTTCTTAAAGCAACCCATTAAACCAAAGCTCTCAGTTGCTTTCTAGCATCCCTGTATTTTGCTAGTGTGGTTTCTGGACTGGGCAGATGTGGTCAGCTTTGCGCCCACCAACTCCTAGGACCCACAAAGATTAGAGTGGCCCACATATTAGCAGTTTATATCTTCCCTGATTTGGCTTTATGCAGTTTATTCCTCTTTTTTGCCTTCAAAGTTTATTGTGTACAATATATAGAAAGTGCTAGGCTCAAAAACACCAATTAGTCTAGCTGCTTACAGGGTCTGACCTTTTGTAGGATGCACACACTTTTGTTCCTGTGCCTCAAATGCTGCAGGCACATGAAGGCTGTGGGGTGGGCTGGCAGGTATGTCTTTTTTTCCCCAGCATAAGTGCTTGGTAGGCTTAGGTTTTTGTTTTTTGTTTTTTGTTTTTTTGTTTGTTTGTTTGTTTTTGGGTCACACCCGGCGGTACTCAGGGGTTACTCCTGGCTGTCTGCTCAGAAATAGCTCCTGGCAGGCACGGGGGACCATATGGGACGCCGGGACTCAAACCAACCACCTTTGGTCCTGGATCGGCTGCTTGCAAGGCAAACGCCGCTGTGCTATCTCTCCGGGCCCACTTATTCTTATTTATTCTTCACCGCTACCCTACCTGCTACAGATCCATTTTTTGGTTTTTGGGCCACACCCGGCGGTGCTCAGGGGTTACTCCTGGCTGTCTGCTGGCAGGCACGGGGGACCATCTGGGACACCGGGATTTGAACCAACCACCTTTGGTCCTGGATCAGCTGCTTGCAAGGCAAACGCCGCTGTGCTATCTCTCCGGGCCCGGTAGGCTTAGTTTTGTTTATGAATTCTTGTACACGCCCTTGTCTCTTTACTACTCTTCCTCTCAGATTACTGGTTGTGATTCCAGTGTCCTGGTTTCCCTTCTGACCAGTCTCTGCAGCTGCTGCATGTCCTGAACATCCCACATGTGGGGTCACCCAATGCCATCTTTTTCTTCTAAGACTTAGTTCACTTTGCATAATGCCCCCAAGCTCTTTCCATGTTGCTGCAGCTGTGTCAACTGCATCTTTTTGATGGCTGGGTGACATTCTGCAGTGTGACCCACCACATGTGCCCAGACATGCTCTGCAGGCACCATGCCCAGGTGGGAGGTTGGAGGGCCTCAGAGCCCTGGGAGCAGCTCTGATCACAGCAGGCACCAGAATTGTGCGTCGGAGCTACCCATGAGAGAATGGGTTCGTTCCTCACTGATCTAAACATCTCCAAGAAAGAAAAGCAGTTCTTGGATGCCAGCAGTGCCCTTTGAAGTAGTTTTGTGGGACAGGGAACCCAGAATCTCTCAACGGTCTCTTGCTGGGAAAGGAAATGCCATCTCCTGCCTGCAGACAAGCAGCTGTGGCAGCCTGTCCTCCCACAGACCACATTGACACGGGAGGAGGGCTATCCTGACACGCCACATGTGCAGACGTGGTGCTTGCTGTGTGAGGAGCAGAGCTGAGTGTAGCCGACTCTCATTGGGGACAGGGACCAGCTGTCTCAAGTCAGCAGACCAGAGCCTAGCCTCGAAGGCGAACCTATGGCACATGTGCCAGCGGGAGCACGGAAAGCCTTGCAACTGGCATGCGGGAAGGAGTCCGCAATTAAGATATGCGGCACAGTGGGAGGTGAAGTGTGCCGGTGTCTGCTTTGCAGCTCACCTGGCAACAGGGCCGGACTGGGCATTGTGCGGCAGTTTGGGCACTCGGGCTCAAAAAGATTAGCCATCACTGGGCCTTAGAGGAACCCGTAGCTGGGGGCAAGTGGTGTTGGATGAGTGCTTCCAGTGGGCAGCAGGAGCCACACAGTAGAGTTGCTCACACGTGTTCCCACCTGCACGTCCCTCTGCTAGGTGCCAAACATGAGAGTACCACCAGGCTCTTGGCCACCCAAGTCTACTGGAAGTTGGGGGAGGAGCTTGTGGCCCTAAGCTGAGTGAGGCAGCAGACCTAAAACCAGCGTGGGCGACCCTAGGACCTTTCCCCGGGGAGGTGGTGGTTAGGGTGGCAGAGCAGGTTTGGGGTGTGGCCAGGATGGGAGGAGCCACTAGGATGTGTTCTTGGTGGGATGAGCCTCTGGGAGCGTGGCCAGGGTGGGAGAAGCCATTCAGAGGCGTGGTCTTGGTGAGAGTAGCCACTCAGAGGTTTGGCCAGGGTGAGCAGGCTTGGGGCATGGTCAGGGTTGGAGGAGCAAATTAGTGGCAGGGTCAGAGCAAAAGGGTCAACTTTGGGGCTTGATCAGGGTGGGACTGGAAACTTTGGGATGTGATCAGGGTAGTAGGGCAACTTCGGGATGTGGTCATGGTTGAAGGGTCAACTTTGGGGGCATGGCCAGGGCAGGAGGTGCAGGTTTGGGCAGTAGTCACTGTTTTCTCCTGAGAAGGTAGAGGCAGGGGGTGATGTGGGGTCATGGGGCTGTGTGCTGTCCTGCTACAGTGGGAGACGTGCCGGTTTCTCTCCCAGGAAGAGCAGAGAGAGAGGGCAGCAGCTGGAAAGGAGGTTTCTTGGATTGTCCATCAGGGGGTATGTCTCTGGAGATCATGTGAGAAGTTTGCCTTCTGTGACTGACACACACCAAATAGCTTTAGCATACTTAGGTGGCATGCATTTAACTACAGTAAAAAGTGGAGGTTTGGGGAGAACAGGTTACAGAACGTGATGGTGTAAGAAAGGGAATCTGGAGTGTTGCTGGGAAAATGAACGTGCGGAAATGCTACTCTCACACTTGTTGTGTCTGGTCTTGGAGGGAAGCAAGCCCCAACTCTCTTAGTTAGTTTATCCCAGATCTGTGTGTAGAGAAGAAAGGCGCCAGGATACAGATGCCTGCCGCTCTCAAACACTGAGAAGCCTTCCCGGGTGCCAGGGATAAAGTTTCTGAGCAACAGGGATGTGTGACAGGGCTGCTGAGACCTTATGTGTGTGAGGCAGGATCTGTTGGATGAGATCTCTTGTGTGTGTGTGTGTGTGTGTGTGTGTGTGTCAGGTCTAATGACAACAGGTCTTAGGGGGACCTCGTGTGACAAAGGGTCTGCTGAGACATTGTGTGTGAGGCAGATCTGATGAAATCTCATGTGGTGAGGCAGGATCTGTCTGCTGAGACTGTGTGTGAGGCAGGTCAGAGGAGACCTTGTGTGTGTGAGTCGGGTCAGACGACACCAGGTCTTATGGAGATATGTGTGACACAGGGTCTGATGAGATCTCATGTGTGAGAGGCAAGATCTGTCTGAGGAGATATTACATGTGTGAAGCAGGCTCTGACAAGGCCTTGTGTGTGTCTGTTCAGAACCGTACTCGGCACAGTTATGTCCATCTGTTGGCACAGTTGAGGGCCAGTCCCACAGAATACCGAGTAGAGGACATGGTCAGTTCATCCTTGTGTGACCTTACATGTGTTGTGCTGCACACACTACTGCAGAATACCAGAAGATCCTTTCTGATGCCCAGACTCCACATTGCCAGTGTCTGGAGAACTGCTGATGTACATGGGTGTGTGATGATTACAGGGTGTGAAGTCGCAGGGCGTATGGTGATTGCAGTGTGTGAAGTATGCAGGCCATGCTAATGCATCGTGCAGGCTTTGAATGTGAAGTCCAGTGAGCTGGGGGTGCCGGTTGTGTTCACCTGTTGGGGCAAGTACAGGTGAGTCTAGTTATGAGATGTGCACAATTATGTAGTGAGCACAATTGTGAAGAGAGCATAGGTATTGGTAAACACAGGTGTGTGGTGAGATTGGATATGAGGTGTACATAGATGTGTGGTGACAGAGGGTGTGAGGTGAGCACAGGTGTGTGAATTTAGATGTAAGGTATACCAGCTGTCTGGTGAGTTTGGGTGTGAAGTGTGAGCAGGTGTGTACTGAGCACAGGTGCGCGACAAACATAGGACTTGCATCTCTGCATGTACAGGGCCTACTGCGTGACCCCTCAGCCTTGCATGCTAATGCTCATTTGAGGGCTGCTAGCATCCTTCCAGCTGTACTTACCCTGGGAAGAGATGGCAGCATCACTGACAAGCTTCTCTGTCCTGGGGTGGGAGACAGGCAGACAGAGACAGCCTGGCTTGTTATTTAGTGCAGTTCAAGATTTCTGCCATCACTCTCAGAGGCCTGGCCTTTCCCTTCTTCCTCCATCTGATCTGTGCAGGGAAGCCATGCCCAGATCCCAGAATTGGTACCTTCAGACCTGTGGAGAACCTGCTGCAGATATCAGATGTCTCTGGTCTGCTGAGGATCCTCTGGGCTTGCTGAGGAACAGGGCAGGAGCATCCCACAGCCAGCAGTGATGGCAGCCAGTATAGCGGGAGCCCTGGCCCTTGCCTGCCAAACAAGGCTAGAAGACAAGCCTGTGGTACCGTCCCCAGATAAACCCAGTGCCTCATTGCAGCATTTTGTGCAGTTTTGACAGCTTACCAACCCTTAAGCCATGCTGGTGCCCACCAGCAGGACTCTGCCAAGGCAGAGTGACATGGGTCAGAGTGGGCCATGAGCAGAGCAAACTGCCCCTTTGCTGGCACTGACCTCAGTGTGGAGTAGACAGTAACCTCAAATCCACAGGGCCATGTGCCATCTTGTCGCATGTTCTCAGCCTCAGGAGTGGAGTTAAAGCAGTAACTATTGGAATTGTTGCTTCCAGGTATTCAGGCAGGGGACATGCAGGCAGGACCCGGAGATGGTAAGGTGGAGCTCGGCACAGCAGAGGCAGGTGGGTGCCCTCGGGAAACTGCAAAGGGAGCTCCTGAGCTAGCCCCTCCAGTCAGGCAGATGGGTAACAACTGTGTGGCCAGGTGGTCTCCAGTGGAGCATCTGCAGAATCAATGGCTGGGTCCCTAGGCTCAGTTGATCATTTTTCAGTCATTTTTCAGATTCCTTTTTAAAAGGTGCAGCTATTGGGGCTGCCTTGCGTGCAGTTGACCTGCATTTGATCCCTGCCATTCCATGTTTTTCCCAAGCCTGCCAGGAGTGATTTCTGAGCACAGAGCCAGGAGTAACCCCTGAGCGCTACCAGGTATGGTCCAAAAACCAAAATAAATAAATAAATAAATAAATAAATAAAATAAAAGGTGCAGCTAATATATGTGGGAATGCCTTCTAGAGAGTTTCCTGCCCCAATGTCCCTTTCCAGCTGAGCAGAATTAGTGAAATGTCAAACAGTTCCTTGAGTCACATTCACTGGGAAAAGCTCTGGTAACAAAGCTTGTCTCAGTGGGTGAGGAAGGAGCCATGTCGGGAGGCCTTGCCCAACGGTCACCACACTGCGTCATCCCGTGATGTTCCTGGCTCCTGCAGAGGATGGTCCCAGGGCCTGGGCCCCTTGTGCCTGGCTGGCCTGAGCAGCCAGACTGCGGAGAGGTCGTGCCCAGCTGTGGTGTCCAAGCACCTCCTTCCTTCTAATTGGTCCTTCTTTCCTCACAGTCATAGGCAGTTCTGGTATATGATGTTGCACATTCAAAGGACAGCAGACTTGAAGGATCAGAAGGCTGGCACTGGCCTGTTCTGTCAGCCGTGTCAGCGTGAGAGGCACTGGGCTCCTGTGAGTCATTGTGCGATGGTAGGAGACTTGGTTCTGTGCGGCTGTGAGGTAGAAGCACTGCTCTGCATTCTCTGGAAGGGCCCTGGGCTTTCCCTGGAGCCCAGAGAGCTGGAGGACCAGTTGTTCCCAGCAACACTGTGCCTAGAGCCTCTGTAGCAGGCATCTTGGCCACACCACTGCCCGCTGCCATTGTCCACCCCGCCACTTCCACATGTGCAGCTAGGTCAGGGTGGACATGCCTGTGGGCAGAGCCTGGAGCCCTAAGTGCTGCTTTTCAGCCTCTCAGTGAAGGGTGCTCGCTCAATCCCCCCTGCTCTCCCTGATCCCCCAGCACCCTCATGTGCTTCCTGGGACTACTGGTTGTGCAGGGCATGACTATTGTGGGAGGTGAGACAGGGTTCCCATCATGAAAAGGGGTGGAAGGTGCTCATGTAACGACCTGTGCAGACAGATTCAAGCTGTCAGCTTTTGCCCCTGATCTGAGACCCCACCCAGGTGCACACTGTAGGGTCAGAGTGTGTGAAAATGTGTGGGTGCAGTGTCCGTACATGCCTGCATGGGATGCATGTGTGTTCTCACATGGGACTTGGCATGGGGTATGCACATATTTGAGCATAGCACGCATCTGTGTATCTGAGCAGATGCACCTCTGCATGACACGCACACTTATACATGCACGTTTGTGCATGTGAGTGTACTAGGCAGGAGTCCTCAAAGTTTTTAAATGGGGCCAGTTCACTGTCCCTCAGACCATTGGAGGGTCTGACTCTAGTCAAAACAAAACTTATGAACGAATTCTTATGCACACTGCATATATCTTATTTTGCAGTGAAGAAACAAAACAGATATAAATACAATAATGTGGCCCGCGGGCCATAGTTTGAGGACCACTGCGCTAGAGCATCACACATTTTTGTCTATGATCCTGTGCAATGTGGCATGGCTGTGCACAGGTAAAGCACGATTGTGTTTTGCGAGCATGTGCTCTGTGTATGAGGACGCAGTGTTGTGAGTGTGCCTTTGAGAGCATGTGCGCACCTGTGATTGCCTCTACATTTGGGTCAATGTGTGTCCATATACATGTGTGTATATGTAAGCAGACCATCAGATGTGTATGTGCTATGTTCATATGTGTGAATGTTCCCACTTAAGTACACATGTATTCTTGTGTCACACACTGTAGGTAACCATGTGTGTACGTTAACATATGTGTGCATGTTGGAAGACAAGTGCTCTCCAAGGTGTTTGACATCAGATACTCTCGCACAGGCTCTGCAAGTTGCCATTACCATTGCCCTCACTTTCCCTCTGTTTCCAGTTTACAGAGGTTCTTTTTAATTTTTATTTTTAAATCAAGGCAGTGTTTTGAATCGCAGGCTCTCAGAGATTCCTGTTCAAATAATCATATCCCTTGATTTGTCGGTGATGTACATGTATATTTCAGGACTGAGTCGACATCCACTCTGTGCAGACCCTACTTGATTAGGTTGTTAATACCTGCCAGGCTGGACTGATGAATATTTCATCCAGACCTTTTGCATATTTGTTCAAGTGCGGCTGTAATAGATTTGCAAGTACTGTTGTAGCTCAGCCTGCTTAATATTAGAGAACACTGGTTGTGTTTAGCTGCTGATCTGGGCTGTAGAGGGATTAGCCGGGCTCGTCTCCTACTGGGCTGAAGTGTGGTCAAGTGAGAGCTCTCAGTCTCCTTCAGCTGTGGTGGCCCCTTCTTGCCTGTTTCTTCGTGCTGTGATGTGGGACCCTGTCCTACACTTGGCCCCAGTCTGGTGCCATGATTCTCATGTATGCATGTTTAATCTTTGGTATTAAGAATCTTTGGAATATCATTGGGACCCCCCAATGGCTCCCAGTTGATAAACAGTGATCTTTTTTAAGTCTTTATTTTTTATTTATTTTTAAATTTCTTTATTTAAACACCTTGATTACAAACATGATTATGGTTGGGTTTCAGTCATGTAAAGAACACCCCCCTTCATCAGTGCAACATTCCCATCCCCAATGTCCCAAATCTCCCATCTCCCCACCCCACCCCCGCCTGTATTCTAGACAAGCTTTATACTTCCCTCATTCATTCACATTGTTAGGATAGTTCTCAATGTAGTTATTTCTCTAACTACACTCATCACTCTTTGTGGTGAGCTTCATGAAGTGAGCTGAAACTTCCAGTCTTCCTCTCTTTTGTCTCTGAAAATCATTGCAAGAATGTCTTTCATTTTTCTTAAGACCCATAGATGAGTGAGACTATTCTGCATCTTTCTCTCTCCTTTTGACTTATTTCATTCAGCATAATAGATTCCATGTACGTCCAAAATTAGGAAAATTTCATGACTTCATCTCTCCTGATGGCTGCATAATATTTCATTGTGTATATATACACCACAGTTTCTTTAGCCATTCATCTGTTGAAGGGCATCTTGATTGTTTTCAGAGTCTGGCTATGGTAAATAGTGCTGCAATGAATATAGGTGTAAGGAAGGGATTTTCGTATTGGGTTTTTGTGTTCCTAGGTTATATCCCTAGGAGTGGTATAGCTGGATCGTATGAGAGCTCACTTTCCAGTTTTTGGAGGAATCTCCATATCGCTTTTCATAAAGGTTGGATTAGAGGGCATTCCCACCAGCAGTGGATAAGAGTTCCTTTCTCTCCACATCCCCGCCAACACTGCTTGTTCTCATTCTTTGTGATATGTGCCAATCTCTGTGGTGTAAGGTATAAACAGTGATCTTAATAACCTACTAAACCTAGTGAGATCAAGTGATCAACTAAATCAACATCATGATTTTCTTTCTCTTCTTTTCTTTATTGGAAGACTACTGTGGCCTTAGAGAGGAAGCTGTCATGGCTGTCATGGCTCTAAGAAGGTGTATGATAGAAGGTGGTCCTGCCTTTGATGATAAACTTTTAGATCCTGTGAGGTGCCTCTATCTTTTTGTTGGTGGTTTCTGTTGCAAAATCTCTTGCTTGGTAATGGAGCTCTGTGGCATGGTCTCTTGATGGTGAAGAAGAGCTGGTTCTGGTCCTATGAGTTCTTTGATTTTGCCTCTTAAGTCTGTGCTCTTCAACCACTGGTCCGAGGACCACTTCCCATCCGAAGGTGCAGAAAGGGTGAAGTGCTGGTCTGCTGCCTCGTGTAACTATTGTCTATGGACAGGCACACAGGATGGCCTGACTGGGGCCTCTCTTCTTCCAGAGTGATGGCGGGGCATGCTGTTCCACTGAACACCCCTGAGCAGAAGTGAGGTGTGTTGTGTGGGTGAGTGTCCCTGGAGAGAGATGAGATGGTGAGGTGCTGCTGAGTGCTGTCCTTGGCTTTCTAGAAACATGTGGAAATAGCCTATCAGCCCTGGTCTCATTCCTGGGTGCTTCCTTTGGGTCAGAGGAAGGGCTGTTTCTCTCAGGAGCAGGAGCACAGCTTGAAGCCACAGCTTGACCTGGGAATCTTCCAGCAGGCTTGGGGAAGTCAAGGCTCTTATGCATCATTGTGAATGAGCATGTTCACATCACTTTGATGTCCAAGGAATTCTCTGCTGGCCCCATGTACTTATGTTTGCACATGCAACACATATGTGAAATGCTCGTCCAGCACAACATAGCCTGTACTATGTGTGTCCTGTACTATGTGTGTCCTGCACACACCTGTGATGTGCTTGCTGTGGGCACATGTGAAGTATGCATAAATGGGGCTGACCTTGATGGCTCCTCCCTCAATTTTGATCAGAGAGCTCGAAGCATCTCAGTCATTGCTTCCCTTCCCTGCTGTGCATGGTGTTTCCTGTTCTGTCATGAACAGTTTCATTCATTTCTGTTTATTTCTCTCAACTAAACCACCACATGTGGGATCATACCATCAACTGTGCATACGCTTTGGGGGGTCTCTCCCAGTGGTGCTAGGTGCCTCGAGTTTGTGTCAGTGAGCAAACTCAGTCTTGGGCATGAGTGTGGAATGTGTAGGGTGGCGCCAATGCCAAGCACAATGACCGTCGGAACTGTGATCCTCAGAATGCCATGTTCCAGTTTAATTAGCACAGTGTGTTCTCATGAAAGACCTGCCGTAGTCTCCCCCCACCCTCACTGCCGAACATAGAGTTTGTCTTTAGCCATGGCCAAAGCATGAAACATGGCTGCATTGCCTGTTTCATCTGTGTTCTTTGTTCCTTGAGTTATGCTGAGTTGAAACACGTTGGCCAGTGTCTGTGACTGGCTTGAAGAGTGTTTCCAGGCCTGGTCCGCTTGGCTCCAGAGACTTAGTGAGGTTGTATTCTTTTCCAAGAATTTTGTCTGCTGTTAATGCTAACATTTTCTGTTAGACATTTTCCATTCTATTATGTAAATGCTATTTTTACCACCTGCACGAGGTGACTCACTCTTGGCTTCCCTCCTGGAAGAGACCATTCACTTGCTGAGTACTGTGGAGCTGAGCTAAGCATTTACCCTCCAAAGAAGCAACGTTAGCCCATAGACATTCCAGTGGATGAGCACGAGCCACTCCGAGTGATGGCACAATCGTGCCTTTCGGGATCTGGCTTTTGGGAAGAACTCGAGCCCCCTTTCCCTTGCAGGGGAGGGAAGCCCCCTGAGCACCGGCTAGACTCTGGCAGGGGAGGGCACTGCTCAAGATTTCTTAGGTTCAGGTTGACCAATGTGGCCAGGGGCAGGCAGGCCACTGGAGATGGAGGTTAGATTTAGATGAAGGCTCTTCTAGAATGGGGAGCAGGTGGGGTGGGATGCAGGCAGCTTCCTGCTCTAGGAGAAGGCAGAAGCCCCCACGGAGGACCAGAAATAGTGGACTTTCCTTTGCAGTGGCCATCAGCGATGACCACACAAAGACATGAGGATGGATGAGCCTTGCTTGGAACTGGACACTCTTTGAACAATGATGTGGGAAAGAGCAGGAATGTGTGGGAGCAGTTGCAGGAAATGAGGGTCTGGGTCGGGAGCTCCCTCTGGATGAGGCTTCATGATGTGGTCACCTTCATGCTGGGTGCTCTTTGCTCTGACTCAGGAGTCCTGCCCTCGTGAGTACAGTGGCTATGAAGGATGCTGTCACAAAGTCCTGGGTTCCAGTGTGGGGGTCCCTACAGGCTGTTTTGACTCAGTTTCTTAGCCTGTGCTTGGTTAGGTAGTGCCATGTCTGGTCATCATCACGAGCATGTCCTCATCATTGTCACGTGCCCCAGGAGGCATGTGGAGCCTCAGCACAGGGCCTGCCCTGTCAGATGGCACCTCAGTGAACTCACTGAATGGCTGTTGTGGACAGAGCCTAAATCACGGCACCCCGGCTCCTGCCAGATGACCAGAGGCTGCTGGGCATGGCCCCTCTCCAGCACTGGACAGTTTGAGGAGTCAGTCAAGGGAACTGTTGTCCCTGGATCTTGCTGAATTAATGAATAACTCTATCTTGATTCCCCCTTTTTTTGTTAAGAGCTTAAACAGTGAAGGTCCAAGCCCAATACCTTCGATTCGAGCTGCGCTGTATTGGGATGTGAATCCGTGAGAGCCAGTTCCACCTCAGGCTGGTTGTCAGTGGACATCATTTTCATGCCAGTAGCTCTGCTTAGGGCAGAGTCGCAGCATCCGTGACTAAGATCCAGTGGGCTTCATTGCGATGGAGTGTGGTGGTGTGGTTTCACCTAGTGACATCTAGGATGTGCCCAAGACCTCCTCAGGAGAGTGTCCACACCGCAAGTCTAGTCCAGCTGCCATGACGCCTGCCCAGACTGATGATGTCCCAGTGGTCGTCCTGTTTCCTAGTATTTTCCCCTGTGTTTTTGTTTCTAAAACTACCTCCTGGGAAAGACAGAAAGCAGGGGGCAGGGAGCAAAAGTGACAAGAAAAGAAAGAAGCAGTTTAAAAAAAGAAAGAAGAAAAAATATTTTAAAGCTTAGTTGACTATTCTAGTCAATACTTTTTTGTGCATCCTTCTGGAATGAGAGTCTTTCTTTAAATGTAAATGAATTTCATTGGGAAAGAGGGACACTTCGATGGTTTCAAATGGACAGTTGTGAGGACAGAAGCACTTTTTGGCTTTCTCTCTCAACTGCTCATCCCTGAAAGGCAGCTAGCTGTGGTGCTCACTCATGCCTCAGGGGTGGCCAGCAGTTTTGACCAGTCAGTTCCCTTGCTGAGCATTTTGTCTTTTGCTTAAATGACTTAGTGATCGCTTAAAAATGACCCTTTCCATTTGATGTGCTCTGCCTTTAAAATATCCAAATGCAGCCGCAGGGTTTAATAGCAGAGTGATGTGCAGGCTGTTCCTGTTCAAAGTTTCTGTGACTTTGTGCAGGTGAGTGAGGAGCAGAAATTTTCAGAGGTGTTAACATCTATTTCTGTCTTCTTTGTCAACTGAGATTTCTTCCTATCTTGTTCTGAAAGTTTACAATGTATTGTCTTTCGGGAATGGGGCGTCCAGTGTGACTTAATCTTTTTATTTTTGTTTTTGGTTTTTGGGCCACACCCGGCGTTGTTCAGGGGTTACTCCTGGCTATCTGCTCAGAAATAGCTCATGGCAGGCATGGGGGACCCTATGGGACACCGGGATTCGAACCAACCACCTTTGGTCCTGGATCGGCTGCTTGCAAGGCAAACGCCGCTGTGCTATCTCTCCGGGCCCAGTGTGACTTAATCTTAATCTGTTCCTACAGTGAGCTATAATTGTACCTGAGCCCCTAACACTGCTTCTTTGACATAGAAATCTGAGTCCAGGGCTGTTTTGTGTATGTGTGTCCCAGACTAACCTGGACCATCGGTGGTCTGGACAGGTGGCGGAAGGCTCCCAGCTGCAGAAGGAGCTCAGCTACAGTGAGTCTAACAGCAGGGCAGTGAGACTGAATGTGGGCTGTTCAATGAATATGGGTGTGCTTTTCAAACGATTGGGTGTGGGTTGTAAAATGAACCTGTGTGGGCTGTACTGTGAAGCTGGGTGTGTATTATACAATGGGTGTGGGAGTACAATGAATCTTTGTGGGGGCCTTACTGTGAAACTGGGTGAAACTCATTGTATTATACAGTGAGTGTGTGTGGAGGCGGTACAATGATTCTGGGCGTGGGTTGTACACCAAAACTGGACATGGGTTGTACAAATTAGTGTGTGGGGGGCTGTACAATGAATCCGGTTGTGGGTTGTACAGTTATACTGGGCATGGGCTGTACAGTGTGTGCGGGTGGGGGTATAGAGTGAATATAGAAGTGGGTTGTACAAGAATCTGGTGTGGTTGTAGAGTGAAGAGCAGTTCTCTTCCCGAAGCAGTTCCAGTAAGATCTTGAGGCTGCTCCAATGTCCGAGGCTCTCACGGCTTCTCCTGGCCATACCACATGGGCAGGGAGGGAAAGGTGTACATATATGTACAGAGACATAGTCTCTGTGAAGCTGAGAGACTTAGTGTGGCCGGCACTACTGAGAACAGGAGCAGTGAGGCTGTGTGCCTTGTGGTTCTGCGTCTCTGGACCCTGCTTCAGGAGCTGCACACACACCAGTCCTGTGTTGAAACTGGGATCTGGGCCCTTGCCAGTTGCTCTCTGGGCGCTGCCTTCCGCACAGGAGGCATGCCTTTCCTCTTAATTTCTCCACTGGGAGCCTGGAGCACAGCCTGCCCCTTGCCCACCGCTGACCTGTCCCACTGTCATGGATAGGTGTTGTGAGGCTTCATGATCACCCTCCACGCCATCCCACACTGCCCCATCCTTCCTACTGGAAGAGCTGGAAGGTGCTGCCCTCTGGCACAGGCCATGCCTCCTTCCTAGGTCTTGAGAGATACTTGGTCTCCAGGGAGGAACAGGAAGAGTAGACAGGAGGGATCTGAGCCCTCCCCTCTCGACTCCCTGCCCTATAGATAGGCCCTGGAGTGCTCTCATGGCCTGGGCCCCACAGCTGCCTCAGACTCGGTCCTGAGCTTCCCCCATGGCTGATTGTGGGTACTGTTTTGTGACCACTTCTCCACAGTACCCTCACGATGCCACAGTGCCAGTATTACTAGCAACAGCCCTCTCGGTGAATGTTTCTCTGTGGGGTCACCCTGTCTCTTCACACCCTTAGCCTCAGGACATTGCTTTCCGGGGAAACAGGCCTGGATTCTGCCCCAGTGGAGGGAATATAGAGTTTCCATCACCTCTGGGAGGTTTTGCCTGGGTGACCCAGACCATGCTAACCCTAGCAAAGCAGCCGTGGAGGGGTGTGGCCTTGGCTTGCTATGGACATGTTGGGGTCTGCTCAGGCTTCACCTCCGTTTTGGGGAAGTAGTACTGTCTTCGTTGCCTGGAGCTTCATCGTCCTGGCCCTCTCCCAGGACCTGTCATCAGTTCCCTTGGTGTCCCCTGAGTAAACATCAGGTTCCATCTGGACTTGGGAGTTTCTGAAGCCGAATTCTGGGGGTGGAGTTCTGGTCACACTGCTCTGACCTATCTCCTCTGCACGGCTTGAACCAGAGCATCGAAATGACCTGAGGCAGGCTGTAGAGAGCCAGGACTGAATGGGTGAGTTAGTGGGCTGGGGAGTGATGGGGGAAGAGGAGGGAGTGGGTGAGTGGGTGAAGGAGTGAATGTGCGAGTGAATGGAGAGCGAGTGGGCACGGGAGTGGATGGTATGTGTGAGCGACATATGAGTAGGTAGGTGAATGAGTGAGTGGATGTTGAGTGAATGAGTGGACACGTGAGTGGGTGTGCAAGCGAGCAGTGGGGGAGGGGAGAGTGGACATCCGAAGAGGAAGGTGAGAGAGAGGTGAGCATCCGAAGGGGAAGGTGGCTGTGGAGTGACCCCAGGCAGCGGGCCTCAGAGGATGGGGTCCCAGCTCTGCCCAGGTGGAAAGCAAGACGCGCTTGCAAGCCAGCTGTGTCCAGAGCAGGACTGTGCAGGAGGCTGCACCCCTGTCACTGAGCAGCCCTGAGAGACTCCCTGAAAATGCTCATCGTAACTTTTCGAAAATCCACTGCAGCAGATATTTAGGGAGCAGATTTACGCTGTTGTGCGGGCGGGTTGCTAGGCGACTCCCAGCCCACAGATCCTGGTTGAGTCTGTGGGGAAGGGGCGGACAGGACAGCCGTCTGGCTGTGGTCCTGGCAGGCACAGGGGCCTTCTGGGGGCCACCGGGAGTCTGGGGAGGCCTCAGCTGCTGCTCGAATAAAGCCATGCTGGCAGTAAGTCCCCAGTAATGAGCCCGGTTGTCACAAGCGATTCTGAATCTAAAATGCTGCCCCCTGATTCTCATGCTGTGTGTGACTTGGCATTTGGGGAGGGAAGGCTCGGATCCTAGGCAGCGGGTCCTGGGCAGTGGATACAGACTGAAGATCTGGGGCAGCGTTTCCTGGGCAGCAGGTTGTGGTGGGCTCTGGGCAGTAGGTCTTAGGGCTATGGGCCTCACCACCCACCTGCTGCTGCCAGGTGCCTCTGGGGAATTTGGAGGATCCCTGCAACCCAGTGCCCAGCTCCCTCCCAAAACTACCTGTTTCTTGGCATTGCTCTTGGCCAGAGCCTTGGGGTGCTTAGCCCCATGCACCCCCTGAGCTCCCCTGGCCCATGCAGCCCTGTCCATGCCTCTTTCCTGGGCAGGCTGCCCTTGGGTGCCCTCTTTGTGGAGTTCCCAGGGCCTGTGCTATGACTCGGGGGTCCCAGATTAGAACCCGCTCTTGCAACAGCGCTCAGTTCTTCCATCTGCATCTGACTGCGACTTCCTTCCTCTAGTGAGTAATGCTCCTAAAATAGGGCCCCTATTTCCAGGGGAGGCGGGCTCTGCCGGGGGTGGCTCGAGGCCGTGCCCCATCTCCTCGAAGGGCAGCATCCTGGGAAAGGGCACAGCCCAAACCTGCCCTCCCAGATCAAAAAGCCCTGTACTCTGGGAACCAGGTATGCAGGGGAGAGGAATACAGGGGTGAGGGAGCAAAGAGGCAAAGGGCTGCAGGGTGAGTAGTACAGGGGTGAAGGGTTCAGGGGTAAGTGGTCCAGGGGCGAAGGGTATAGGGGTACAGGGTGAGGGGTGCAGGGGTGAAGGGTTTAGGGGTAAGGGTTTCAGGGATGAGGAGTATAGGGGTCCAGGGGTAATGGGTGTAGCCCATTATGTTCTTGCCCTGCCTGGATGACCCCTGACCTGTGCTCAGCTTCCTGGGTCCCTGCAGTCTCTATGGGGACAGGATCTGGCATCTGGTGAGGGAAGGCTTGGATCCTAGGCAGCGGGTCCTGGGCAGTGGATTCCAGACTACAGATCTGGGGCAGCATTTTCTAGGCAGTAGGTTGTGATGAGTTCTGGGCAGTAGGTCTACCCAGAACTGTCTCTCTCAGATGACTTGCTGTCCAGGTGCCTCTGCAGGGTGCTCGGGTAAGGGGCGTCCCCATCCATGGGGAAGCAGAGCCCGCTCCAAATCACAGAACTCTTCAGGGCTCCACCAAGGCCATCCCCACAGCTCTCACACATTGACCTCCCCATTCCTCCTCTGTCCTGCACTGCCCAGCACCTGGGGTTCTGTTGCAGAGGTTCGTGCCAAGTCTTGTCACCTCTGATGTTCCTGTCTCTCCTGGGAGGCAGGACTGCGCAGGGCTCGACTGTGAGGCCGGCAGCTTACTTCTGAGAACCGTGTGTGTGCGCGTGTGTGAATAGGAACTGTGCAGAGTGTGAATACAAATGTGCGTATGGATAAGAATGTGCCCACGTATACAGATATGAATGTATATGTTTGCACGAGTATGAATATGAATGTGTGCATGTATGTGCACCTACCTGAGGGCTGAGCTCTTCAGTCTCCCTTATGGACCCCGTCACACACAGACTAGGGCACGTGTAGTTCTGCTCTCAGACACATGTTGGTCACACAGCTGCAGTTGTGAGGGGGGACTTGTGGGGGTCCCAGTGCCTGGGGACAGCCCATGTGCTTCAGGGCAAAGCAGGGTGGGAAGACTTGGGTGAGCTGTGCTTGTGCACATGCCGGAGGCTCACACACACCCTGATTGAACGGCTGTCTCTCTTGGCTGCTGGCACTCGGGACTCAGTGTCTCAGGGTGCTGGACCGGCTGACGCTTTTCTGGCAAGCGTGCTGAGGAGGGAAGCAGCGTCCTCCAGCACTTCCCAGCACTGCAGAGTCTCAGCAAGGGACGTGCCCACCACAGGCACAGCCTAGTTCTTCACACCTGCTACCTCACTACTCACCCACCATGGTCTGGGCCTCAAGCTCCTGTTCCACTATCATGGAGCAGATGTTGGCACTGGGTCCCCAGGGCCACAGCCACAGCCTATGCTGGGCTCACAGCTATTACCCTCCTGCCCACTCTAATGGTGACAAGCTAGTGAATAGGCATTCTTGGGGGACAGACCTGTCTGGAGCTCAGGCAGCCCTACAAATACCACTTAATATGGCCTTTGCTGAACGTGGTTGCTTGTACTGAAATTGACTGGCTGTGGCCCATGATGTGTGTGGCCATGTATGATTATGTGCAAATGCAGTTGTGACAGGGAAGCCCCTGGAAACACACAGATCACAGCTGGGCTTACTTTTGTGAGGATCACAGTGTCACTGCATGGTCTGTATCACTACCCCTGAGTTAACACGGGCGTGGGCACTATTATTAGCATGTCAAGAACACAGGGATCCGTGCACTGCATGTTTATGTCCGTGTGGATATGTATGTATAAGCACTACCTGCCCTTACCCACTGGGCCGTGCATGCTGACACTCAACATGTGTCTGCCCTGCCCTGCCCACACTGTCCACTCACACTCAGGTGTGTCCCTATCCCACCTACCTGGCCTCTCTAAGTTTGTTTTCTTGTGTGTTGATCATTTAGGGGACCGTAGTGGAGCCCTTTCTTTACACTCCACAAGGACATGCATAGATGGTAGGGCCTAGCCCATGGAACTGACGCTGACTAGGATCAAAGGGAGCTTGCATGGCCTGACTCTGTTCAAAGGTACGGGGACTCTGTCCTCTCGCTTCCTCCTCGTTCTTCTATGCAGGGGAAGGGCCCCTGGCGGCATTGCCTGGGCCACCCAGGGGCAGGAGTGCTTTATGCTTCGAGGAAGTCAGATTGGAGCAGCAGCTTGAAGAGCCTGCTTTGAAAAACAAAGCAGGACTCTTGGAGGTTCCTAAATTGACTTCCGAAGGTGTCAGAGTTGGAGTGTGTTTCGTCTGTCCCAGCTCTTTCTCTGGCCCCTGAGGGCTTGTCCCAGAGGAGCTTCTCCAGTCTGGTCTGTGAGATTCTGGGCTGTGCGCTGGTGTGGACCCTTAGGCCCCGGCTCTGACTGTCCACTCTTTTCTGCCTGGTTCTGCTGGCTTGAGCCAGGACCCTACAGCGGCGGTCACTGCACGACCATGGACTGCATCGCACTGGAGCTGGTGGCAGGGCATAGGCGCGTCAAGTCTGTTTATCTGAAGGGATGACTTGAGGTCACAGCCCGGGGCCTCGCCTGAGTGGCTGCTCCTCCAGCAGGGACAGAGGCTGAGCATGTCCTGGCTTCACTTAGGCACTCAGAATGCAGCTCACTTTAGTGCTGAGGGAAGGGAGAGGCTGAGGAGGCTGTGCTGAGTCAATGGCCACGGCAACCTCCAAGCAACGAACAGCTGGCGTGTAGCCCTGTGAGCCTATTACCACACATCTGTGTAGGCACACAAACGTGTGTGTCATACACGTGCACCTGCACTTTTGCACAAGGCATACTGTGTGTTTGCACCTTCATGCGTGTACAAGGCAATCACATAGATGTGTACTGATTTGCATGTATGTGCCCATGTATGTGTGCAATACAAGCAGTGAGTGGAAGGGAAATTTGTTTTCTTGAGCAAGCACATGTGAGCGATGGGTTGCTGGGTTGCTGCTGTGAGCAGGTCCTGGCACCAAGAGGCCCAGACTCCAGGACACCCCAAAGTTCCCTCATTATACCTTGGCCTGGTGAGGAGAAAACTAGGAACTTGCTGTTCTCTGAGGGGGGCCTGCCTCAGAATGTCTCAGAGAGACAGGGTCATAGCTGCTGATACCACAGCAGCTCACGGCTGCACATGTATGCAGACATCACAAGACATACCAGGTCCTGCATACTCACCCTTTTGGTTGGGAAGGAGGCGTAGGAAGGCATAGCAGGCCATCAGTGGGAAACTGAGTGTGCGGGTAGGGCTGCCTGGCTTTGTGTCCTCCTGATGGGGCAACTCTCTCTCTCTCTCTCTCTCTCTCTCTCTCTCTCTCTCTCTCCCCTCTCCCCTCTCTCCTCTCTCTCCTCTCTCTCTCTCTCTCCCCACCCCCCCTCTCTCTCCCCTCTCTCCTCTCTCTCTCTCCCCTCTCTCCTCTCTCTCTCTCCCCTCTCTCCTCTCTCTCTCTCTCTCCCCTCTCCTCTCTCTCTCTCTCTCTCTCTCTCTCTCTCTCCCCTCTCTCGTTTTTTGCCCAAAAGTAGCCAGAGAACAGAAGACTCTAAAGGGCACAGAGCTGAATTTCCCCTTTCCTATATAAATAACTTTGGCACACCTCCCTCAGCAGCTATGTCTTGTGTCTCTTACATTGGGAGGAAGTGATTTGGTTAAATGCGAAGATTTCCTAAGGAAATGACAGGACGAGCCATGAAGTTCCTTTCCCATTACCTACAGTGAGCAAAGAACCGTCTTCCTATGCCTCCTTCCCAACTGAAAAGGCAGCATGTAGGTCCTGGTGTGTCTTGTGATCTCTGCACACACGTGCAGCTGCTGCCCCTGTGATCTCAGCAGCCATGACCCCGTCTCTCTGAGATACCGAGCAGGCGTCTTCCCCTGCAGAATGCCATTAACCTTGTCTCTGAGAGCTGAGATGGGCTCACGTGGAACAAGAAAGCTCCATTACAAAACCTTAATGTGATCACCTGATATGCTAATGAAGCTGTTTCTATCACTCCTCATTAAGGTGCTCATTAACCTGAGCCCCTGGAGCTCTGTCAGGTGTGTGTCGGTGCTGGAGAGGGGAGAAGCAAGCAGAGCTGTTGCGGGACACTGCAAACTGCAGGTTCGTGTGGCCTCGCGTTGTCCTGACTTGACCCTGTTGTACTCTGAAGGAATCATCGGCATCGCTGCAGGCCTGTCTGAAGTGCGGGGCTGGCAGGCGGCTCTTCCTCAGATCCTCCTGGAAACCACCACACAGTCATTCATGGAGGCCATTGATCCCTCCTTCTCAGTGGGCAGTCCCCTCGCTGGTGCCCCATAGGGGATGGGCCTCAGCTTGATTGCAGCCTTCAGGAGGCAGATACCCTGGCTGGTTTGCCCAGTCTGGCTTTGCACATGGGCATCTCCACCAGGGCCTGGGGGTATGTCCCACCCCCTTTGTCCCTTTCTCCGGGGATTTTGTGTGTTTTTGTTGCTGAATTGTGAGGCTCTGATGCATCCTGAATGTGCATCCTTGCCCCCGTGGATGTCTTTGGCCACCTCCCAAGGAAGTGATCCCTCTTGCTCTGTTGAACTGACCTGGCTCCCTTCCCTAGAGCCCCTCATGGTGCTTTCTTGTGTTCTTGCTTCATGGGCTGGGGGCCCTGACCACATATGGTGGGCTTTGTGAGTGGAGTCAGCGGTCCTCTCTGTCCGTTCCCTGAACTGACCTGTCCTCTGGGTACTGTCCACCTACTGCAGTCCCCGGTCCCTGTGTGCGTGCACTGGACTCATTTGGGGAAAAGATGTGAGATGAGCCAAAGTCAGGGTCTTCATTTCGTCCCCATAAGCCTTCTGCTCCTGCTCTGTAAGGGTCCCAGGAGATGTCTACCCTACCCCACCCCACCTATGTCCTGTGCACCTGGGTTGATCTCTTGCTCACAGCTCATGGTTCTGCCCCAGAGGCTGGTCTGCAACTGGCTACCTTTGGGCCTCTGCTCAGTCCCCTTCTCTGCAGGATCACTTCCCCCTGCACCCCTAGTGCAAAGGCCGGGTTCAGAAAAACTGCAAGACTCATATACTCTCAGCCACCCCCAGAGTCTGGAGTGTTTTATGGACTTAATTTCTTTAGTCCCCAAGCACCCAGGAAAGTCACAATAAAACTCGGGAGTTCCCGGTTTTGCAATGATGAAGAAAGATCCCTGACTATTTGGCGGGAGCCAGACAGTGTTGGATGGGGACCCCTTTCTATGCTCTGACCATCACATCACAAGGAACCCCAGAAGTAAACTGACTTGTGGGCCCAGACTAACACCACTGCCCTCCTGCACCATAGCCAGAGGTCCAAGCTCTGCCTCTGCATGCTTTCTTCATGCACCATTTTGTTACACAGCTGCCCACGATGAGGGAGCCAGTGTGTGCTTAGGAGTTAGAGCTGATGGCAGTACATGGGAGGTGGTCCTGGAGTTGGAGAGCACTGTCCAGTGAGTTTCTGGGAAGCAGTTACAGGCTTGGCTAAGCAGAACAGACACCAAAATAGTGATACACTAATGTGCAGGTGAAAGTGGGGGACCTCGGTCACAGTGGCCAGTGATACCCTCTCACCCTATGATGTCCTCACAGTGATGCCCACACACACTTGCAGCATAGATTGGGGAGAGTGAGTGGACAGCATCCCCCCCCCACACACACACACTGCAGTCTGAGCACACTGGCCAGATGGGAAGCAGCAACCTTGGGTCTCAGCACACACGTGGCTGAGTGAAAACCTAGAAACACTGTTGTGTGACTCTGGTCTGTTCTGCCAGAGATGAGGTCACAGACATCAGACCCTGTCCCATCTGTGCGACTCATTAGAGAAATCAAAGAACATCCATCCAGGAAAGCAGGTGGCCATCAAAGGAGGCTCCCAGTGCTCATTGGATCCCCTCTTGGGAAAGACTGTAGTGAGGGGTGTGGGCAGTGGTCATGTCCTCCTGTCATTAACCCTAGATGGCCTTGACAATCAGAGGGAAATGATGGGACTATGTGGGATGCCACGGACTGAACCCAGGTCTGGCGTGCACAAGACAAATGTCCTATCACCATGCTATGGCTCCCACCCCTGCAGGAGGCTGCCTTATCCCTGAGTATTCAAGACACTCAGACCTGCACTGGTGTGGAGGTGGGGCTCCCTAGGGTCCCCTGTTCCCCAGGGAGCCTTCCACAGGCCCAGTCATGTGTAAACCTGCTGCCAAGGCCCATCTCCCCTGCACCTGAGAAGTCAGTTCCCGCCAGGCTCTTCCTTCCACAGGGCTCAGCCATGACAGATGGAATCTGGGGGCTCCATGCCTGAGGGAGGGATCAGGTTCCCATGGCCCCAGTGGAGACCTGGGAAAGGTGAGCAAGATTCCTCTGGGGTAGGGACCTGGGTTTCCCGGGGAAGGTCACTGGGATTCCTCCAGAACAAGAGCCCTGTTGTCAAGTCCTGCTTTCTTTGCCCCTGCCTGTCCCTCGTCCCAGCCACATGCCCCATGGTGTCAACAAGGGTTTCTTAGCCTCCAGCCTACATTGTCCTCAGCCCTAATGGAAGCTCCGGCTGGCCCTGGCTGCCCTCTGTGCTAGGAACTGCGTTTGAGCCACATGAGCCGACCAAGTCATTCGAGCCTACCAGGCGCCTCTGGCCATGCACAGATGCATCTCCCAGGAACCTCATTCAGCTTCTGCTTTCTGGAAGCAGGCAACTTGGACTCTGCTATGCAGCTATGCAGCAGTGTTTGTAGGGACCCAAAAGAACCACTAGGTTTGGGCTGCCTGCCTCACAGAGGCTGAGGAGGATGTGTGCCTGGAAGCAGGGCTGTGCTCCATACACTTCCATAAGGTCACAGAAGGTCACTGGAGGTGTCAGGTGATCTGAGTGCAACCCTGGGACTGGGGGCGTCACCTGGCCAGGCCACCCTTAGAGAGACAATGCCTCACAGGTCTGTAAATGAAGCTGGTAAGGTCAGATCCCAAGATGTAGAAATCACTGGTGAGGTCAGAGTCGCAAGATGTAGAAGTCACTGGTGAGGTCAGATCTCAGGCCAGTAGAACACTCACAAAGAAGTATCCACTAACCACTTCGGGAGAGTAACTTCATTTATTGTATGTGGGAAGGGGATGTTTATATTAGGGGACAGTAATGTGTGGACTCTGTATCAGCCAATGGGGTAGGATGTGAAAGAGGATTACAACAGAGAGCTTTGTTTAGGGAAGCAGGGTAAAGGAATGATAGGAAGCGGGTTGCTCTGGGTGTTACAACAGGGTTTGTGCATAAGCTACAAAGGTCCTGCACTCAGCCTTTGCTGCAGCTGTGGGAAGTGTCAGCTCCATTCCTGGCCCTTTGCTGGGACAGAGGGGCTGACCTGGGGCCCCGCCCCTTTCTGTCCTCCCTCCTCTCTTCCCACAAGACCGGGAGCACAGCGTCTTCAGGGACCCCTAATAACAGATGCTCTGAGCAGAAAGGGATGCAGGGGGCAGCCCCAGATCCACATGGAGCCCTGGTGGCCTCAGGCTTCTGCTATCCCCTGGACTGGGGGACAGACCCAGTTGTCACAAAACCCGCCAAAAGGGGTCTCTCAGTTCTCTGGGTAGGGCTGATGGGTCTCAGGGCTGACTCAGTGTCATCGTTTCCCTCCACCCCACCCCACCCCCGTCCTCACCTCCCTGGGCACTAACCTGTACCCTCAACCCTGGTTGCACTGAAACAGCAGGGATAAGCCTATGTGGGTGGATCCCCAGTGTTGTTTCTGAGTTTTTCTGAGATCAAACAAAGGCCATCTTCTGGTTGTTTAAATTGTTCTGTGTAAAAGGGCAAGCCATCTGAAATGGTCAGACTTTCATCTAAAATAATTACAGAGCATTTACATCTGTGCACACACGTGATCATCTGAATGGTTATCAAGACTGTTGGATTTTTTTTTTTGAAATGAAAACTTTCTATCGAGCATAAATGGTCATAATTAAAGCATGGAGCGGGCATCACTCAGGAACCTGTTTTGATGAATCAATGAACACATGATCACATCCTAGCAAAGCTTCCGGAATTACAGAGGTGGCGTTGCTTCAGTACAGAACTGGGTTTGTGTGGCATCGCAGTGCCCACGTGTAGTGGCATTGACTCAGTATAGTGATGGGTTTCCATAGCATCAGTGTCTGGATGTTGGTGGCGCTGACCTCAGACTCAGTGTAGCCATGGATTTATGTGGCGTAGGGGTGTGTGCTAATGTGGTGAAGCCATGGACAGCATGCAGTTGGTGTGTGGAGTTAAAAACAGCACCTGATGTCTCATGGGCTGCAGGAAGGCACCAACTGGGTCTGTGCTGTGTGACCCACACTCACCTGGAGAGTACGTGCATTAGAGTCCAGCCCTTCAGGTAAGCTGCTTGAGGACCTGGGGCTGCCTCTGCCATCTGGCCTCTGCCCAGAGCTGGAAGCATCTCAGGTGGGTCCAGACAGCAGAGAAGCTGATATCAGGACCCTTGTAGGACCCTATGGGCCCCTGACCCCACCGCTGATGATCTCTAGGGAGCTGCGAGCAGGGCTAAATGCCCTGCCAACCCTACCTAGACAGCTGGGTTGGGCGGGGGCTCATGGGGGACCAGGGCTACTGTGATGTGGGTTCTAGAACACCCCAGAGTGCTGGGGACTGGATACAAGTTGGTTCTGAGCTTGCAGACACACACTCATGACAATGAGGGTCCCTCTTGACAAAGTCTCCTTTGCATGGTGCCTTGGAATGTGGTCAACAAGACAGACTAAGGCCACTAAGTGGGTCATGGGGTCACTTTGTCCCCGAGACAACTGTCCCACCCTCCTCCCGGACCTCTGAGTTGTGAGAGCATCCGGCCCCGCGCTGCTCTGAGCATCTGTCCTTTTATCATTGAGCGCAGCCCACAGCCCGCACTTCCCTCCTCATCTGTCTCAGGCTGTGTCCTCAAGGACAGTCACGAGCAGTGGCTGGGAATGATTCATGGTATATGCCCCATTCAGGCGCTGCTGGCTCGGCACCGACCTCCATCTGCCAGGCTCCAGGGACGCGCCTGGGGCAGCCATTGTTCTCAGGAGCTGAGCTCTGCGGACTGCAGCCCAGCCCGCCTTGTGCATGGCTCCTGGGCGATTGGACGCTGGAACTTCACCTTCACTGTGGGGCCTGGTTGTGGCACAGGGGCCAGGCAAGGAGGAAACTGTAACTGAGGAGCCACAGAGCAGGGGCCCAGGACCCAGGGACTGACCAGACCTCAGTGCTTCTCTGCAGAGGCAGAGATTGGGGGTGGTGCTCAGCTCAGGGGCACTTTGGCTTTTTCCCTTGATGGATTTATGGGGTTGAGTTTTGGGCCACACTAGCAGTGTGACAGACTCTGCGCTTGGAAATGAGCCCTGGCAGTGCTCGGGTTGCCTCTGGTTAGACAGTGCTCAGGCTTGAGCCCCGACAGTGCTCATAGGACCTTATGCAGCAACCAAGGTTTCTACCAGGATGTCAGGAAGCACCTTCATCTTGTTCCAGTTCCTAGCTCCTGCCCTAGCTCTTCTGAGCAGTGCTGGCTCCTGAACTTAGGACTCTCCTGGCCATATCACCTTCACACTCCTCTCTGCCATGTCCATGCTCCATGGAGCATGCAGGAGAGGGTGGGGGACCATGATGGGGACAGGGACTGAGGGAGGACCCCATTTCTGTAGGTGCAGGGCACAGGGCACCTGCTATTCCAAGGGGCATCTCCCTGGCCCACTGTTGGGGGCCCCTCCTCAGTCCACTGTAAGGGACCCCCTCCCCTCTCTCCACTTTTTTGCACCCCATCCTTCTCCCCACTGTCAGGGACCCCCTACCCTGAGGATCCCTGCACCCACTCTTGCCTGTCCCTCAGCAGAGCTTGGACTCTTCAGAGGGTCCTGCTGATTCCCCCCTGATTCCCAGTGACTTCTGCCAGCACCTTGGGCATCTCAGGGAGGCCCAGACACCTGCTCAGAGCCAAGCAGAAGCTGGAGAGGGAAAGAGAAATTACAGGGCAGGGAGGGATCAGCACTGCTTTTCTAGTCCCTGCCAGGGGAGATCACAGGCTGCAGCCAATGTGATCAGACCAGAAGCCCCCAAACATCTGCTTACAGGAAGATGTGGGCAATCCACACACACAGAGGGCCTGAGGCCCTGGACTTTATCCCCAATGGCAGGGCCAGCCACGTGACTTGGTTCCTGAGCACATGCCACCGTGACCGTGTGTGAAGTCCTGCATAGCCCCATCACAGCCTGGAGGGGTCCGGGAGAAAAATCAACTGCCCCAGACACACAGGGCTGAATCAGCCTTGGGCCAGGTGGCCTCCATGGGCCTCCATAGGTGGGAGAGATTGGCCCCTGGCTCCAGATCTGTGCTGGTGACCGGGAGGCCTGTCAGGAAGGGACTGCTTCCCCAGAGCTTCTTTTTTTTTCTTTTTTTGGTTTTTCCCCAGAGCTTCTTTTTTTTTTTTTTTTTTTTGGTGGTTTTTGGGTCACACCTGGCAGTGCTCAGGGGTTATTCCTGGCTCCAGGCTCAGAAATTGTTCCTGGCAGGCACGGGGGACCATATGGGATGCCGGAATTCAAACCGATGACCTCCTGCATGAAAGGCAAATGCCTTACCTCCATGCTATCTCTCCGGCCCCTCCCCAGAGCTTCTTACACCAGCCAAGAGGCTGTCTGGTCCTCAGTTCCGGAGCCCAGATGCGCATGAATGGGTGTGTCTTGACCCAGTGAGGCTGGAGCTTTGTTTGATGAGAGGGACCTAAGCTGGCCACAGCCTGTGCAGAACTCAGTGAGGCAGGAGGTTTGACCAATACCCAGAACCTCCAGCTGGCCAGGAGTGATATGTGACTGTCATGATTTCTGTCGCTTCAGAATCCCAGAGCCAAGGCACATGGGCAGGTGCCTGAACGTGTATACATGCTTGGTCTTTGCATGTATCTGACGTACACGTGTGAAGTGTCACATCCTCACTTCTTTTTTGTTTGTTTGTTTTTTTGTTTTTGGGTCACACCCGGCAGCGCTCAGGGGTTACTCCTGGCTCTATGCTCAGAAATCGCCCCTGACAGACTCCGGGGACCATATGGGATGCTGGGATTCGAACCACCATCCTTGAGCATGCAAGGCCCTTCCTCCATGCTTTCTCTCCGGCCCCACGTTCTCTAGGAGATTGGTTAAGGTTTGATTCCCACTGAGCTCCCAGACAGGAAAGACATTTCCCATTCCCCTGTCTAATTAGAACAGGGGGAACAGTTCCAGTTGTAGAGATCCACAGGAAATAATTCACACAGTGAAGAGGCATAAGAATGGGTTCAGGAAATCCAGTGCTTAAGCAAGGAACGCAAACCACAAAAGCTTTCTGCTCCTAAGATGGAGTGCAGCTCGGTGGAAGAAGACCGAAGGATGAGCCCCAGTCTTCCTTAGTTTGCTTTTCTTGACAAGAATCAGGTCCCACCCTAGGATGGGAGCAGAATACCAAGTAAGGAATAATCCAATGTACTATCACCAAGTCACACCCTAGGGTGGAGTACAATTATTGATTAGGGTAGGATCAGTAAATCAACATCTCCCCCTGTTTGACAAGTGTACCTGATGTGTGATGTCTACATGTGGATGTCAGGTGTCATATATGCTCATGCAAGTATACATGTTTTCATGTGTCTGGTGCATGTGTGACAGATATCTGTCTTGTACATGTGAGTTCCATGTGTGCATGTGTATATGTGAGACATGTGGTCTGTGTGAAGCTAGAGGCAGGGCCCATCCCTCTGGGTGTGAATGGATGGAGAGCCCAGACCCTGGTCCCACCTGTGGGACATGATGGGTACTGGCCTCTGGAACCTGTCTGCGATGTGAACACGTCGTGTTTTTGTTCTTAAACATGTAGTTTAATCGGCAGTATAGAATTATGACTAAATTTTAAGACACATTGCATCTCAGGGTGTTCTGTGATAGCTGATTAAAGCATCATAATCATTAACTCACCAACCTTCTGCAGCTAATGAGCGAGGCGCATTACGCCCTCGTTAATCAGGGCCAGATGTATGTTAGCCATCAAACCCAGACTGAGTCAGCTGGGTCTGGGCTGCAGTCGCTTCTGCCCAGAGTGGCGACTCCAAGTGGAGTGCTCTGGGCAGGAAGGGCCAATTATCCTTTCTTAGGGGCCCTCCTCCTCCCACAAAGTGCCCTGATCACAGCCCCATCTTCTAGCCCTGCCCTCATCTGTGCATGGGTGCGTGAGGCCACCTTAGTGCTCTATGCACAGGTGTGAGTGACGTCAGCTGAGTGTCCTATGCATAAGGGGCTTACCTGAATGCAGGTATATGTCGTTCTGAGGCTTCACAGCCTCTGGTCACATCTGAGGCCTGTGCAGTGCAGCTGTACCTGGGGACCAGGCGCCATGGTGCCTACATCACATCTCCTGCTCAGGTACGATTCACCTTCTCCTCCTGCACCTGACTGTGCTCCTCTTGGTCCTCCTGTTGCCTGAGTCTTAGTTTCCCCATCTGCCTCCCTGCTCCTGTGTACACTATGGTCCCTCATCAGTAGGGCCTTACCCAGGCCCCAGAGACTGTCCTCCACACAGCACTCACTGCCACCCACTTGGAGCTGCACTCGTGCCAGTGTCAAGCATATTGGCCCATTGGAGGTGGCTCTGCTGGCAGCTAATGCTTGCAGTGTCCCGTCAGTCCCACAGGGACCCATTCCTGCCCTGAGCCTATTACACGAGCCAGTGTCACAATGAACCTAACCTCCACACAGACCCATTCTTGTACATGTACTCCAGCACACAGACCCATTATCACACATGAACCCAACCTGCACACAGACCCATAACACACCTGGATAGATAGATATATGTGAACTGTGCCTGCTGGGAACAGCTACATCCTCGGCCCCGTGGCCCTGAGTACTGCTGGGCTGGATTGGAGTGTGTGGGAGCAGGTGTGGGAGCAGGTGTGGAAGCACCTGGACTGAGAGATGCCCCCGCATGTTACATGAAGAAGTATGTTTGTGCTCCTTGGCCCAGCCTTGCCCTGAACCTGCCTGCTCATGTGCCCATTCTCCTGCAGTTCTACCTTCAGAGAGTCCCTGTTCTCAGACTTCTCACTGAGCTCTGCCAATTTCGGCTGCTCTCCGGTGCCTGGGCTCCCTCACATTCTGGGTGGGCAGTGGATATGGACAGATCCCTCTTGACCTGCACACAGGTGAGGGGCTACCTCCTAGCATGGCCTGGGGTGGGCATCAGCAGCACTGCCTGCCTTGTCCAGGGTTGGGGAGGGCAGCTGTGCTGCAGAGCTGTCGGCTGAGTGAGCTCCTGGCTTCAGTCTGGGCTCTAGACACATGGGCCACAGGATACAGGGGGTCTACCTCCCCACAGGAGCACAGAGGAGAAAGTGAGAGTATTGTACAGGGGCATGTTCCAGGGCCTCCAATTGGACCAGATGCCCTGTGACTGCCCCATCATCAGGTCACATTTAAAGTACTCCCACCCTGCCCCGATGCTGGATGAGAAATAGCCTTGAGGCCCAGGGGGCACCACGGTGTACGCCATAGGTCCTGGCACCATGGCCCTCCGGGTATCTGCTGGCAGATTTCTGAACATTTCTGGGTGTGACCCTACTCCCCACCTGTGGGATTAGTTGGATCCCATCCCACTCAGTCTACGCCTTGTTTCTCGTTGGTTGGAAACATCTTTGAATGTAGCACCTTGGATTGGTGTTTAGACCACCTAATCCCACCTCCGGTGTGGTCTCTTCCTTCCTAATAAATACTCAGAGTTTCAGGAAAATGCTCTCTTGCATTTCTGGACTTTCCACGAAGCTTGCTGCTTCTTAGAGGCTGAAGACTTATGTGTTGGAATTTCTGACTCCATTTCTCCCTCTCTGTGTGTGCGTGTGGGCATGTATGTGTCCGTGTGTAGATTATTTCCTAGATCGACGTTTGCTTCCAGACCCCTGTCTCTCCAGTGTCCTGGCTTTAGAATCTGAGGTCTAACTCTAGCCCACCAACAAAAAAATAACACAGCAAGAAAGAACAACAAAAACCACAATGATTGCCACGAAGTGCTCACTTTGCTCTCTGTGGCCTCTGAGCCCTGCCCGGGGAGACTCTTGGGTGCTGATGTCTCCAAGTACTTCACAGATGCTCCCTGGCACTGAGGCTGCTGCCTTGCTGAGTAATAGGCCTCACGCCCTGGACCCACACCTGATTCTGCTGTTCTCAGCCATGGCCTGCTCAGCCCTGCACTGGCCTGGTCTCCACGTGCACACTCATGCAGGAAGTTCTCTTCTGAGTTGATAAGAAGTTAGGATTACTGCTGCTACATGTGGTGCCGGCTGAATGAACTGGGGAGTGGTAGGCAGGAAGGACACGAGTGGGGAATTCAGGTGAGACCCTCGGGGGCCTCCAGGTCACTGTATCTGGATGCCCCTGAGCTCATCAGGATAGATTCGTACCCCAGGAGAAGACACAGGATGCAATGCTTTGTCTCCATGGCATACAAGTGTTGCTGCCTTTCTGGAGAGACCACAAAGCCCAGAGATGCGTGCTAAGACACGCATCTGTCATCTGTCATCTATCACACTGTCCATCTCCCACACTCCCACACTCCAATCAACAGTGTCCGCAGTCTGTGCAGCACTGGAGCTGTGGCACATTAGCCCCTGAGCTGAGGTGCTATGCTCACATCCACCAATGCAGCTGCAGGACATGCTCACCAACCCATCTGCAGCTACTCGCAGAAGGTGCCTGGTGGAGGGATGGCTGAAGGCAGCAACATCTGGATTTTAAAGGACACACAGAATTGTGTTTGCTTTAAAACTTCCTTGTAGCTGTATTTCACTGTCTTCTGTTCCTTCTGTGATTGCAGTTTGGGTGGAACTAGATATCCTCCATTCTGCTAAAGAATCTGCTGAAGATTGAGAACATGTGTCTCTGCTCTTCCCTATTCCTATTTCTCTGGAGCTATTGGCAAGTGTTGGCATTCCTGATGAGACTACGAATATTCTATCACTGCAGAGCACTGTTCTTGCAATGGAAATACTCTTCTTTCACTCTTCTCATGTGTTTTGTGATGAGACTTTGCGAATCCTTCTTCTAAGCAAACGAGTTTCTTTCCCTGAATCCCTCGGTTTTCCTGGACAGGAAATCCTCTCACCTGCATGAGTCTGAACTTCCTTTTGTTTAGGGAACAGTGGTCACAGCTGCAGAAATCATTGCTCTCTTCTGTTTTCTGGTTTAGTGGGACCAGACCAGCTTTTCAACTTCAGTCATTCCTCTAGAATAGATTGTTGTTTTGTTTTTAGGGTCCTACCCTGTGGCCCTGGGAGCTCCTCCTAGCTCTCTGCTTGGGGATCACAGGTGGTGTTCAGAGCATCAGCTGAGGTGGGTTGCAGGCAGGCAAGTGCCTTCACTCCTGTACTATCTAAAGTGACTGAAGGAGTAGCTCATCCGTTAGTACTGACCATATCTGCTGCGTGTGAGTGCATGCACGTGTGTGTGTGTGTGCTCTGTCACTCGTGTGCGTCTGCATGCTGAGGTGCTCAGGGCTGCTGTGGGCTGGACTGAAATGCCTGCATGGCTGGAACTTTAAAGAGCAAGGGGGTTATTTGCCAGATTTGAACTGGTAAAAACGAGTAAGCTGAAAAGTCATCAGTTCTGCAAACATTCAGATCAGTCTGTGTCACATTACAGCTTAAAAGTGCTTAACTCCAACAATTTAATTTTCAGTATATGTAATTTTCAGAAATATGGAGGAAAATATAGCTGTCACATCATTTGAATAATAATAATAATAATAAATAATAATAATATTAATAATAAATAATAATAAATAATAATAAATCTGAGCTTTTGTAGGACACTGTGTATAGCAGGTATACAAAGTGTTTCCATTCCAGGGTGGTCTCTGAGGACCTTTGCTACATGGTGCCGTTTCACCACATGGTGGGATGGGATTGTCTGTGCTCGCATATGAGCTGACCTTGGGGACAGACATGACAGCCACGTGTAGCCAGCAGGACTCTGGCTTCACACAGGGTTTGCAGTTGGCACTTGGGGTGCTGAGCAGGGGCTGGGCACAGGGTAAAGAGGGCTGGGAGAAAGGTGAGCTCGGCTAAGAGCAGGGAGGATGTTAATCGGTGCGAAGGCCGAACTCCACAGTCACCTGCAAGCTAGCACCTGGAGGCCTGGTCTCTTTTTTATTGCCTTTCCTGTAGCTCTTCCGGTCCTTCCTTCCTGTCCTGGCTTCAGCCTCACTCTCCATGTGGAAGTGAGTTACTGCTCAGGACCCTTACAGTCAAGGCACTGGATAGTCTCAGAGCGCAAGGGTCCCAGGTGACAGATGCTGTTGAGAGCCACAAAAGGGCGAGACTGCAGGGCTGAGGTTCCAGGTGCCTGGCTGTCTCCTCCCTCTTCCTTCCTATTGGTGAGTGCTGGTCAGGATTGGGCATATAGGTGGACCACAAGGGGCTTTCTAGGCTCCCCTGGACAGCCCCTGAGGGAGACAGTCCCACTTGGCTGTTCCTGGCCTTTGTGTGTCCCAGCACAGTGCTAGGGGTATGCCTCATACCTGTTCACAGATCCTACAGTGCATCCACTGTGCCATATGCACTTACCTTCCTTCACCTGGGCTCACCAGTCCTATTCTTCCCTTACCTGCACTTACTTGTATCACCTGTCCTCCCTATCCTCACCTGCATTCACCTCTCCTCACCTTCCCTCACTTGCCGACACTTATGTCACCTGTATTTACCTGTCCTAATCTATCCTCACATGCACTCACGGTGTCTTCTATTCTTGCCTGTGGTCACCGATGTCACCTGGTCTCACCTGCTCTCATATTTGTTGTATAGGACTTGGTGAGGTTACACCAAGATTGTCCTTACACACCTGAGCTCACCTGTGTTGTATGGTGTCCAGTGAGGTCAGAGGTCCAAGACCATTCCTGCCACCCTTTAGAAAGGCTCTGGTCATCTTAGTCACCTCCTGTTTGTTGCATGGCAGAAAGGCCCTCTAGGCAGGGAAGACCAGGACACACTGTAGGGCAGACCCTGCTCCTGGAACAGTTGTTGCCCCTGAGCCCCCATTTGAACTCCTGTTCTTGGGAGCTTTATGAGCTTCCCACGTCCTCTTTGTGCCCCTGGGAAGCTGGTAGCTTTATTTCGGTTTCCCAAGCAGAGTCTGACCCAGCTGTTCAGTCTCTCATGAAGCCCCAGAAACATTCTTAAGGGACTTCAACAGCAAGCACGGCTGAGTCCTTCTCCCCACTGCCCAGCCTGTGACCAACCTCACTCCTGCCAGCTGCCTTCAGAGGTGACCTTTCCTTTTGCCCTTGACCATGTCCTCCCCACCCAGGAGAGAAACTGTAGGGTCCTCCTGCGTAGCCTCACTGTCCAACATGACTAAATGTACCCCATGGCATTTATTTCTCACCTCACCAAGGGTGTGGCTGTCACCTGTCCACCTTCCCAGGCAGGCAGTAGGAGCATCAGAGGGCACCTGTGTTGGCCCTGGGGCTTTGCCGGTTTCCTCTCATGCTCACATTTGTCTGTGGACTCGTTGCCTCTGTTCCAGGCACCTGATCTTTGTCTACTGCTTCCTGCACAGCAAGGGCCACTGCAGGGTGCACCTGTCGTTGCTGAATGACTGCATGGCCAACCAGCCTCACCTCGAGTGTGCAGGACTGCAGAACATGAGAACCAGTGCCCCTGGGATTCAGAGTCTGCTGAGCAAGGATGACAAATCGTCAAAAGGACGGGTTTTTTTTATTCTTTCTTTCTTTCTTTTTTTTTTTTTTTTACATTTTTAAGTAGTCAGGCCCCCAGCTGTCCCCCTCTTTCTCCCCTGGACTCCAGTCCCTCCCTGGGTGCCGGCCCAGATGGCCAGAAGTGGGTTCAGGTGGACTCTTAGGGGTCCTCAGGCTTCCCCCTCCCTCCATACTCCAGGGGGGAGGTGCATGGGGAGGAGGACCAGCAGATATCTTGCTTCCGGTTTCCTCTGATTCTGGAGGCCAGCTCTTGCCAGGTATGGGGTTTGGGGAGACCTCATGCCGGAGGCCTTCTCCCTAGCTTGGGGAGTGCTGGGAGGCTTGGCAGGCCCCAGCTGTCCCCCTCTTTTTTCCCTTGATTCTAGGCCCTCCTGGGTGCCAGCCCAGATGGCCAGAGGTGGGTTCAGGTGGACTCTTAGTGGTCCTCAGGCTCCCCCACTCCCTCCGTACTCCAGGGGGGTGGTGCATGGGGAGGAGGGCCAGCAGATATCTTGCTTCCGGTTTCCTCTCTGATTCGGGAGGCCAGCTCTTGCCAGATATAGGGTTTGGGGAGGCCCCATGCTGGAGGCCTTCTCCCTCACCTGAGGAGTGCTGGGCGGCTTGGCAGGCCTCCAGCTGTCCCCCTCTTTCTCCCCTGGATTCCATGCCTTCCCTGGGCACTGGTCCAGGTGAACTCTATAGGGGTCATCAGGCTTTCCCAATACCTCTCCCTACACTAATGGGAATGCGCTTTGGGAGGAGGGCAGGCTGTTGCAGCACTGGTTTATGTTGGGGACAGTCACTGGAAGTTTTTTTCCTTGGTCTCCATTTCCAAAACCATGCGGGGGCTAATGCCCCCACGCGTACAATATATATTGATAGTATTATATGCATATAGTTTATTATGCATTGTATTGTGACCTTGATACTGCCCTACAAAGCTCATTTCTAATTGTCCCAACTATTATTTCCCCCCATCTTCCCATGTAGGTGCAGCTCATGACATGAAGCTCACCACATAGTGATGAGTGCAGTGAGAGCAACAACTACACTGAAAACTATCATAACAATGTGAATGAATGAGGGAAATAGAAAGCCTGTCTCGAGTACAGGTGTGGATGGGGTGAGGAGGAGGGAGATCTGGGAAATTGGTGGTGGGAATCCTGCACTGGTGAAGGGGGGTGTTCTTTACATGACTGTAATCATACAACTACAATCATATTTGTAATCACGGTGTTTAAATAAAGATAAAAAATATATACCCAAAACAATTACAATAATTGAGGAATCAGTGGGTGAAATGTTTTTCAATATTTATTGCTAAAGAAAAACTGTAAACTAGCAATAATAACTTTAAAACTTTAAATAAAGTGCAGAAAACCGGAAAAAAATATCAAGATTGCAAACATGATTATAGTTGGGTTACGGTCACAAGCAGAACCCCCCCTTCACCAGTGTAGCATCCCCCCTCCCAAAGTTCCCTCCCCCTTCCCATCCTCTGCCTGTATTCAAGACAGGCATTCTACTACAGTTATTTGGTTTTTTGTTTTCTTTTGTTTTGTGGGGGTTTTTTGTTTGTTTTTGGGTCATACCCGGCAGCACTCAGGGGTTCCTCCTGGTTCTATGCTAAGAAATCATCCCTGGCAGGCACGGGGGACCCTATGGGATGCCGGGATTCGAACCACTGTCCTTCTGCATGAAAGGCAAATGTCCTACCTCCATGCTATCTCTCCAGCCCCAAGTTATTTGTTTTTAAGTTCAGTAAACTGTTTTTTTTTCTTAAAGGATAGTGTTAAAAAAAAAAAACAATAGTAAAGGTGTGACAGTGGCAATCGCCATTGTTTGCATAGCCCAGAAAAATATGGGGAAAACAGGAAAACAAAGTCCTTGGCCTGATTACAGGAAGTCTTCACCCCAGAAGTTTATTGGCATAAGACCGACTGTGGGCTCCAGGCACACCAGTGAGTCCAACCCGAGTCATTCTTGGTGGTCCCGGTGAAACTTTTTCACACTTTAGCTGTTGTTGGTATCAGCTTCCTATATTTAAAGATTCTGGATTCTGTGCATTTCTTTCATCGAAGTCAGGCTGATGTGGAGCATCCTCTAGTTTTAGCACACCATTAGATACGTAGCGATCTATCCTGCAAGCGGGTTGTTGCTGAGTCATCTGGGTGTTGAGAGCACTCTTTGGAGTAAGTCAATGCCAGAGCAGTAGTAGATCTTCCTTGGTAGAGGTTTGCATCCTGGTAATTTTATAGGCAATTGTGGTTTTTTCCATAGATGGTATCCATTGTTCAAGTGTGTGTGGGTGATGCCCATTCTTCTGAGGCCTAAGCCAAATCATTATGCCAATATTCAGGGTATAAGGCCTACCTGTATTATCAAATTTGTGTTCCTATCTCTATTAGATAAGAATTTGTTTGCATATGTATTATTTTCCCATTTTGGGGGGGGTCACACCCGGCAATGCTCAGGGGTTACTCCTGGCTCTATGCTCAGAAATCGCTCCTGGCAGGCTCAGGGGACAATATAGGATGCCGGGATTTGAACCACCGACCTTCTACATAAAAGGCAAACGCCTTACCTCCATACTATCTCTCTGGTCCCTTATTTTCCCATTATAATATGCCTATGCAAAAGAGAAACAATGCCGCAAGATATTGTTGGTGCATTTGGGGGCTGACGGATCAAGTCCAACATTCCCTGTAATGTGGTTCAAATATAAATTCTATACTGAGATACTCTTCTACCAGTATTGCTTATAAAACAGATCTTAAAGGGGAAAAAGCAAACAATCAAATATAAAAAACAGTGGGCAAAATTGTCACTATATAAGAGAATATTCAAAAAAAGTTATAGATATTAAGGGAACACATCTGAGATATACAAAGGAGATACACGTGTCACTTTTACGTTTTAGAAATAGTAGAGAGGGAAGGTGTTGTTTCCGAGACACCACTTTGGCCTATGATTTGGCCAAGTGAACAGCGCATGGAGCCATGTCATCCTCATGTTGCCTGTGGAAGCTTCCGACTCCCCAAGAGGCATTTGCTTCCTAATTGCTGGAAGCCGGAAGTTCACCAGTCCCCTCCCTGTCCCCTGCAGGAACGGGGAAGCCTGGGGTCTCCTTTAAACTGCTCCTCGCTGGAACCCACTTGTTGGGACCTTGAGCAGGTGACCAGGGGTAACCCTCATGGCGCCATGTCGTCTCCGTGTTGTCTGCTGAAGCTTCTGACTCCCAAAAGGCATTTGCTTCCTAATTGCTGGAAGCCGGAAGTTCACCAGTCCCCTCCCTGCCCCCTGCAGGAATGGGAAAACCTGGGGTCTCCTTTAAACTGCTCCTTGCTGGAACCCATATTGCTGGGACTCTGAGCAGGCTGCCAGGGGTAAACCTGGAGGAAGGAGAAAGAAGGCTGTGGGGGGCAGCCGAGGCTGCATCTTCCCCTAAGCTTGGCCAAAATGCCTTCCACATGGAGCCATGTCATCCCCCTGTTGCCTGCTGAAGCTTCCGACTCCCCGAGAGGCTTTTGCTTCCTAATTGCTGGAAGCCGGAAGTTCACCAGAAGGATGATTTTTTTCAATGCAGGGCTAGAAGCAAAATCAACACAAGGAACAAAGGGCGAGGGGATGGATCGGAACAAAGATGGAATAGAGCATGAAGGAAGCCCCAGAGAATGGTGAACAGTTCTGCAGTCCTTAGTCTGGCTGAGGTTCCTTCTGGAAATCACCTGCAAGTCTGACTTGAGCTACTAGAATGAGTCAAACACATGACTGAATTTGAAAGAAGACACACAAGTGGTTTCTAAGCACAAGGTGCAGACCAGATGAGGCAGGACCTAAAAAATGCACCCAGAGCCACAGAGACAGCCTCCCCAGGGTGGATGCTGGGGTCCACGGACAGAAGCCAACAGCAGAGGGCCAAGGAAAGTGCTTCCCTCTGTCTCCTGCTGGGTATGTGCAACAGCACAGCCACTCTAAGAAACTCTCAGCCCCTCAGAGCGGTCAGAAAATTTATGCTTTGGGTCTGTCAGGGGAGTTTCATATCCCAGACAGTGGACATGACATGACAGTAGCCCCTGGTCAGCACTGGTTTGATTGGCCTCTCCACACCCATATCTCCACACAGAATGGTGGCCCTTTTTTGTTGGGAGATGGGATGTGCTGGTGGGATGGCAGATGGTATGTGATTTACAATAGTACTGGGTGATGCCACATGGCACATGGCTCTCAGTCAAGGCAGCCATCACCACCTTTCCACTGCGAGGGCCTGCCCTGTGTCAGGTAGAGCTGCTTCCAGCCATGCAGAGCCAGAGGACACAGCAGCCCCTAGTGAGCCTACATCAACCTCATCTCCTGGTGCTAGTTCAATGGATGTCAGTTCAGTGACTGCATCTGGTCATCTGGCCACCAAAACTCTTCTGTGTGCCATCCATGAGGTGGTGGGGAGGCTGACCAGACCCTTGAGAGAGTGAAGCGAGTCAGAATAACCCCCAGGACACATGAACCAGTTGTGAAGGTGGAATCCAGTCATGGCAATATTCACAGTAAAAGCATAAACAGAACTGAAACATCTCAGTGCCTACAAGTAGATTTCCTTAACGTATCTTTAAATGTTTTATATTCATCTGTATTTGATAACTTTGAAGTTCAGAATATAGAGACCCTCAAAATGAGGAAATCATGGAGTGAGACCTACTTAAAAAGCAGAAGAATTCTTGGGGCTGGAGAGAGTACAGCAGCTGGGCACTTGCCTTGCATACAACAAACCCAAGTTCTTTTTTTTCTGTTTTGTTTTTGTTTTTGGGTCACACCCGGCAGCACTCAGGGGTTACTCCTGGCTCTACATTCAGAAATCACTCCTGGCAGACTCGGGGGACCATATGGGATGCCGGGATTCAAACCACCATCCTCTACATGCAAGACAACTGTCCTATCTTCATACTATCTCTCTGGCACCCAGATCCAAGTTCTAATCCTGGGACCCCTGAACCTCTAGAAGTAATTCTTAGTTCAGTCAGGAATAAACCCTGAGCAAGCCAGGTATGGCCCCAAAATCAAACAAGAAGAGTACAAAGAACCCTAGAAATGTCTGGTCAAGTCTGTATGTAGGGGCTGGAGACATAGTATGGAGGTAAGGCGTTTGTCTTTCATGCAGAAGATCGGTGGTTTGAATATCGGCATCCCATATGGTCCCCTGAGCCTACAAGGAGCGATTTCTGAGCATAGAGCCAGGAGTCACCCCTGAGCGCTGCCGGGTGTGACCCAAAAACAAACAAACAGAAAAGTCTGTCTGTAGCCCCCAAATCCAGTGGCATTTATATTTGGAAAGATTCAGGGCAGAAGTTATGATCCTTCCACACTTAAAATCATGACACTCCCACAGGCCAAAGGATTGAGGCCTCTCACACTAGCGAATGCAGTTTGAACCTGCTTTAACACTGGAGAGAAGTGTTCCAGGCTGAACTACATGTATGGGGACATTTTATAGCCATCCCAGACTTAGCTTCTGCAAAATAAACTCCAGGCAGGTCCAAGCTGCCCTTGTCCGCTCTGGGCAGCTGACTGAGTACTTGCATGCCAGCAAGTGGCGGGAAGATTGGTTGTCCTTTATGGGCAGATCCAAGGGCAGACAATATGGAGCCAGGGCTGCTGCCTGCCCCCAAAACACAATGCAGTCTCCTCCTCGCCCTTGCCTGTGGCCTGCTCTGCTCAGGCCCTCAGCTGCACTGCTCCTGTCCATGGTGCTGACCAAGCCTCTCCAACTCTCAGAGTTTCAGCTATAAAAATCTTGCTTTGGTAAGTAGAAACCTGCCACCAACCTGGACAACAGCTCTGGAGCTAGCATGTTTTGCTGACACTTTGGGAGCCTTGAGAGGATGGCCAGATGTCACGGGACGCTGCTGATGCTTGGGGCTCTGGAGGGAGTGAGGTGAGGGCCCCTCTCTGTGCCCTTTAATCCTGGTCCTGCATCCACATCAGCCCCGCATCCACCTCAGCTCTGTGCCCACTCAGCCCCTTATGCATCGCGAACCCGCAGGTGCTGCAGATGATTCGGCTGCTTTAGAATTTCAGACAAATTGCCTTTAATTTGACAGCAAAAAAAAAAAAAATGAGGCCAAGTCCCCTGAGGCTAATATTTATTTTTGTGCACAGCTTTCAGAAATAGATGTGGAGTCTGACTGAACACCGCTTAAAAATCATTAATAATCTCTGTGACACTTGGAATGCACTACGGTGAGCTCACCATGTAGCTGCTCCTAGGGCCAGTATACCCTGGTGTACTCTGGCAGTGCTACGTTGGGGGTGGGGGGAGGCAGCGGCATCGTGTGTCTCTCTCTGTACAGACATGCAGAACATGTAGATCATGCATACGGGAGTACATGGGTGTGCCCAGCACCACACACACGCCTATAAAGCCATGTGTGGGTCAGGTTGTTCCACGGTCAGCCCTGTGGGATTCCCCAGGTAGAGACTAAACATCAGTGCTGATGCCGGGAAGGAGGGAGGACTGAGGGGTACAGTGGGGTGCATTGGGCTCACTACAAGGTGTACGGATCACTGTAGTGGAGAACAGGAAGTGTAGGACACAGTATAGTGGGATGTGGGGGACAGTGGGATATAGTGGGGTGTAGGGTATTTGAGGTTCAGTGTGGTGTGGGGAATCGCTGCTGGAGCAAGTTGGGTATGGAGTACAGAGGGGGTGTGCTTACAGGATGTGTAAAATCACTCCCCACACAGTATTTCCAACCCCAGGTGAATGGGTCTGAAGCAGGTAGCTGTAAAGAATTAATAAGCCAAGCCAGTCAGGAGAGAATGACAGTCAATGTACTTGCCTTGTACTCTCTCTTTCTCTCACTCTCTCTCTTTCTCCCTCCATCTCCCTCTTACTTTCCCTCTCAATCTCTCACACACTCTCTTTTTCTCTCCTCACCCTATCTCTTCCAAACCAAAACTGAGACCTCTTTATTTCACCAATACAAATACAACCGATAGGGGGAAGGTCCAGTGAGATCCAGATGGACTTTTATGGATCAAAGTGATAGGTGAAAATGAAAGAGGAAATCGGGAAACACCTCTGTTTTGGGTAAAAGTTGGGTATCATTTTACAGTGTGTGCTCACAATGGGATTGGGATACTGTTGAGGGCTGCCATACTGAGCAGAGGGCATTAGTGCCGAGTGCTAGGTTGCAGCGGACAGTGCTCCGCAACCCACACTCCAATGTGAGAATTCCAGAGCTAATCCTAGGGGCCTCAACACGGAGTTGAGCCTGTTTGTCTGTACAGTTCTGGAGGAGTGGGCAAGGTGCACAGTCCTGCCCCGACCTGTGTGTAGATGGGCTTAGGCACCTGCTTCTGGTAGCAGTGCCATGTGCTGCTGCCGCTCCGAGTTCTCACAGCCAGGTCTGATGCAGGAAGGTGGAAGAGGGTGAGGCTTTCTCTAGATGTTGCAGCTGCTTGAGCTGCTGTTGGATGGCTCTGGGCAGCAGACCCGGCTCCCTGTGGGGTGGGCAGCCCCCTCACACCCTAGACGGGGCAGCGGCCACCATTGCTGCTCCTCAGCTTGCCTGCCTGCTCTTCCTCTGTGCACAGGCTCCTGTACCCTGCACCTCTGCAGCTGCAAGCAGGACTGCTGGCCAGGAATGAGGGCCCTTCTGGCACCATTCTTGCAGTTTGGAGAAGCGCAGACACAGCTTTCTGTACTTGCTTCTCTGGACCGAGCTGTGCTGTTCCAAGTGGCTGATGACCGAAAGCAGCCAGGACAGGGTCAGAGCTCAGATTCCTCCTTCACTAACAGGATGAAGCTCCTCCCAAGGGACCCTGCCTGGGGCTCAGCACTCCCGAGAGAGAGCTCTCAGCTCCCAGGAGGGGTCTCAATTCTCCAGGTTAGTTCCCATAGAGATTGGGACTCCAAAACAGCAGCCTTTGGTGAGGGATCAGTGTGGGAGGTTGTGCTTGGGCATTGACATGATCATCTCTCTTTGGGGGGATTTTGGGGTCTCTTCCTCTCCTCTAGCAGGTAAAGTTGCTGTTAATGTATAAATTGAAGCTCAGGGGGCTGGAGCCATAGCACAGTGGGGAGGGTGTCTGCCTTGCACAAAGTAGACCAGAGTTCCATCCCTGGCATACCATATGGTTCCTCGAGCCTGCCGGGAGTAACCCCTGAGTGCCACTAGGTGTGGCCCCAAAACGAAACAAAAAGCATTAAAGCCCGATTTTGGTAGTATGTAGAACTAGTAAGTAGGGGCTTCCTTTGCCCTGGAAACACCCTTTCCTTTCAGCCTACCCCACTTGAAAAGACTTCCCTGATGTTCCTGTGTGCTGCAGGCACTTGAGTGCCACCTTCACCAGTGTGGCACTGCCCTGGAGCCTTGGGGATGCTGAATTGCTGGACTGGACATGCACACGCACACCCAGAGCTCCCTGGAGTCATAATGTTCCGTCCGAGATGCCCTCCCTGGACACCTTTGTTCCCACCCGAGACTGTCGTTTCTCAGACTGAGAAATCCAGCTTCTCTGTGGCCACAATTAGGATCCCTGGGGAGCGTACATGCTGCCCAGTGGGTCCTGGGCAGATGTGGACACACAAGTGGATGTGCTGTGCAGTGGACTGGCGTACTTGGCTGTGCATCTCCACATAGACGTGTGCACACCGGTGTTGGTATAGCAATGCCATTGTGCATATTTTTGTTTTGTTTTGTTTTTTTTATTTTGGTTTTGGGGCCACACCCAGTGATGCTCAGGAGTTACTCCTGGCTAAGTGTTCAGAAATTGCTCCTGGCTTGGGGGACTAAATGGGACCCTGAGGATCGAACCCAGGTCCATCCTGGGTCAACTGCATGCAAGGCAAACGCCCCACTACTGTGCTGTCGCTCCGGCCCCCATTGTGCATGCTTTTGATGATGTGCCAGGCTCTCCCCGGCAGAAGGAATGGGCAACACACATACTCCACCTGCCGAGACCTTCAGAAGTCACAGGGGGCATATAAGAGTCCTGAAGTGATGGATGCAAGCAGGTCCCTAGGCACTTACAAGAATGGGAGTCTATGCCACGAGTTGGACCCCATATATGTGCTTTCACTCATGGGCCCCTGCTGGGAAGGGGACATTGGCAGAGTGGGAAGTAAGGTGGAAGCTGAGATGCTATGTGGAAAGAGGAAACGGGCCACTGTGCCAACATAAATGCATGTGCGAACCAAGTGTGTGATGTGTGAGACCTAGGAGCATGCTTTGTGGAATAGGCTCAATTCAGTGTTTACAAATGTGAGTTTTCTGTGTTAGAAGGGAATGAAGTTTAGAATTAACTCCTGCTGTTTTGCTTCTGTAACCATGCTTTGCTTTAGACATAAGGACTGCCATGACAGGCTCAGCCTAAAGAAAGAGGGACTGGCCCAGCTAGCCAATTCCAGGAACTTCAAGGTCACATACCAGTACAGTTAGATAAACTAGCAACACCTGGGGGCCTGCCGGCAATAAACCTTATGTAACTGCTCTCTAAAGTCATGGGCTCCCATGGATGCCCAAGCCTCTCCTCTACTACTTCAGTCAACCAGTTTAAACCTGGCTGATGTCATGTGTACTAAAATCTACAGTTTTACCCCTTGCTTGAAGCCTCAGCAACCCTATAGAAAGGCTTACAAGTCCCACCTGGGTTGTGGTGTGGCCCCATCATGCTGGTAATAAGCTCCCCTCCTTTTGTGTTACTGACTCATCTTCTAGCTGTCTTTGTGGGTCATATCTAGAGCCTGGAGCTAACATCAGTGTTGACTGCCAGGAGTGTGCAGTGTGGACCAGGTTGGCTGAGGCTATGCATGTTGTTTGTCCCTAAACTGATACCCAGTGATTTTCTCTTTCTCTCTCTCTCTTGCAGAGTCCCAGTGCACCCTCTGTGGAGAGCCGGAAGGTGAGTGGCAGCAGGGGCCGTTGGTGGTGCTAGCAGAGCTGGTGGGACCTTTCTTCATGGTGTTTGATGGAAAAGGTGGATGGGGTGCCGGGTTACTGACATCACTCCACAGGTACCTGGTGAAAAAGAGGTCCCCTGCTGGCCCAGCTAGCACTAACTAGGGCGTGGAAACCTAGTCTTTTCCAAGCCCCAAATTACATTACTGTGGCACTTTGGGTCCTGTAGAATTAAATATAAAAATAAAGCATGAAGTCCACACGTTGGGTGAGGCCTCCCTCAGCATGGCGCCTCCGGCCCCCTCAGCTGCCGGGTCTGATCAAGCGGGGTAATGGTGGAGAAGCAGTTGACAAGCTGTCAGTTAAAAGTTTCATTGGAGTCAGCTCGCTTTATTCCCTTACGGCATTTCTCCACCATGAGTCTTTGTGACATGTCTGCCTAACTCATGTCTTCCTCTCAGGAGCTCTATTTGTCTCCCTGGCTCTTCTCTCCTAAGCTTCCTGCTATATGCCTTTTGTTCTTCCTCTTTTGCCTCCCCCCAAGCAGACTTTCTTATTCTTTTTTTCTTTTGGTTTTTGGTTTTTGGGCCACACCTGGCGGTGCTCAGGGATGACTCCTGGCTATCTGCTCGGAAATAGCTCCTGGCAGGCACGGGGAACCATATGGGATGCCGGGATTTGAACCAACCGCCTTAGGTTCTGGGTCGGCTGCTTGCAAGGCAAATGCCGCTGTGCTATCTCTCCAGCCCCAGATTATTCTCTTTCCCCCTCTTATTCTTTATTCAAAACAACCTGTCCCATCCCAGGTGTGGGCAGGTCTCATCATCCAGGTGGGATTGATATCTCAAAAGAAGAGGTTAGGGAAACAGGAAGTTGGGTGCAGGGTTACAGGGTCCAGTGGGTCAGCATTTTTTCTCTAGTAAATGCTGGTCTAAGAGTTTGCACCTTAGGTGCCACTTACTCCCAGCCAAGGGCCTGGTAGCCAGGATGAGGGTAGGAATGGGGGGACTTCAACAGGGCTGTCGCCGAGCTTCTCGGGAGCACTGAGCGGATGAGCTCCTTCTGGGACAGTAGACTGAGAGGGTCCTAAGAGAGGCATTGTCCTCAGGACAAGGTCGGGCCAGGGTTGCCCAAGGCTGCTATGATGAACCTCTTGCTTCACTGTAGTCACTCTGGCCTGGTGCTCTTGGGAAGTGTGTTCATGGCTGAGGACAGTGTTCCCAGGAGAGGGTGCATTTTGGTTAATGCCAGGTGCTGGTCAGCTCTGCATATCCTGTGTCCTTGGCAAGGTCAATCCAGGTATTGGTCAGTTCTGTGTGCCATGTCCCTCTGCTGATTCCCATATCCACCATGATGTGTGTGGCCTCTCTTGACCTCCTCTCATATCCACCATGATGTATGTGACCTTTGCTCTCATGACTGTTTTCCTCTCTGTTCTCCTCATCCCCTTCCTGCATCAGAGAAACCAGGAAAGTGGACTTCGCCCACAAGGCTCTCATAGTCCACATTCTGTCTTGTGTTTCCACAAACAAACATCCATTTGCTGCAGAGGCATGGGTTGCTTGTGGCCCTGGCTACCCAGAACCTTATGGAGGAGACTTGGGGTCCAGCAGGTCTCTGGAGTGGGACAAGTTGGAGGCTGCTCAGGATGGGCACCTGGTGTCCATGGAGGAAACCAATTTCAAGGAGGACCCAGGATTCTTGGTGCTGCTTGGAGAACAGGTGCAGGAACAAGGTGTGACCTGGTGCCAGCCCTCACCTCCACCCCTCACTTCATCACTACACTTCCTAGCTCAGAGACCAGTTCTAGAGTACTGGAACAGAGTCTGTGGGGGCCAAGGACTCATGGGCATTTTCAGGGACTCCAGCTGAACCCAGAGCTGTGAGCCCCAGGAAGACTGAGATGGAGGTAGGCAGGGGTTGTTTCCGGGCCTGCCTCCTCCCCTCCACAGACAAGCTGTGCTCTGAAGTAAGGGGAGAAGGACCAGCCCAAACTCAGCTGGCTGCTTTGAAAAGAATCCCTCATGAATTTGTAAACAACTGGAGAGATTAGTCAAAGTATTCTCTGGCTGGTGCCTGAGCAGAATCCCCAATCAACCCTTTTGTCTGGTGGTCCTGTCCTCTAGTGGGGCCCCAGGGAGCTGGGGACCTGCTGAGACAACCATGCCCTCCAGGGCTACTGTGGGGGTGAAGGGAAGGAAACCCCTTCTCACTTGCTGCTGCCTCTGGGGAGAGCAGTTCTGCAGCAACAGATCACACAGGTAGCTTTGTCTTTGGTGACAGTGTCTTTCAAGCCCGAAAGATCAGAAGCAGTGCTCAGGCCATTGAGCACTCAGACGCAGCAACTGGGGCTCCTGATGGTGTGGCCTATTTTTCCAAGAACTTGGAGTTTAATTGCATCTCAATGTGGCTCTCAGTTTCCGTATGCAAATTGTTTACTTCATTGCCAGTTTTCTGGAATATGGATGATTGGTGTTTTATGAGATGAAAATGTTTTCCTGAAGTTTATTGCTTACTGTTTGCAGTCTCTTCCTTCTTCAAGGTGAGAGAAAAGGTTCAGGTGGTAGTGGAAAGGGGCTGCCTGGGTGTGCTGCCTGCCCACAGGTTTCCAGCTGCTTTGCTAGACAGCAGACCCCAGAACAGATGAGCCCACAGCTCCCTGGGGGGCGGTCTCATCTCTGAGGTGCTCACTGAAGGGTTTATCTCTGACAGACTCACAGCTCACTGAGGGGTCTAAATCCTGAGGGGCTCACAGCTCATTGAAGGGTCTAACCTCTGACATAGTTCACTGAGAGGGTCTCACCTCTTAACACATTCACAGCTCACTGAGGGGGTCTCAACCCTGATGGGCCCACAGCAGGAACTTTGGTTCCCTTTTGCCTTTGCACATGCTAATGCTTATTTGTCTTGTTTTCACAAACTTGTGTGGGTGCTGGGGCCCCTTTGTCTAAATCAGGGAAACAATGTCAGGGACTTAGTTCTGGGAAACTTCTCTCAGATATGCTGCTTCTGACATTTCAGCAAGACCCTAGAAAACCATGTGCTTTGGGAGACACCAGAAATGAACTCACGGATTCTTTTTTTGGTCTGTGGGTGGTTCCTGATTCACTTTGCCTTCCCAAAGAGTAGATTTCCTGTGTTAGAAGACAAAGAAAGCTCCTGCCAGAGTTCAGAGAACTCACTCAAAATCTACCACAATGTCATCATCAACCTCTTTGGTTTAAAGTCAGTTGTTGAGTTGTTAGGTGCAAGGTTGGCACAAGGAAGATGCCCTAAGGCTCCTCGAAAGGGTTCTGGGGTGGATTTTTTCCTTGGGTCATAGCTTGGACCCGAGTGGTGTGATAGGGAAAGTAGTCTTATAGATGATATCCTAGTCTGAAAGTAAACTTGAAACTCTAGGAATATTATGAGTTTAAGAAAAGTTACAAAAGCAAATAGTGGCCTGAAAGTTTGCACCATGTAAGCATGCAAGCGAGAGGCCAGGAGTTTGCCTCTGTTTCAGCTGAGGGCCCAGGTCTCTATTGCTCAGCAGAGCTGAGCAATAAACCTCCACCATTCCCTGGCTCTGAGCCACAACACCACAGAAATCTTCTTCCCCATAGAGACCTTTTAACTCAGCCCAGGGTCAGGGCAGCCATGTGTACTGACTGGGTTGGGGGAGGGGGAGCGGAGGGTCAAGATCAGAGCTGAAGATGTCCACTTGGTGCCAGCTGTGGTCTTCGAGGACATCAGTGTTGCAGGCAGGACATGGGGCTGAGCTAAGAACTTGTGCCAGAGCAGCCCTTGGAGGCCCTGGGAACAGGCTAGGCAGAGCCACAGCCTCTGGGCCCAGCTACGAGCCAGGGGCCAAGAACCTGCTACAGTGGAAGCTCTGAGAACTTTCCAGAATGAAGGTGCACTTGGCCGAGTCCTGGGAACATTTCAGCCCAACAGCCCCAAGGTCAAACCACCAACCTTGGCAGGGCTGTTTGATTCCCAGGGTCTGTTCTTCAGGGCTACTGGGCCGAGACCCCTCACGGAACCCCATGGTCACCAATGACACAATTTGAGATGTCCCTCCCCATTGTGACCCTCGTGGCTGTGTTTGAATGACCGAGGATGGGATGTTTCTACAGGTTCCCTGCCCACCTTGTCTTCCTGTCCCCTCCCAGGCTCACCCCTTTTCCCTCCTTATCACCCTTCTCATTCCCCACTGTCACTGCCCCCGTCAACAGGATGTTCACATGACCTTCAACACAAGCCAAGAGAAAGGAAACAGGGAGGGTGGGGACAAAGAGGGTCCCTAGGTCTCTACATCTATGCAGCATCCAAGGGACTTCATCCACTGCTGGCATTCTGTTGTGTGTGTGTGCACACGCACACTTTTATGTGGAACTGTGCATTAGTACCTTTCTGTGTATATGAGTGTATATAAGTGCATGTGAGTGTTCATGATTCTGCGTACATGCATGTGTTTGTGTGTATGTACATGTGTGTGGTGTTTGAGTATGCATGTGTGTACATGTGTGCATGTGTTTGTGATTGAGTAACTTGACTGCATATATGTGTGGGAGTGTGCAGGTAAGTGTGAACGAATGTGTGAGTGTGCCCGTGTGTGAGTGCTGCTGAGAAGTTTCCCAGGACTAAGTCCCTGACACTGTTGTCCTGATTTATTCAGAGGGGCCCCAGCACCCACACATGCTTGTGGAAACAAGACAAATAAGTACTAGCATGTGTAAAGGCAAAAGGAAAGCAGAGTTTCTATTGGAGGCTCACCAGGGCTGAGAGAACCATAGCATGATTATGCCCACAGCAGCATCTTGCCAGTACTCACAGTCACCTGCAGACTCTGGGGTCCCAGGGCCTGAGTCAGAGACTGCCCCCCAGCAGAGACCACAGCTAAGGGGTCTCCAGGTCTCCCCTTTGGGCTCCTTTAAGAAGCGGCTCCCGGGGCTGTAGCCTGGGTGGAGCGTTTGAGCAGCAGATGCTCCCGCAGCCCCATCTGCTGCCCAGGACCTTCTCATCCCAGCCCAGACCTAGCTGCCCAGGGACATGTCCACGTGCAACAGGGACCCAGTGGGTTGTGCTGCCCCTCACTGCCCACCAGCAGAATCTGGTGCCCAGGCCCTTCCCTCGAAGCTTCTCCACAGTTCTTTGTGCCCAGCCGTGGTCAGGACAGAGGCTGGAGGTCCCCAGTACAAGTCCTCTGGGGCCCCAGAAAAGGTGACCATTGGTCACTATGAAAGCACTTGCAGCTCCAGGCTCTGTGGCCAACGCCGTCTTTCTGGAAGCTTCCAAATTTTCTGCAGATGCTGGTACTTTGCTGCATAAAAACCTGGAACTGTGTTTGAACAGACTCCAGACTACTGCTAAACGCATTAAGAAACTGTTTGATGAGCTGCAGGTGGGGCCCGGGCCCCAGCAAGGAAGGAGGATAGAGGATGGAAAGAGAAGGAGGGAGGAGGGAGGAGGGAGAAGGACCAATTCAGGGCTGTCCAGGCTGGCTCATGCATGACAGAACTTGAGAAGTGTCCCCCCAAGTGGAGCACCTTTGTACATGGCCAAGAATCTGCCCTCCCTCCCGGCTGCCGGCTGCGAACTCATTAATACTCTTTAGATTTTGAAACCAGTTCAAGCCTGAGTCATTGACTCACCATTTCTCATTCGAGAGAGTCTAGCCAGTGATAGTGCGAGCGAGATGACACCCTTCACATAGACGTTATCTCTACATAGTAACTGCCCCTTCTCCGTCTGCAGCCATCAGATCTGATTTGACATGGATGTAAGATGCATCTTGGCTCTGGTAAGTCAGACCAGAGTTCATCAGTCAGGGTCATGTGACTCGTGGCCTCCCTTGTGGAGGAACGAAGGTGAGGTACGAGTGTGTGACAGTGAACTCACAAACATCAGGTTGGGGTTCCTGCAGGGCTAGAAGGTGTGTCTGTCAGCCAACCTCCGTGCAGACCAGACAGTGGGGCACATGGAGGCGAGACAGGAAGCTCACCTGCTTCTCCCCAGTGCTGAGGAAGTGCTCTTGGCAGAGCCCCTTCACAGTGCTCACAGGCCAGTGTGCTGAACTCCCAGCATGCTCCAACCCTCTGAGCCAGTTTCGATCCCAGGAAACTTTCTGTTCACTGTTCTTTCCGCTGCAGCAGAAACTGCCATGGTAGCCATGAGCTCAGCTGGCCCTGGCACTTGTCAGCTGCTCTGCGTGCTAGTTCATTGCGCTTTACTAGAATAAATGGAGCAGCCAGGACTCTGGCCCTGAGAAGGTCTGAGAGGAGACCATCTGCAGACAGTGTGCAGTCCTCTTCTGTCCCAAAGCATGGCCATCAAGGTTATTCCAGGGCTCACCCAGATTTTAGGGACCATGTGTGATCCACGGGCACCCACTGCTTGGCAGAGTCTGGAATGGGGAAGCACAGCGTCATGATGGGCATGATGGATTTGTGCCGGATGCTGAAAGGAGGTGGCATCAGTCAGTCACGGGATACCATTGATGCCAAGCTGAGATGAACCAGTGATGACTCCATTTGGCTGACCCGAACCCTGGCTTCCCTTCCCACCCTGGACTGGCCATGGGCACTCCTGGGGAACCCAGGATGCCTCGCAAGGATGCAGAAGTGTCTTTCGTCTTCACATTTCACACACTTTGTCCCAGTGCAAAGAGGAAACCATGCACCAAGTCCCCTGGAAAGGGTCGTTCCAGAGTCTAGAAGGGCTGGAACATAGTTTTTGTGAAAACAAAACAAAAAAGCAGTTCTGCCTTTTTTTATAACCATTTTTGCCCTATGCATGAAAATAGGATGTTATTTTTGTGATGTTTGCTTTTGGCCATGGCATCAAGCAGAGGCTCCTGCCATGGAGTCAGTGTTAGGCCTCCTTGGCACTGGCACCCAGCTCTGCCCTGACCTGACGACCTTCTCAGTCCTGGCTCTCTGCAGCCACGGTCACACTGATTGTTGACCACTCTTCACAGATCCATTTCCTGACCTTTCACCTCAGAGAGGCTTTGGGAAAGGACTTGGGGAGCAAGTGCTCCTGCCTGGTGAATGCTGTGGCCACTGCAGACATGAGTCTGTTTCCTCATGAAGACTTTTTGTGCTTCCTGGACCAGAAGGAGCTTTTCTTTGTCACAGAAATGAGTGAAGTGACATTTCTGTCTTAGAAAGATCTTAAGGTGGGGGTGGGGGATCACCCCAGTGCATGTCCCAGCTCTCTTGTCTCCCCTCTCTGTGCACACTGAGCTCACCCCCAGCATTAATCATGGTCTCACCTGCTTCGTGGTCTGGTCCACCGTGACACACGGCCATTCCTGAACATGTGACACGACGTCATCCTTCTACTGGCTTGTCCACACCCTCCAAGTTGCGATCCTGGCTTTTTCTGTGCACCCCTCACATGGTTTCCTTGGAACAAATTCCAGAAACGATGCCCTCAGTAGATAGGCTGGGACCAGCAATGGGACACACTTCCTGAAGGGAGGAGCATGGCACACACACATGGAGCATGCAGCACACATACAATACACTATGTACCTAGCACAGAGAGAAAATACTATGTACATAGCATGAGCACAGTATGAATGTGGGATACCACACACGCTGAGACACATGGCACAGTCCATGCACCATACACAAAACATGCCATATACATAACACACCATGCATATAGCATTGCATGAGGCACATGACACAGAACATGCACATGGCATGCATGTATGCAGTGTACTTGGTAAACATAAAGAATACACTTTGGGGCCGGGAAGGTGGCGCTAGAGGTAAGGTGTCTGCCTTGCAAGCGCTAGCCTAGGACAGACCGCGGTTCGATCCCCTGGCATCCCATATGGTCCCCCCAAGCCAGGGGCAATTTCTGAGTGCATAGCCAGGAGTAACCCTTGAGCGTCAAACGGGTGTGGCCCAAAAAAACCCAAAAAAATAAAAATAAAAAAATAAAGAACACACTGTGTGCATGCAACTTATGCCAAGCCCATATGCTACACATGAACACGCTAATGTGTGCAGACAAGCATGTGCACACAGTAATGCATGTTTCTTACACACGTGCCCCCCCCCCCCCCCGTCTCACCATTTCTGTTGTTGATCAGGCAGTGGGAAGACACTGGCAATCCCCAGCAGGCAAACAGGCCACTGCCGCGGTCAGAGGATTGAGGCACAAACCCAGCTCTGTCTCAGAGGCCATGTTCTGCCCAGGAGTGAACACCCTGCATGCCATACATGGCACCGGGTCTCACTCCCAGGGCTGGTGGGTGTGGTTGTAGGAGGCAGGGTGGCAGGACCAGCTCACCAGAGGAGGCAGAGTAGGGCACTTCTACAGCAGTGCTACCTACCTTGAAGATGGGCTCTGGTTTCACAGGTACCAGTCAGTAGGCAGGTGCCAGTCACAGCAGGCAGGGGAGGCACTTGGGGGCAGAGAAGCCACTTTCTAGTTCTTCCTTGGCAAACACAGGGCTAGACTGTTGAATAAGCCACTTCGCCCAGTGGTTCTCCAGGGTTCATGTGCAGAGAAAGCCTGCTGGGAGTGCACGTGGGTCCATCAGCTTAAGGCAGACTCTTCCTTTGGTGAGGCGGTAAGAGGTGCCCTTGTCATTTCTGCTTTTGACTCACTGCTGCCGCCACCTCCTTCTCCTCCTCTTTCTCCTCTTCCTCCTCCTTTTTTTCTTCCTCCTCCTCTTCCTCCTCCTCCACTTCTCCTTGTCTTCCTCCTTTTCCTCTTCCTCCTCCTCCTCTTCCACCATCACTTCTACTTCCTCCTCCATCACCTCTTCCTCCTCCTCTAATTCTCCTTTCCCTCCTCCTCCTCCTTCCAGGCAAATGTCCTACCCATTGTGCTATCAATCTGAAAAAAAAGGTGCCCTTGTCCTGGTGTGGACTCTGCATCTTGCCCCCAGAAGCAGTATCCTGGTCCTTCTCTCTGGCCTTGACCTTTCCTCCAACCTTGACCTTCCCTCTGACTTTGCCCTTCCTTTTAATCTTGACCTTCATTTTTTTTATTTTTGGGTCACACCCGGCAGTGCTCAGGGGTTACTCCTGACTCTATGCTCAGAAATCATTCCTGGCAGGCTCGGGGGACCATATGGGATACCAGGATTCAAACCACTATCCTTCTGCATGCAAGGCACACACCCTACCTCCATGCTATCTCTCCAGCCCCTTTATCTGTTCTTGACCTTCCTCCATCCTTGACCTTCCTTTGACCTTGGTCTTCAGTCTGGCTTTGACCTTCGCATATTCTTGACCTTCCCTCCAACCTTGATCTTCTACCTGACTTTGCCCTTCCCTCCGGCCTTGACCTTGCTCCATCCTTGACCTTTCCTCCACCCATGGCCTAATTCAGCATTCCCTTGTCTGCGTGCACTCCTGGCTCCATGGCCCACATGGAACTGTGCTGGCTCTGTGGCTCCATAGAAATATAGGAACAAGAGACGGCGAAGCTGTTGAATCCAGCTTGTCTTGTTCTGAGTAAGAATTTCTCTCTGCTTTCATCCTGCACACATGGTTAGCCCCCTCCTTGGTGAAGAATGTGGTTCTTTTTTTTCCATACTTCACCAAGACGTGAATGAACAGGCCCAGCACTGTGTCATACATAGCTTTGCTCGCTGGGATATTGGAGAATAACTAACGGTTCACAGGAGTGTCCTAGCGGGGAGAGGCAATGGCCGTGCTGGGCAGATGCCTGGGCCTGGGTCTCAGGATCCAGACACACAGGCTGAGCCCTCAGTGAAACAGGAAGTATGGCCCTGTTAGGCAGGGCCAGGCCCTTCCCACTGGCTCCATCTTGGACCTGTGCACCCCATTTTCTGGGACACAATGTGGTCCCCATCTGTCAGCTGCATGGTCTCACCTCCCTGGGGGTCCTCCCTTGCTCTTGGGCAGCACTGAGATAGCACATAGGACAAAGAGGCCCCCTCCATACACACCCCCTGGGGCACCTTGTACCATACATACTTTTCACCATGTTGGACCCGGCACTCCATTGTAACTTTGTTTACGCAGTGTGCTGGGCCCTCTGTTGCTAGGATTCTGACTGTCCACACTGAGGACAGTGTCTCCCTCAGCCTCATCTGTCTGTAGGAAGCAGGAGGCTCATGGGGTTGATGTGCAGGACAGCAGGACTGTGGGCTCGCCACGGCCCTGCAGGCTGTTCTCTGATGAGATTGTTGTTCCCTGGGAGATGAGCTCTGGCCTTCAAACCCTGCTCGGGGCCTAACAAAACCTCATCCACAGGGTGACTGTTCCAGTATGTGCATGTATCTTTACATCTCACTATCAGCTTTCCTGATAACAATCGGCAGGTTAGCAAATTATCCCCGACTCATTGTCCCCTGGCTCTGGTATTACGTGTGTGTTTGTTGATATAGGCAATAGCTGCTATTTCACGGGGGACAGTCATTAGAGCAAAATATTTGTTTGCACCTTACAAAGTGAATCATTTCACCCAGGGCTTTGCTGTTTGCTTCCCAAGGATAATTAAAATTTTAAAGCATTCACTTAATTGGTGCAGAGTCTCTGATGAAGCGCAAGAGGAAACTCTGATCATGGCCCAAAACAGGGGCCATTACTGCCCATCGTCAAGGAGAAGTTCTGGGTGGCTTGAGATCAAACAGGCTGTGTCTGCATGGAATTCCTGGCCATTTCCCAGGATCGGAGACAAGGACTGTGAGCACCACCCTTCAGGCCTCTCCAGCCCAATCAGTCCCTGAATATTTGGCAAAGAGAACCAGTGGAAGCAGAGGAGGCCGAGGGAATGGTCGGAGCTTGTGTGGAAGCATATCCTGAACTGAACCAGCTGTCCCACATCAACTCAGGCCAGTTTCTGGCACCTGCCTCCCTGTTTCACCGAGTGTGAGTTCTGCTGCAGTCAGCCACATGTGGTGTGAGTCCACCTCTGACAGTGCTGGGCATATTGTATGTATGCTGGGCATACTCCTCTCTGCACTGCTGCTGGCTCAGCCAACCAGCTCATAGTGATTTTGGACAAAGGGAAAGCAGGTCCACCGTTCGTGGGGAATGAATGACATCACACAGTGACCCCTTTCTTGCCCACGTGCAGAAAATTACATTCCCCGTGTGTGTACTACCGAGGACCTTCTATATCCCCAGCACCTCAGGAGCAGCCTGGCCTCTTTGAAGGAAGATCTAACATACATGGGGAGTTGGACATGCATAGTTGTCAGAATGCAGAGGTGAGTAGCTTTGACGGTCGGGCTGCTTGCTGAAACCTCAAATACCAAGCAGAGCGCACTTGTGCACAGCCCTGAGAGCAGCATAGGCCTTTGGTTGCCACTCTGCCTGCTGGATCATGACAGCCTATGTGGTGGCGTGCTCTGAGACGTGCCTGTCCTGGGCTCTATGCCCTCCTGATCCCCACCATATGGCATGTAGGTTCTGACACACACCGGAGCAATGTTGCTGCCAGGACTTGAGGACGTTGCAGCGGGGACACAGGCCAGCACCTGTGTTAGGGAGCTGCTGCAGGAATATTGACAGTGACATGGGGATTCTGCAGAGATGGGACGGGGGTTTGCTCTTGCTTTGTTTGCTTTTTCTTTTTTTCTTTTTGGTCTTTTGGGTGTTTTGATTTTCCTGCTTCTGGCACTCAGGGGCATCTCTGTCAAAGCAATAATTGGACATGCATAGTCTTCATCAACTGCATTCTACAAAACATTAGCTCTAGAAAGTCAAGAAGCAGACATCTATAATCTTCAACAGCTAAAAAAAAATTGTCCCCAGAAGGGGATTACAGAGTTGCCACATTACAATCGTGAAATGTCCAGTTTTCAAAATGAAAAATCGAAAGGCAGTAGAACAAAAAAGTGTGATTCATTCAGAGCCGAAAGTAGACATAAAGGGCCCTCCCTAGGCATGTCCAGCCAGCAGACTTCTGAGGCAGATTTTAGGAGCAGTTGCCCTAATTATTCCCAAAGAAAGTAAGGAAAATGTGGAAATAATTTGTGAAGAAAATCAGAGTTTCAAAAGGAAAATGGTTGTAGGCTTCCCTCCTGCAGGTCCTGCTGCCACAGGTGAAAACTTCAATGGAGGAGGCTGGAAGCGTATTGGAAGGGTTGAGAAGGAGGACGATGAGAGAATGAAGTGAGCCCAGGTCTCAGAGCCTTTGAGCACTGCAGCAGGGGACAGCAACCCAGAAGGACACACAGACTGGGAGAGCCTGCAGGCTAACACCAACTGAGCACAGAGAAGACCTGAATCCACAACTCTCAAGTAGGACAAATATAGAAAGAACCAGAGAAATACATCCTAGTTATATAGGATACATTAGCAGGTAAGTCAAGCTTAGAGGGACTGGAGGGATAGTGCAGTTGGTCTGTGTCAGCTGATCAAGATGAGAGCATCACTGGTAACGGCCACCGAGCATGGAGCTGGGTGAGGAGTGTGGTGGTGGTGGGGGCGGAGACAGAGACAGAGAGGAGGCCTGAGTCACCGAATCTGAAATGGAAGTATCATTATGGATGATACAGGGCTCAAAGGGTTCTAAGATACTGTTGTGATCATGCCACAGAAAGGGCATAGGCCAGAAGAAATGGAAAGTTTCATGCAAGATGCAAATTATCAAAACAGAAGAAGATATGGAAAATCTCAATGGCAGGTAGCAGGTTGAAATCAAATCAGTCATTAAAAACCTCTGAGAGTATGGGAGCCAGAGAGATAGCATGGAGGTAATGCGTTTGTTTTGCATGCAGAAGGTCGGTGGTTCGAATCCCGGCATTCCATATGGTCCCCCAAATCTGCCAGGGACGATTTCTGAGTGTAGAGCCAGGAGTAACCCCTAAGCGTTACCAGGTGTGACCCAAAAACAAAAAATAAAACAAAAACCTCTGAGAGGCCGGAGCAGTGGCGCAAACGGTAAGGCCTTGCACATGCCTGCCTAGGACAGACTGTGGTTCGATCCCCCAGCATCCCATATGGTCCCCCAAGCCAGGAACGATTTCTGAGCGCATAGCCAGGAGTAACCCCTGAACGTCACTAGGTGTGGCCCCCAAACAAACAGACAAAAAACCTCTGAGACCTATTCAGGCCCAAATGACTTGATTTTTCAGAACACAGGACATCCATCTCCCTAAAGTGTTCCAGACAGAAGAGAAGGAAAGAAACCTTCCCAGGCACATTTGCTGAGACCAGCATTAGCTCAATACCAAAAACTCTATACTGGTTGCAAGGAAGGAAAATTATAGTTTAACATCCCTTATGAAATAGGTGCAAAATTCCTCAACACAAAGCCAGAGAACCAATGTGAATTGTGTGGTAAATGTCCATATAACTTTCCCTAGTTGAATTTATGCAAGAAATACAAGTCGGCACTGGACTGACACGTGGCCATCTCTTGGAGTCATTGGTTTTTATTCTATTCCGGATAATTATTCTTTGTTTGTACTTGTCTCTCATGGGCTGGAAATACCTCTGGATCGATCCCTTACCCTGCTTGTTCTCCACCCTAGGGTCTATTGATGTATGGCACTTGGACTTGAAGACACACCCCTTGGGTACCCCCACTGTAATGACAGTTGAACCTGGACATGCCCATTGGACACAGCCCCCTGTCATGCCGGGTATAAAAGGATAAACTTGGACCATGGAGAGGGGCCCAGAATAGTGACCCAAGAAGTGCCTACTGGCTTTCTGGGGGCCAGAGATAAAGCATCAATGAGATACTGCCTGCTTTGTATCTATACTTTTTTCTTTCTCTCTTGAACCCCAGCCTCCCCAGGCCTCCCCCAGCCTCCCCTGGCCTGGTGGACTTCCATCTGTCTATCCCATTCTCTCAGAAACCCCTGGGAGGAGGAATAAAAAGTTTACTTGGTTTCTACTTCTCTCTCCTCTCTCAATCCCAGGGCGGGTGTTAACTGCAAATTGGCATCCCTGGGTGGTTATGAGGCCCCATCCAGCAGCCGGGCCCCATGGCCCCCTGCAAACCTCGAAGCACCAGGCCCTGGCAGCTTTGGGCCTCTGTAGTATGCACTCCTGCAGCTCTGGCAGTTTTGAGCCTCTCAGCCTTGCAGCAGCCGAGCCTTAGTCAGACATATAACTTTCTGCAGTAATCTGCAGAAACCTGACAACTTTGCAGCTTATTGCAGTAACTGCAGCCTGGCAGGACCTGCAGAAAATTGTGGTGGTAAATTCTACAAAATTCTCTCCCCAATAAAGACCTCGGGTCTCAGGAAGGAGCTGGTTGCAATTTCTGTTTCCACAGCTAGTCTGTCTCCCTGCTGGTATCTCTTGCAAGTGAGTGGAAGGCTTGTAGTGGAATTTTCCTGAACCCATTTTATTTCCTTCAGTCTGTGTGGATTATTTCCTGTATTGGCATTTGCTTCCAGACCCATGCTCCCCAGTCCCTCCCCAATCTCACTTTAGCCATCCTGGTTTGACCTCTGGGATCACATACAGTCATCTAAGCACTGCCAGGTGGTACCCCCGAGCAGAACCTGGAATAAGCCCTCAGCACCACCAGCTATGGCCCACACCCATATCTCCCCACAAAATAAGAAAAGGAAATACAAGTCAGTTATAGCTAATAAAATCAGAAACACTGGGTTACGAAAAGGTGATTAAACCGAAGAAATAATCACCACATTCAGAGAGGGACTAAGCCTCCAACCGACCCAGCCGATGCTGAAGAGGCTGATGAAATCTTCCAACGCACACCACCAGAACTTGCTGAAACCTGAGAACTGAAAGTTCCTTTCTCAGCATGATCCAGGGCATTTGGGAAGGACCCTCAGTGGAAACATCCACATTCACCCAGAGGCAGATCATTTCTCCAAGAAAACGCAGTCAGACACAGGGTGACCACTCATGGGCACATGAGGAGGAGATGTAGACCAGGACTGGACTTGGGGCCTCTGTCCCTCCCTTCAGCACAGGCTGGCCCATGTGCCAAACTCAGCACCTCACTTCCTAAGGTATTCCAGCTCAGCAGGGGAACCTCAGTGGGGGCAGCATCCCGCGCTCCAACATCACCCAGTGGTCATCAACCACACCTTCTGAAATGCCGCATTCCCCAAAATCAGGGGTTTCAAACTCAGTTTACCTGGGGGACACAGGAGGCAAAGACAGGGTGATCCTTGAGTGCAAAGTCAGTAGTAAGCCTTGAACATTGGGTGGTGTGACCGAAACAACTAAAACAAAACAAAACAAAAAAGAAGATTCCTCTAGGGAAGGGCCATAAAATGTTGTACAGAGGGCCACAAACGGTCCATGGGCCGAGAGTTTGAGACCCCTGTGGCCAAAATGAAGGACTCTGGGGTTGAAAACCTGGATACGGATCTTACAAGGCTCACCAAAACTCGCTCTGAAGCCTTGAGTGTTGAATGAAACCTCAGCCCCATGGAGCTGACGTGGCAGAACACAGAGGAGTTGTTGGAGCTGGCAGTGACTTCAGATCTGAACAGGCCCAAAAGAAGAGTCATTAATTGGACTTCATTAACATGGGAGAGAAACTTGAGATATAAAAACACGCTTAACAAAAAGTCCCTGCAAAACAGCCTTAGTCAAGACCTAGGTGGATCATAAATCCTGGGATTTGGATGAAATCCTCTGGGGAAGACCAAAAATGCCCCACACATGTCTCCTTTCTCCCCCAGGCCAGTGGCCCCTGGACCAGTTGGCACTCGGGAGTCCATCCTGGAAGCTTGCCTGTTTTAGCCTCTGGCCTGCAAAACAGAGACTTGACCACAGACAGAGATTTCTTTTTCGTTTTGGGGAGACATAGTGTTTGGGCCATCTGGCGATGTTCAGGGGATACTCCTGGCTCTGTGCTCATGAGCCACTCTTGGTGATGCGCAGGGGACCATAGAGTGCTGGGGTTGAACCGGGGTCAGCTGTGTGCAAGGCAAATGCCTTACCCCAACCCTTGGCCAGTCTGCAGTTGCATCTCAGTCAGACCATGAGAGAAAATGCAGAGCAGAGCTCTTTGTGGAGGCTGGAGACAAGCTCATCTGAGGTGGCTGCTGTTCATCTGCTGCAGGACTGGCCAGATGTGCTCTGTGTGGCTCCCTGGGAATGAGCCACGATCCCACCCAGACTTTGTCCCTCATGGATTTGCTCACCTAAGATGAGAAGAAATGAACCATTTGTCTGAGAATAAATATGTCACAAAGGGACCTGCACAGCAGGAACTGTCTTACAGGAACAAATGTCTGCTCTGGAACTTGTTAGAGCACAAGCTTCCAAGGAACCTGGGACTGCAGGGTGAGGAGGAGCGGAGCTGCCATGCTACTTGGCAGGGGCACAGTGAAGACCAGAGAGCCTAGACACTGTTCCCACACTGGGTCCTGCCACAGCACTGGGGTCACCGTGTGAACTGGCCTGTGCACACGGAAGAACAGAGCGGAAGCTGAACCTCAACCAGGGACCCGCAGCTCTGCTCCCCAGAGGGTCCTTGACCCTCCTACTTGCACAAGTGCGTCTCGTCAGCTCAAATGGGGATGCATCTGGCCAGGACAAACCAAGACATTGTTCGGCATGTGCAGAGTGGAAACGTGCCCCTTCCACCATTCAGCTTCTCTTTGCTTCCTGCCATGAACCCACACTCCGTCCACTTCACAGTCCCTGGTTCCTCCATGGTATCTCCAACATTCCTGCACACCTGTATGGGAATGTGTCTGGCACATGCATCCAGCAGAAAGTATACAAAGGGTACTTCTCTGAGGTCAGCTCAGTTCCAGTGACCAGAGCGGCCCTTCAGAACTCTGGTGTCAGTTTAGCACAAGGCCAAGTCCCCACATGTCTGCACCAGCCAGCTGACCGAGATGATGCAGGCCAGCAGCTAGGGATAGTCTGGCTCTCTGAGCATGCATGAGTGACGAGCAGCAGGGCTGACCTGGCTATCTGGAGTAACCACAGCAGGGATGACCTGGCTGCCTCCTTGCGTTCCAAACACTGAGCCCAGACACCTGACAGTCTACACGGCACCCTAGAGGGTTTTGAGTGAGTTATGAATATCAGCTTCCCTATCACCCCCTGGCACCTGCCTGATTCCTTTTGTTTCTTTGTTTTGGGTCACACCCGGCAGCGCTCAGGGATTACTCCTGGCTCTATGCTCAGAAATCACTCCTGGCAGGCTCAGGGGACCATATGGGATGCCGGGATTCGAACCACCTTCCTTCTACATGCAAGGCAACTGCCCTACCTCCATGCTATCTCTCTGGCCACCTGCCTGATTCCTGATTTCCCTTTAGGTCTAACCCTGGCTTTATGGGAAGGTTTCCTCAAAAATCCTGCTGAACAGAGAGAAAGGCCATGTGTCCGCAGACTCTGTGCTCAGGGTCTGGTCTCAATGTCTCAGTGACACTCAGTGACACTCAGCACAGACAACCTCATCCTTGCTCCAGCCATAGGTCTGTCTTCCCCACTGGGCTGTGTTTCAGGGTGTCCTGAAACACCCTGCAGAGCCTCCCACTGGCCCCTCAGAACCTCTAGGCATGTCCCTGAAGGAGCTGTCCCTGGCCCAGCACCTGAATGGCTGGCCTGTCTCCACCTCTCCCCTAGCATTTGCAGAGTCCTTTGTCCACTTGCCCAAGTCCTTTGTCCTCCTGCCCAAGTCCTTGAGGGCTGTGTTCATGCACAGGACCTGCTCCTCAGCATGGGGTCCACCCTGGGGTGGGGAGACCCCCTTACTCTTGGTCCATACCCTGCTAGGAACAGGCAGGCTGGCCTCAGCGGGGCTGAGCTAGCCAGGCTCCTCAGTGCTGTCCAGGTGGAGCCAGTGCTGCTTCCGTCTTACCCATCCATGCACCATGCAGGGAGCTCTATGCTGGCTCTGAGCAGGCGAGAAGCAGTGTTTGTCCTTGACAGAAAGTGGGAAGGTTGAAGGACTGTCCAGGGGCCACCCAGCAGCTGGCCCTGGGTGCCTTTTCTGTCTTGGCTTTGTTCAGACAATCAGCAGGAGGTGAGGCATGAGCACTGGTGGATGCAGATGTGAGGTGACAGTTTCAGTGGGATGGGCTAAGCCAGCGTTGCCTGCCAATGAGGGCGGCATTATAGTGAGTGGCCATGAATTCACTTGGGCTGAATTCCCGCCCTCTATGTCATCTGTGAGCTATGGTCCCTCTGGGTGCACTTTAGGTTGTTTTAAGTGGGGGGCAGAAACTGCCCTTATTATACAGAAAAGAATTCTGGAACTGAAGAGACAGACAGACATGCAGACAGACACATACAGAGACAGACAGGCAGACAGAAGGAGGTAGAGAGAGGAGAGAAAGAGAGAGAGGGAGAGAGGAGAGAGCACAGAAGAGAAGGCACTTGCCTTGCTGGCAGCTGACCTGGGTTCCCCCAATCCTGCCAGGAGTTATCCTGAGCACTGCCAGGTGTGGCCCTAAAACCAGAAGGAAAAACCCAAAGTCATCAAACTGTAGGTGTGGGCCAGGGGGTTCTGAGGGTGGTCCCAGGTGCTATGTGTTGGGCCAAGAGGGTGCATGTGCCCCTTCTTCACACCAGCATGTCCTGGGCGGCCACGCCAGGCCCCACACTGGTGGAGGAAATGGGGCGGCCACCAGAGCAGGAGCCTGGCTGGAGGTTGTCCAACTAGGCACTGTTGCTGCTTCTGCCTTCATCTACACTCGCAGAGTCTGCAGCCCCTGTGGCAGGACAGAGGCTCCACCTCTGAGGTGCATCTTTGTGTCCACTGGACGCCCGTGCCCGCCTTCACTTCCTGTGAAAGTAGTCCCTGTGCAATTAGCTTCTTTCCACAAGGATGATTCCTCTCTGCCAGGCAAATGTGAGTCACTGCAGGGCTGCACCTGGTCCCATCGCATCCCAAGAAACCCCACAACAATACACAGCAGCTCCTGAACCCCGGCAAAATACACAATGGCCCCACTGAACCCCAACAAAATATACAGCAACCCAACAGGAATGCACAGCAGTCTCCTGAACCCCAGAAAAAATACACAGCAGCCCTGCTGAACCTCAACATTATACAGGAGCCACTAATGAACCCCAATAAAATACATAGCAGTATCTATTGAATCCCAATAAAAGTATACAGCAGTCTCAACTGAATCCCAACATCACACAGCAGCCCCTGAGCCCCAACAAAACGCCCAGTACCCCCCCCCCCCCGCTAAATCCCATCATACAGCAAGCCCTGGGTTACCTCAACCTCCCTGCAGAGGCTGGGAAGTCTTCCGAGGGGCTCAGAGATCCTCCTCCCAAGGCCCAGGAGCACTTCAGCAGAGTCCAGGTGGGGGACTCTGTTAGGAACCAGATTTTCCAGCTTGCTCTACTGCACCTCTGCCCACACCTGTCCCTTTTTGTTTTGTTTTGTTTTTTTTGTTTTTGTTTTTGGGCCACACCCGGCAGTGCTCAGGGTTTACTCCTGGCTGTCTGCTCAGAAATAGCTCCTGGCAGGCACAGGGGATTATATGGGACACCGGGATTCGAACCAACCACCTTTGGTCCTGGATCGGCTGCTTGCAAGGCAAACGCCGCTGTGCTATCTCTCCAGGCCCCACACCTTTCCCTTCTGCCCACATCCACCTGGTGGGGTGAAAGACAAGAACTACAGGGACAACACTGAATTTTATTTATTTTTAAGTACTTTAATTACTGTAAAATACAGCTAATGATTTCATTTCAGTCATACAATGTCCAACACCCTTCATCAGGCAACAGAACTTTTAAGTATAAACAACTCATAATTTAGCGGTTCCTTTGCATAAAATAATCATTTTGATGTTGGCATCTTTTTCTAACTTTGGCCAAAATTGTTTATTTCTTCCTGCCCTCAGCCACTGGTCAGGTCAGGGCTTCAGGATCTGGAGCTCCTGGCTCTGTAGACCCTGCGTCCTGACTTCATGCAGACCCCATGTCCCCAGATACATGCAGATTCCATTTCCTGGCGCTGTGCAGACTCCAGGCAGACCCCTGCCTTGGCTCACTATCCCTTCTGTCTGGCCTGTGTCTGGTTCCTGTCACTCACCCTGTGAGGAGTCATTGCTCATATCAGAACAAGAGCTATTAGAGACTCTTCTTCTTGATCTTGAGCCGCTTCATGACAGTCTCTCCATCCATTAGTGTGTTTCTCTTTGCTAGACAACCATCAGTTCCATTGTTCTAATCCTAAGGCTACACCAAAGTGATACTGGATGCCTTTGTCTCATACCTTAAAATGATACGATTTAACGTTAGGTTAGGTTTCAAAAGGATTCAAACCATGGAGGGATGTAGGTAAGCAGAGAGGATTCTTACGCCCTCCCCAGCAAACATTTGGATATTGTCTGCACAGTGTTGAGTTTTGTCCCTTATTGCTACCATTCCACTTCATGTTCCCAAGTAACTTTTCCTGTTTGTGAATCTCTGCACACAAGGCTGAATGATCCAGGTCACATAGCTGGGACGTGGGACAGGGTCAAACTGGAGTTTGACAGGGCGCAGAAATAGTACAACAGGGAAGGCACTTACTTGACTACATGCTTCTTACACGGGTTCAATTACTGACACACCATACGGTGCCCCAAGCCCCATGAGGAGCAATCCCTGACCCTGACCCTGAGCACAGAGCCAGGAGTGAGCTCTGTGAATTGCAGAGTATGGCCCCAAAACAACAAACAAACAAAATTGATGTTGATATTTTTAGATTGCTTTAGTGGAGCTGTGACTAGAGTGTTAACCATCATGGAGATTCAGTGGTCCTGGAGAGAGAGGGTGGGTTGGGGGTATGAACTGCTCATGATGAACCAGCATCTGGGAAGGGTCACAGACCTGACAGCAAACTGGCCCCATGATTGAAGCCAGGAGTAGAGCTGACCTGGGACAGCAGCCAGAGCGCCTACCAGTGAGTGACTCTCCAAGGGCCTTTGCATCCAGCCTGGTGCTTTCCGGGTAGGGCTGGAAGGGTTCCCTGAGATTAGCCCCAGTCCCTGAACCACTGGTGAGACCCTCCTAGAACACAGGGCAGGACAGCAGTGCCCCATGGAAGCCCCATGTACTGCACTGTGCTAAGCACAGACTCTGCATTCAGGAGAAGACAGTTTAGAAGGAGAGACAGTGAGACCACATCACTAAAGGGGGCACAAAAGGTTGCCCTGTGGATGCAGCTCATGGTGCTCAAGGTAAAAGTGAGACAGTCTAGCTCTGGGGAACATAGGAAGGCCCTGGGCTCCAATCGCACAGTAGAGCCGGCCAGTAGGACTGGATGTTGCAGGCAGCATCTTCTTTCTTTGTGGGATAACCTTTCTCAGCATCATTGTCTCTGCATGGGAAAACAGCCCTTCCCCTTTCCGCAGTGTCTCCAAGAGCCAGACAGACATAATGGAATTTACCTTCTAACCTAGTTAGTGCCACCGTGGATCTCATCCCCCCCATAACATGGATGACAAAGTTCTGCATCCCAGAGGGTGGGGTGCTGTGTGGATGCATGATACATTCCAAACAAGACCCAAAAATTAAATGGGGCACAATTGTCTGCCTCCTCCTCTGGGTCCCTCTCACATTGCAGCTCAAGGAGTCCCTGGAGAAGAGCCTTGTTTAATCAGTGCTGTGGCCCTGCATCTCCAGCTGAACCCCCGCTCAGGCCCGTAAGGCCGGAGGGTTCTGGGGTGGAAGCCCTGCCCTGTCATTGGGGTCCACATGAAGACAGTGAGCGCAGAGCACAGAAAATTAGCTGTCATAGGCAATTCTCATAGAATATGCAATTGCTTATTAGCAAAATGTGTTTGGAATAATAACTGGCTCACAGGCATTTTCTTACTCCAAAACTGCAAGGCACCGGGCTAGAATTATTCTCTCTCCTTTTTTAATCTTAAAAACCCTCTCATTAGACAGTTCTCTTTGATTCTGGTCGCCATAGAAACCCAGATATTCAGATGCATTTAGATATTTTTGTCTTGGAACTTGGACATGTGCAGAGACAAAAAAAGCCAGATGCGACTGTGGTGTGGATGGAGGGATGGTGAGAGTAGCCTGGAAGGGACACCCATCAGGGTCAGGGAGGCGGTACGAGGGTCTGCATTGGAATCTTCTGCTGTTCTGATCCTCACACAGAGCTCTGATGGGGGCACCCCATAAAAGTTCCCGCCAGAGGGGAACATTTGCACATCAGGGAGGACATTTGCCTTGCACGTGACTGGCCCAGGCTTATGGGTAGACCCTGGCATCATGTATGGTCTCCTGAAACTGCTAGGAGCACAGGGCCAGGAGTAACCCCAGAGGTACAGGGTGTGGCACTCCCCCCAAAAAAAGTTCCTGCCAGAATGACTCAGCTTTTCTCTCTCTCTGAGTGGTGTTCTCTGGGATCCCAGCCTCCTGTTTGTTCTGGGTGACCAGGAGCCTTGCCTGCCCACACCTGGCCAAAATCCTCAAGAGGAAAGCAGAAACTCTTTCAAGTCTCCAGATCCTAACTACAGGGAGAAACTGTCCAGGAGCTGTCCAGGTTCTGTAAAAGTGGGACCCAACCCAGTGGAAAGGAGGAAAATTGGTAGGTGCTGTCCAGAAGTGTGGTGCTGAAAGAAACTGAGGGGGCCAATTTGCTCTTGGTCCCGGAGCTGTCCGATGAGGCGGTGTTGAGAGTGGGCACCAGACAGGAGGTTGCCCGGTGGGAGCTGTCCTGGAGGGTGGTGCTGAAAGTGGAGCCAGCCTACTCTTGTTCCTGGAACTGTCCGTTGAGTCAATGCTGATGGAAGTGGGCACCAACCCTTAAATCTAGGCATAGTGTATAGCTAGCACAAGTCACTGAATCCTTGGCTTTCAGGCCAAAGAGGAGGGTCCAGAACACTGTCTCTGTGCAGACAGTGGGTTCCCAACACCATCTGGGGAGCTGTATCCCACTTCCTTAGCCAGTTGGTTAGTCAGAGCCTGCATCTTGCAGATTAGTTTCAGTGGTCTAAAAGCAGTTGATTGGACAGGGCTTCTCAGAGCTGCATAGCATCCGACAGGCAGAGGGCTGGCTCTTAGCTCAGGGCTACAATCAACTCTACAGGTGGACAGAGGTGCTGCCCAGACACGCTCTGGCACCTGTCCTGAGGCTCCAACTGTAGGGACCAGCCTGGGAAGGGGATGTCGGCAGAGGGATAGGATGAATTTAGGGCAAGTCCTGCCCAAACACATGTGGCTGTGAAGGGCATAATAAAGGCTGGACAAACACTTCTGAGCCCCCTCCAAGGTTGAGGCCCTTTTTCCTGTTGCTCTGCTGGGCCAAATGAACATCTTTGACCTTCAATTCTGCCTCTCCTCCCCTTCAAGGAAACAGCCCTCTTCCTGCTTTCATGGTCAGTTTCTCAGGGAAGCACATTCTGCCAGCTCCACCTCACAACACCCCATGTATTGCACTTCCCAGCTCTCGGGATCCCCCTGCACCCTGGCAGACCCTGCGTGCCTTGAGGCTGGTGACTGAGCACAGTTCCTGCCATGCAGTGCAGTTAAGGGCCATGGTGCTCACCCACCCAGTGTCACCTCCTGTTTTCTTGTTTGAGGGCCTGCTTGTAAAATAAAAATATATAGTTTATGTGTCGCGTGAGACTGCCCTAGGCACCGTGTTTATAACCCCTTTAGTGGTCCTCAAACTATGGCCCACGGGCCACATATTGTATTTGTATCTGTTTTGTTTCTTCATTACAAAAATAAGATCTATGCAGTGTGCATAAGAATTCGTTCCTAAGTTTCGTTTTTACTAGAGTCAGACCCTCCAATGGTCTGAGGGACAGTGAACTGGCCCCCTGTTTAAAAAGTTGGAGGACCCCTGCCTTAGGCCAGTGGGTCTGATGAAGTAGGGTAGTGGCGGAGAAATAATACAATACACCAAGCAGTCAGAAAATTATTCATCGGAGTCTGTTCACTTGATTCCTCATGGCTTTCCTCTGCCATGTGCAGCCTCTATGCCACGCTCATTCTCTCCTTCCCTGAGCTGCCTATCCTCCATGTTCTTCATTTCCTCATGCCCAAAGCCAGCACTCTTGATTATCCAGAACAAAATCCACCAGGGTAGGGAAGGCCCTGTAATCTAGTGGACATACCAAAAGAAGAGGCTAGGGAAACAGGAAGTTGGGGGAAGGGTTGTGCCTGTTGAACTATATATTTTCCTTTTTCTGTGGATGATACACCTAGCAGCACTCAGGGATTACTCCTGGATCTGCACTCAGGACTCACTCCTAGCAGGCTTAGGGGACCATATGGGACGCCAATGATGAAACCTGGGTCAGCTATGTGCAAGGCAAATGCCTTCCATGCTGTGCTATTGCTCCAGCCCTTTTGTTGCATTTTCTTAGCAGTTTCTATGGGGGTAAAGAGTCTGGGGCCATTTTACATTCTACTTGGCAATGAATTCTTGAAAGCCTTTGCTCCAAAAGCAGCAAGTTCTGCATTCATAATTGACTAAGAGGCTTTTCTGGGTGAGCATTGAATGGCCCTAACACATATGTCTCAGTCATGGATGATTTCAGAGTTCCACAGCTTCTCGTGTTCATGAGCCTTTTCATCAGTCCCACAGGGCCCTAGCGTTATGTGGGGTCTCTAGCAATCTCACATCCATTCAGAATTGACTTCAGTGTATCTTTTGTTGCTGTTACATAAGAGCCTTTTGGGATACTGACATTGAAGTTTTGAAAAGCAATCAATTTACTAGAAACTCACTTTAAAAATTTTACAATCACCAGGACTAGAATGATAGTACAGCAGCACACAGCTGACTCGGATTTGATTCCCAGCATCCCGTAAGGTCCCCTGAGCACCTTCGGAGTAATTCCTGAGTGAAGGGCCAGGAGTAAGCCTTGAGCATTCCCTAGAATCCCCCAAAGATTCTACAATCATATGTATCACTTTTTCTACCGAAAACTGAGCTACTAAAGAAATGTAGGCCACATTCATTAAGAACTTTTTTTTGTTTGTTTTTGGGCCATACCTGGTGATGCTCAGGGGTTACTCCCAGCTATGTGCTCAGAAATCTCTCCTGGCTTGGGGACCATATGGAACGCTGGGGATCAAACTAAGGTCCTTCCTGAGTCAGTTGCGTGCAAGGCAAACACCCTACCACTGTGCTATCGCTCCGCCTATTTATTAAGATCTTAAAGTGAGACAGATCGTTGACAAATTGTCTAGTGCACTCATGTGCTTACTGGTAGGCAAATATCTCTGTGACTGAACATTAGCACTCTGTGCATTGATAAAATAGTTTTTCAAGAAGTAATTCAGCCAAGCTAGTGAGCCAGTTCTATGGCCAGACCAGAGTCCAAGGACCTGTGTCTGTGTCTGTCTGTGTGCTACACAGGCCCCTCTGCACACAGGCCGGCCCCTTGGAAGTCTTTGTTCTCTGGGCCTGAACGACTGAACAGGAGGCATGTCCTGGAGGAAACAACCATCTTCAGGGGCCTCCTGCTACTGCAGCTGGAAGATGTCAGATGCTCTGTGTTTTCTCCTTCGCCATCTGATTTACATAATCTCACACCGCCCGAAACGATCCTGGTCTATCGTGAGCCTAGTCACAAATGTAGTGAGGGTCACGGAAGTAGAGGGAGGGCCTTAGTCCACTGTTCCGAAGTGGGGCTCAGGCTTGGTGGAGGTGGCCATGAGGACAGGCGTGGCGAGAACCATCTCCCAGATCCCATCCCTGAGAAACAGGTGTGTCCCTCGTTAACAGCTAAGAGACCGTGTCAGTTCTTTGCTCTACTAGGTAGGGGCCCACTTTGTGACTTCGCCAGCATCAGGGAGACACTCCTGATTATCAGGAAGGCACAGCCTTCTCCACACACTTTATTTCTCTTCTCCAAAGGAGTTGCCTCATTGTTCTAGACTAGAGGGCTGGTTGGCTTTGACTTTGCCCTCTCCCGTGTTCATGCATTTAGACAGTTAGTGGGAGGTGCGGGGAGGTGAGGCTTAGAAAGATCATGAAACCCTGGTCACTTTTGCAAAACCCATGTCATTGGTTTTGTATCCATCGACCACAGAATATTTTGGAATGCCTACCTGGGCAGCCTTGAGGGCTCATGTCTGAGGGGATGTCCCAGGCTGAGGGATTCTCTATCCTCACACTTGGGAAACATGCATCTCCTGAGAGCATGTCCTTCTCCATGGGACAATGCCTCAGAAAAGCATTGTGGCCCCAGCATGCAGCAATGTCCCTGCAGGAATCTTAGACCTTATTGGCTGCCAAGGCCTTTTCAGACCTTTTTTGCTTCTTGATAGGGAGAAATGCTGAAAAGACCCATAGCCTGTCTGGAGAGTGTGGGATGGAGGTGGTGAATGGGGTCACTTCCCAGGATAGCTAGGAGAGCCTTGAGTGTCTCAGGCCACCCAAACCAGTTCCTAAATTCTGGTGTAGCAAGTCAGCCCCTGAAGAGGTTGACTGATGGTGGGATGGAGGATGAGGCCTTTTTCTTCCAGCTCTGAGCACGCGTCTGCCACCCTGTCTAGCCCACAGTTCTGAGGTGAAACGGTGGGTAAACAGCTCACAGACAGTCAGGCTCGTTGAAATATTCGCTTTATTCGGAGGACAAAACTGAAGTCCAAAGACTCAGCTTCAGTTCCAGCCAAAAAGCCCTGGCCTTCCAGACTCTTGTTTTTATCCACCAGAATCAGGTACCACCCAATGGTGGGATCAGATATCACCCAATGGTGGAAGCAGAATCAGGTACCACCCTAGGGTGGGGGCAGAATGCCAGGTCACACCCTAGGGTAGGGCACAATCACCAATCAGTTTAGGGTGAGTAACATAGTAATCCCCTAAAATATTTACATACACAACACTGGGAGTCTCTCTGGCTCCAGTAGCTTTCCCAGAAAGATGGAATCGCAGGTTTTAGAATCCAGCCTGGGCCAAGGGTGCCTTATGTATGAGGCTGGGGCCCATCCCGGCCTCAGAAAGGCCCCTCAGTATTGTTGGTGTGAAGAGATCCAACAGTCAGGTTTTACTCCTTACACTGACTCTCTTCCTGCCACTTCCGAGGACAGTGCTTCCAGGACATGTACACCAGGTTCCTGTGCATGTCTCACAGGCCGAGAGAGAGTGGGTGGAGAGAGAGAAGAACTATCACTGGATGACAGCTGACAGCTCTCAAGGGAGAAGCTTAGGTAGAGGGTAGGTGAGAGCAGAGAGAGGGAACAGGCTGGCCAGTGATGGACAGGTAGTGGAAAGGTGGCAGCAAGACAGGAGGCATGGACAGTCCTCGGATGAGTCTGCGTGTGGTTCTTGGATTTTTATTCAGCTCATATATTAGACCGTAGATGTATTTCTCCAGTTCACGCCAATGACAGCCATCATTTATTGAGTCAGAGAACCTGATGTGGGTGAAGGGAGTTTTCTTTCCTGGGTTTCCTATACATGATCAGAGTCAGACCTGGAAGACTCCTGGTGGGTTTCAGCCAAATAGGTTGGCAGTGCAGGCAACCTGGATGGGGTCAGTGGACACCCAAGGTGGAGTCAGTAGGCACCCAGGCTGAGGGGCCACTCAGTTTCTGTGGCCTCAGGGCCACCTGGCAGTGATGGACACCAGTGCAATGTGGGAGTTGAGCTCAACCCAGCTGCCACAAGATCATGTTCCAGCCTTGTCTCTGGCCCCAGTAATGTCTCTGTCTCCCTGTGAACCTGCCCAAAGTGACTGTCTGCCCACACTGGCACCTGCATATGAAGCTGTGTGTTCTGAGGGTGCCGAGGCCCAAGGGGAATAAGCGGAAGCCTGGCCCTTCCTTCCCTGCAGACCTTAACATTTTCTCAGTGTGAAGCGGCCTTGGCCTCAGGAGACTGGTGAGAAAGGAGCTGTTTCCACAGAGCCATTTCCACAGTTCATTTCTAGGGAACTCTTTCCACAGGGCTGTTTCTATGGAGCTGTATCCATGGGCCTGTTTACATGAAGTCGTTTTCATGGGGTTGTTTCATGGGGCTGTTTCCACAGGGTTGTTTTACATCGAGTCATTTCCACGGGGCCATTTCTAGTGGGCTATTTCCATAAGGATGCTTCCACTGGGCCATTTTCACGGAGCCATTTCCATGGGGCCGTTTCCATGGGCTATTCCTGGGGGCAGTTTCCAAAGGCCATTTCCATGGGTCTGTGTCAGACAGGCACCAAGTAATCAGATTTCCCAGAACAGCAGCTCAGCAAACAATCTGTTGCTTGGAAACAAGTGCGGCTAGGAGGGCCTGGAGCTGGACACACTTGGACTGAGCCATGTCCAAGGAGCTGGGACAGTCTCCAGGCCACCCCACCTTGCTCTGTGCCCAGGACTCCCCAGAGACTGTGAGAGAAAGCTCCCGCCCCCGTGAACAACTCCATCTGCAGCGCTTACCGCTCAGGCAGCTCAGCCTCAACATGACTTCCCCAGGAACCCCTCCCCCCGACACGCACACTGAGTGTGTCTGTGCTGGGTGAGGACGAGAACTCAGCCGAGAGGCTGGTCAGCTGTAAGACCTTAGGGCAGGGGGTGTGTGGAGGATCCCACAACACTAGCTCGGACACTTGATATAAGATATTTGGTATTAGAAACCATCAGTGCCACTTGGGAGTGAAGTCGGTGTCATGCAGTCAGCTCCTACTGCTTCAGCTACGCAGGGCTACCACGTGGCTCTTGTGCTCTTTCTTCTCCATCCTAACTCAGGGAAATCCAGAGCTGAGTGTCTCAGGAGGCCCCAGTGTTTACTGCCGGGCTGGACTCCCGGGGCAGGAGACAGCTGAGGGCACCAGGAACTGCATGCAGCCTGGTGTGCAAAACCTGCCTCACCACATCTCTGGGACCCATTTCATGTCTTCTCTGAGCCTCCCTCTGTCCCCTAGGGATATCTGCTGTCTCGGGTGTTGCATTAGACCCCCACAGGGCCTGTGTGCCTGCCCACCTTACCCTCCTACCATTGCCTATGGTCCCTCCTCCAGGAAACTCATATGTTAAATAAAGCTTCTGGGCTGTTTTCTCTGTGAACCAAGGGGAACAGATGAGGCTGGAATGAATACTTGTTGTTTCCGCTCACCCTGATCCATTCTGACCGGCCTCGTGAGGAGCTTTCCTAACACAGGCACGTGGAGACTGTCTCCGTGGCAACCGGATTTAATTAGAACCACACGTTATATTTCAAACAGATGAAAACAGCCGCCTTCGGCTTCCTACTAAACTTGGTGTCCTCGTCAGCTGGCCAGCCGGCTGGCAAGAGAGCCCAGTATGAGTGTACATGTCCATGTGCCCGTGGGATCTGGAGACCCTTAGAACAGGGTGAAAGCACTTCACCGGGGCACATAGCCGATGTCAGGCATGCATCTAGAATAGTGTGAATGGACATGGCACTTGAGATCTCTCTCTCTCTCTCTTTCTCTTTCATACACACACTCAGGACTGGGAGCCAGAATGATCCCATGAAATGAGACTACCCACAGTTTGCAGGGCAGCTAATGAGAAACCCACCCCCCAAGTCCCACCTTCCCAGTGAGTGTGCCCTGAGTTGATTGGATGGGGCAGGTGTCAATCTTCTGAGCTTCAAGTGCTGGTACCAGCACAGTCTTCACAGCCATCGCATGGCTTGTAGGTGTGAGCAGGCATGACTGCCATGTGCCTTCCAAGGACTCCTATATAACTCTGTTTCTTTCAGAGGAAGAGGCCGGGGACCTGACACAGGCTGGCATCAGCTTTCCGGAGCCAACCGAAGATGACCTAGGTACAGTATCAGGAGCCTGGCAGCATGAGGGCAGGGGGAGTGGGCTTGTGTTCACACTTGAACACCCAGGGCCACCTGTCCTCTCTCGCCCCGGGCCACAGCTCGGGGGAGCTACAGGGAGGCCTTTGGGGGTTCAGCTGATCCCACAGTAATGGGCTTGACCCATTACTTGAGATAACAAAAGAGCTGACGGATGTGTGAGCTCCACAGACAGACGCACATGGACACAGAGATACATAGATACACAGCACACATATTTACAGAGTTATACAGACACACATACACAGTAACAGACACACGAACACAGACAGGCACATAGAAACAGAGATCATTGACACACACAACACACACAGTTACATTACGTAGACACACAACACACACAGTTACATTACGTAGACACACAACACACATAGACGCACAGAGTTCCACAGACATACACAGTGACACGGGCACATAGACACACAAAGAGATTCATAAACACACATGACACACAGATACACAGAGACAGAGACACACAGTCTCACACGAAGAGTAGCCTGCTGGTATCTCTCCATGTATGAGTCTCAGGCTGTGTGTTAGCCCCAGAGCAGGGAGTGGTTCATAATACAACTGTATTTACTAAATGTACTAGAAGATCGAGTGGGAGGCTGTGTGGACTATAAAATGGTTATAGCCTGTATAACATACATTTTATATAAATTGTTTTTCTGGGACAGAATTCTATCCGCCGAGCTAACTGCACTCCCGAGTCCCCAGATCTGCTGGGAGGCAGGTCAAGAACACTCCCGAGCCTGTCTCAGTGCCGGCATGTGCTCTCCTGTCTGTTAGCTTTCTGCAGGGATGACATGACTGTTGCCATCGGAACAGAGTGCTTTTAGGAAAGCAGGGGTTCCTAGACTTAGAGGAGCTCTGCTTGGCAATCCCTTGCAGTGAGCACTGCTTGTACAGGGGTGCAAGCTTGTGACTCATGCATTTTTTGTCTTCCTTTTCCCTCATGCTGACACCAGGGCCATGAAGCTCTTTACTGATAGTTTCCTAGATACCAGTGCATGCTAAGGTTAAGGTTAGGGTTAGGGCTGGGCCCCAGTTAGGGTTAGAGGTTGGAATTAATGTTAAAGTTATGGTTAAAGATATGGTTAGAATTTTGTTTAGAGTCTGGGTTAGTTTAGGGTTAATGTTAGGTTTGGGTTAGCGTTGAGTTTAGGGTTTCGAGCTATGTTAGTGTTAGTATCAAGGTTGGTTTTAGTGTTAAGGTAAGGGCTTACAGTATAGGGTTAGTTTAGAGTTAGGGTTTAGTAAGGTTGATGTCAGAGGATTCCCCTTGAAATGCTACTTGTTTGTAGTACCTGAAAACTCCTTGACCTTCAATTTTAAGAAATGAAAATGTCAACACAATCTCAAAAATGCAGTCATAATCTAATTCTGATTTACATTTTTGTGATATAATTTTCCATAAAATATACCCAAAAAACAAAAAAAAAAAAAAAAAAAAAAAAGGGCCGGGAAGGTGGCGCTGGAGATAAGGTGTCTGCCTTGTAAGCGCTACCAAGGAACGGACCGCGGTTCGATCCCCCCGCGTCCCATATGGTCCCCCCCAAGCCAGGGGCGATTTCTGAGCACATAGCCAGGAGTAACCCCTGAGCGTCAAACGGGTGTGGCCCAAAAACCAAAAAAAAAAAAAAAAAAAAATCTCTCATTTTACAAACAGATGCACTGCTGTGATTGAATCAGTAGAAGATGCTTCTAAAAGCATTGTCTGAGTAACCCCCAAATCTATGAAAAAGGCATGCTCCGGAAACACGTGCTGGAAGTCCATCAAGTACATGAGTTCAGACATTTATCTTGCACGTGGCTGTTTCTGGATGTTATTTTCCCCTGAACACTGAGACGGTCACTCCTGAGCATAGCGGTCAGAGCCCAGAGCCCAGGAAATAAAACAAAGATAGAAGCTTTGTATGAATTATATTTTTCTGATTTTTATCAAGAGCATTTCAAGATGGGCCTGGAGAGATAGCACAGCGGCATTTGCCTTGCAAGCAGCTGATCCAGGACCAAAGGTGGTTGGTTCGAATCCCGGTGTCCTATATGGTCCTCCATGCCTGCCAGGAGCTATTTCTGAGCAGACAGCCAGGAGTAACCCCTGAGCATCGCTGGGTGTGGCCCAAAAACAAAAACAAAAAAGCATTTCAAGAAAAAGATTCAAGAAACCAGTACAGTTACTTCTGTAAAGCTAAATATGTTTTTCACAAGACTCATTTTCTAACACCATCTCTGAGGTGACATTTTGGCCTCCTGAGTTACGGGGTTAGATTTAGAGCTGATGGCAATTTTCTTTTGTCCTTTGGAAGTCATCATTTTTGAGGGGTAGAATAAAAAGCTGGTTAAAAAGCTATTTTTTGTCCATAAATAAAGAGTCATTGTGTAATTAAGTGTAATTAGGCTTTAAGTGTGCTCACCATAAATGCATAATTGGAAATAGAACAAGGCTCTGAAAAGAGCTGATGGGTGGAATACCTGATTTTAGAACCACACAGCTCTCAGGTCCACATTCTGTACCAAACACAGTGCACAGGACGCATCTTTGAGACGAGAAATCAGGCGTGTGTTGTGCTAGTGTGGAGACAGCACCCCTGGTCGGGCCAGGGGTCATTGCTCTTTCTTCTGGACGGCTGCTTGGAGTCTTGTCCTAGGTTTGTGTGTGAGGTGAAGATGCAGAATGATGGCCCTTATTCCTAGGCCCTGAGTTCACAGGGTGTGGCCAAGTCCCATGCAGCCACACGTCGGAAGGCATCAACGTGTGTGGTCTCTGAACTGACCGCCATGGGCTCCCATATCACATCTCACTCAGGGCAGGTGCCCTCTTTATGTAACCCTCCTTGCACCTCCCAGCTGGGACCCTTGGGATTATGACCCAGTTGGTCACGTGACTAAACGTAACATAAATAAATTTAGGAATTGTTCTAGTGTCTCACCTGCCCCTAGTCCACAGACCTCGGCCGTGGACTGTTGGGGTTAAAGGGGCCGTGTGTGGCCAGCATTGACCACACCCTACCCTAACCGGCCTCCCTGATTCTTTCTGGGATAGAGCCTGAGTAGAAATAGCAGAGACCCTTGGGTGTCAGAAAGCAGTGGTGTGGCTGGGGGCTCCCCAGGTCTGGGAGCCTCACCAGTGCATTTTGGAAGGGCAGCCACAGAAGCGTGGGTACTGAATGCCACCTTGCCCTCCTCCTGGGTTCTGCTAACTGTCAGAGGATCTGAGCCTGGCTAAGCCTACACCAGCACTTGAAAAAAGAACCCACAACCAAGCCCCATGACTTTCCAGGACATCAAGGCTGGCAGCCAGCAACTCATAACCATGGGCTCCCATGCTAAGAGCGGCTGGCCAGTGATGAGACATGCGTGTCTCCCTGGCCTAAGGGACATGTGTGTTCCTCCAGACTGAGGGGCACAGGTATCTCCTGAGTGTCTCAGGGCCTGAGGGACATGTGTGTCTCCCAGGACTGAGAGACAGAAGGGCAGGTGTTCTCCCAGAACCCAGGGACTGAGTTTCTAAGGGAAACATGTGTCTTTGGACTGAGGGACTGAGAGACTTGCTTGTCTCCCAGGTCTGAGGGCTACGTGTCCTGGGACTGATGGTCTGAAGGACTGAGGGCCATGTGTGTCTCCTCGAACTGAGGGATGCATCTCTCTCCCAATTGTCACCCATTGACAGCTGAAGTCACACTCTCAGGAGAGTTTGGGGTGCTCTGTCTGACTGAGCATGGGAATGGATCCCTGTCTGGATCCACTTGGGAATGGGGCCATCCCGTCCTGGATCCACTGCCCTCACCAATGTCCAGGCTTATAGCCTGGAGCTGGAGCAGGAGAGTCTGGAGTTTGGGCCTCACAAGAAGAACACTGTGATGGGTATGTCTCGGGGTCTCTGTCTCTCCTCAGACCAAAGCTACTCCTGGTCGCCACCGTCACACTTCAATGAGGAGCGGTGCTCCCCTGCACCCAGGAATATGAAAGGCCTGGCAGCTGGCCGGAGCCCACCCCAGCTGTGCTCAGGCCACACGTGTGGCCTGGTGCCACCTGAGGACTGCGAGCTGGCCCACGACCACCTGCACCTCGCGCAGGACCCCCGACCACCCTACCTGCTGAGCCCGACGGACAGCTGCCCACTGGAGCACCACTGCTCGCCACACAGCTCTGTGCACTCAGAGGGCATGCTGGTGCCCATGGCGCTTGGTGCCCATGTGTCCAGCAGCACCTTTCCCAGGATGCATTACAGCTCCCACTTCGATGCCCGGGACGATTGCATGGGACATGCTGCCACCAAGATGAACCGCATCCCAGCCAACCTGCTGGACCAGTTTGAGAAGCAGCTGCCACTGCACCGGGATGGCTTCCACACGCTGCAGTACCAGCGACCGCCTGCTGGCCCCGAGCCACGCAGCGAGAGCCCTGGCCGTATTAGGCACCTGGTGCACTCGGTGCAAAAGCTCTTCACCAAGTCACACTCCCTCGAGGGCTCGGCCAAGAGCCAAGCCAATGGAACCAAGGGCAGCAGCCGGGCAGATGAACAACAGCACGGCCACCACAGGCACAGCAAGCGCAGCAAGAGTCGCGAGCGCAGGCCCGACAGCAAACACAAAACAGGCCTGAGTAGCTGGTGGAGCTCGGACGACAACCTCGACAGTGACGGTACCTACCGGCCGCCCAGCGTGGCCACCCGGCACCATGCCGACCGCCTATCCCACGGCTACCCTGAGGCGTTGCCCAGCCCCTTCGGGGAACTGTCGCTGAGGACATCCAAGAGCAACAATGACGTCAAGTGCTCGGCTTGTGAGGGCCTGGCCCTGACGCCTGATGCCAAGTACCTGACGCGCAGCTCCTGGTCCACGCTGACCGTCAGCCAGGCCAAGGAGGCCTATCGCAAGAGCTCACTGAACCTGGACAAGCCACTGGCCCATGTGGACCTCAAGCCTGCCCTGAGGCCTTGCCAATACCTCCAGGTGAGTCTCCAGGCAGCAAGGCTGAACCCCTTGTACAGGCATCAACCCCTCCTCCCCAGGTGGATCTGAGGAGCCAGGCACTGGGCCAGCCAGGATCCCGACAACAGGCCTCAGATGTGACCCAAGGCACATGGCCATGCCTGACTGGGCCATGCCCTGATCTATGTGGGCCCAGGGGACAGTGGCCAGTGTCCTGGCCTCCCAGCAGCAGCAGTCATGCTATGAACCATTCAGTGGCACCGATGATGGCTGTAGGTGCTAGGGGATCATGGAGTCAGGGTCATCCCTCTGGTCTCAGGAAGAAAGGGTTGTGCTGGGTTGCAGGGGACAAGGTTATGGAGGAGAGGGTGTAGGGGAAGGTTCAGGGATGCCTAAGGGGAAGGGTGCAGGGGAGGCTACAGGCTAAGTCTCTGTGGAGGCTCCCTGGGCAGGGGCCAGTTCCCACATACAGGAGCCCCTGGGCTCCACCATGCCTGTCCCCATATGTCCTTGTCCCAGGTCCCTCTGGCCTCTGACAGAGCCAAGCTGCCTGAGAGCGTTTGGGTCAGGGGTGGGACGAACCCATCTGTGTTCCAGGGATGGAGTTTTGTCACCATTGTCAGGATCGCCTTGCAGAGGACCCAAGGACTTGGCTGTCTCCCCAGAAGGGCTGTAGGGACTGAGAAGCGGTTCCTCCCTGCCCCCTCCCCTGTGTCTTTCCCCCTGCACCCATCATCTCTGCACCATACCCCTCCCTATCTACTGAGTCACTGCCCCTTGGCCTGACTGTATCTCCTGGTGCCCCAATGTAGCATGAGCACCCAGTTCTTTGGCTGTATCTCTCGCATCACTGAGAATGGGCAAGGTCAGACCGGACAGCAGCCACCCCAGAACTTGAACTTTGCACCTGGGGCTGCCTCAGGGATCTTCACCCTGATGCACACCAGGTGGATTCCTGCCCCTGCAGGTGAATCCCTGCCCTGACCCCCGCAGGTAGATCCCTGCAGGTGGATTCCTGCCCTGCCCTCACCAGGTGTATCCCTGCGTTGCCCTGGAGGTGCTGCCCTGTGTCCCACTTCCCGGCTCCGCTGCCCCTGAAGAAAAAGGCACAGTCTTCTTCAGACAAGTGTGGCAGCTCCAAGGGTGAGACATGCTGTCCAGGCACCTTCCAGCAGCCAAGCCTAAGGGACCATCCGGTCTCCACAGTTTCTCCGCTAGCAGGTGGCACAGCTGTGCCATCTCCTCTTCCGCCTCTCTCTCCCCGAGTGCTCGTTACCCCTGTCCACCCATCCATCTCGTCCACCCCATCCACTTTGTCCACCCTGTCCATCCTGTCCACCCCGTTGCCTCTGAGGGGTCAGCGTGTGCTCAGTGAGGCTCACCAGGCTTCCTGCTCTGGCATCTCGTCCTTGCCCTGGACCTCAACGTAACTGGGAGAAGCCCTGAACAGGCCAGTGTGCCAAACCTGGCCACACCCTTGGGCTGAGCCGCACGCCCTCCCCAGGTGCCACAGGATGAGTGGGGGGGCTACCCCCCGGGGGGCAAGGAGGAGATCCCCTGCCGGCGAATGCGGAGTGGCAGCTACATCAAGGCCATGGGCGATGAAGAGAGCGCAGAGTCAGACTCCAGCCCCAAGACATCCCCCACAGCAGCTGCACGCACAGACACTCTGCTCCCGTCCCTGCAGAGACCCTTCGGTGACCTGCAGACGTAAGTGTCACCCCGCAAAGACACCCTCAGCCATGCTGACCCACTCGGGGATAGACCATGGAGCTGAGGCCCAGAGAGCAGACAGGGGGCGCTGGTGTCCATCACTGGCCCATCCCCTTTCCTTGACCTACCCTGCTGCACCCAATCCCAGCCATTCTCCTGGGTAACTGCACTGAGCCCCATGCCTCACCCAGGTCCTCACACCTGGGGTCAGCTTTCCAGAGATGGTCAAGGCCTCCAGCTTGCCTGCAACCTCACCAGCACAAGACAGGACTACGTTTCCTCCCAGGCCAGGATTCTTCCTGGATGAATATATTTGGGGGACTTCCCTGCAAACCCCTACCCACAGTAGCTTTCATGGAGCCTCACACATACCTACCCAGGCTGTGGCCTGCCCCGATACCCACTAGGTCTTACAGGCACTTCTGTCTGCCCCCCACAGCTGGCCCTGCCAAGCCTAACTCTCCTTCTTTCCCACAGCCAGAGCTACCTACAGGCCAGTGACATGCCCGCTGCCCATGGCCTTGAACCTTCTGCCAACTACAATTCCCCCAAGTTCCGCTCCCGGAACCAGAGCTATATGCGGGCTGTCAGTACCCTGAGCCAGGCCAGCTGTGTGAGCCAGGTAGGTTTTTGTGCTCTGTCCTGTGTGCACTGTGTGGGCAAGTGGGTGTCCATGGTCACTTTATGTCACTTGTATGGAGCCAGTGGGAGATACCGTCTGGACCATGGGTCCCCTCAGGACTGGGGATACTTGTCTTCAGCCCAGCAGAGGGCCCATTGGCCACGATGGAAAACCAGGCTCAGCAGTGCTCTGAGGCAGTGAGGTGCTTGGCCAGGCCATGGTTGGGGACAGTAGCTGGTCCTTCCGTGAGCTGCTGTGGAAGGGCACAGCTGAGGGCAGCTGGTGCATGGGGCCACTTGTAGACCCTCCGACTCAGATCCAAGAGCTCCTCTGGGCCATGCCTGGACAGGACTGAGGTGGGACCAGAGTGCCATGGACCCCAGGAGCCCATGCCCAATTGGGGGGGGTTGTTTGTTTTTGTTTTTGGGGGGCCACATCTAGCAGTGCTCAGAGAACACTCAGGGATTGGGCATCACACGTGATTCAGTGGAATTGAACCCAGGTTGTCTAAGTGCAAGGCAAGTGCCCTATTGCTGTACTCAGCCTGCATGTCCAGTTTTGAGCTCACCTGTTCTCATAACCACTCATGCCTCTATTTTCCACGGTGCCACATGCCCACCAAGGGCCAGGACAACAGCTGTGTGTGGGCCAGGGTCATGCTGGGTAGTGGCCAACAGGCAGCCTCCTGTTCGACTTTCTAAAGTCCATCTCAGTGGGGATGGTGGATGTGCATGGCACTGTGCTGAGTGAACTCAGGGCAGAGCCTAGCTGTGCCATGGCCCAGCTTCACGAACAATGGTCAACTTCGAGCAGGCTCTGACATGAGACTGGCTGGCCTGGCCCAAGCACCCAGTGTGACGGCCATGCTGGGCATTGCAGATGAGCGAAGCGGAGGTGAATGGGCACCTGGAGTCAGTGTGTGAGTCCGTCTTTGGCGAGGTGGAGTCGCAGGCCATGGATGCCCTGGACCTGCCCGGCTGCTTCCGCACCAGGAGTCACAGCTACTTACGAGCCATCCAGGCTGGCTACTCCCAGGACGACGAGTGTGTTCCTGTGTTGACTTCCACCAGCTTGTCCTCCACCATCAGACCCACCACAGGTGAGCCAACCACACAGCATTGAGCTTTGCGTCCACCTTGAGGTCCAGGGCTGGCAACTGGGCACAAGTGACCTCTCCACAAATACAGGGAAGCTGGGCCCAGGGACACATGAGTACAAGAACACGTGGGCACAGAAACACATGGGCACAGAGAAACATGGGCTCCTGACTTCTACTGCCCCTGAACAATGTGACCCTCCCCTGTGGTCAATGTGTCCCTCCTTCATGGACAGTGTGACCTTCCCCCCATGGTCAATATGTCCCTCCCTCGTGGATAGTGTGACCCTCCCCGGTGGTCAATGTGGCTCTCCCTGTGATCAGGTGAGTCCAGTGCCCTCTGTGTGCAGCCTCTGCAGGTCGTACCGATAAGCCCATCTAATCCCTGCTCTGGTAAAAGCCACACGTGTGTGCCTGTGCATGAATGGAGGCTATTTCTGACAGACAGACTTTTCTGGCTCTGAAGTCAGCTCTGAAAACAAGAATCCCAAGAGAAGTCATTTGAAAAAATGCTGATGCTGAGGAAAGCATCAGTTAATTCTGTGCTTCTGCAGGGCCTCTTCTGGCCCCTCTGGAGGTAAGAGCCGCCCAGCACAGCTCCCTCAGACCCAGAAGTCAGTCATGGGGATGAGCACCCAGTTTCCTCTGGAGCAAACACTTACCTTGCATAGCCAAGGACCCCCCCCACACACACACACACAAATCTGGCCCTTCCTGACAGCCTACCTTCATTAAACAACATGACTTTTAGGTCAGCTGACTTTCATTTCACACAGTTTCTTTCTCATCTGTGAAATGACTCATCTGATGGATTTCCTTATCTAAATATGCATCACATCCAGTTTTTCTAGGGAGGGGATATTATTGATTCTGGAAGGAAGATGCTGTAGAATCGGATGATAGTGATTTTCCCCGTGTCAGAGTAGCCTCCCGCTCTTGTCACCACTGACTGTAGACAATGTGAAACCAAGACTCTTGAAGCAAAAATGCCAGAGAACACATGTGGCCATGACAAACTATGTTAGTATATTTGTATTTCTGTAAAAACCCAACTCAGGAACAGAATAAATTATAGCTTCCCAGAAATCTCAAGCTTCCAAACTTAGCCACCTCGAGCTCTTGGGCCCCTCAGGCTCTGCTCTATCTCCCAGAGTCTACCATGGGTGGACTTTCCTCAAAATATATAGTGGGTGAAGTGAACTCCATCTCCTAGAGTCTATAGTGGGGGAGGTGAACCTCATCTCCTTAGAGTCTATAGTAGGTGAGGTGAACCCCAATTCCTCAGAGTATATAGTGGGTGAGCTGAACCCCATCTCCTCAGAGTCCACAGTGGGTGACGTGAAATTCATCTTCCTATACTCCACATGGTGAGTAACCTCCATCTCCTCAGAATCTATAGTGGGCGAGGTGAACTCCATCTCCTCTGAGTCTTCAGTGGGTGAGGTGAACACCATCTCCCCAGTCTCCACAGTGGATGAGATAAAATCCATGGAGTGAGGTGAACCCCCCCCAGAACGATAATGGTTGAGATGAGCCCCAACTTTGAGAATCCAGTGTGTGAGGTGAACCCCTCCTCTTCCAGTGCCCACAGTGGGGGAGGTGAACTCCTCCTCAGAGTCTACCATGGGTGAGGTGTCCATCGTTGTAAGGTAAACCCCATCTCCCAGAGTCCACAGTAGTTTTGGTGAACCCTATCTCTCGAAGTCTAGTGAGCGAGTGAACTCCATCTCCCCAGAGTCCACAAGGGGAGTGAACTCTATCTCATAGTCCGCAGTGAACCCTAGTCACTAGAGTCTCTGCTGACTGTGCCCTCCTCTCACAGCTGTTTCCTACACCACCTACAAGAAGACCCCACCTCCAGTGCCCCCCCGGACCACCTCCAAGCCTCTGATATCAGTAACAGCTCAGAGCAGCACCGAGTCCACACAGGACGCCTACCAGGAGAGCCGTGCACAGTGCTTGGCTGCGTGGCCTCCTGATGCCCGGGGCCTCTACAACTCCACTGACAGCCTGGACAGCACCAAGGCCCTAAGTTTGGCCCTGGAGACTGCCGCAGCCCAGCGCTTAGCAGCTGAGGGACAGAGCTGCCCGACACGAAGTGGAGACAAGGTCATGCTGGCTTCCAAGATTGAGGGTTTCCGGAAAAGTCGCAGTTCTTCAGTGGGCATCCAGGTAGGCCATGTGTCCCAGCATGCCCTCTGTGAGTCATTCTATCCCTGAGTACCCCAGCTTGTTCCTCTCTGGGTCATTGGAACCCCGAGTACCCCTGCCCCTCTAGATTATTGTACCCCCCGAGTAGCCCACCCTTTGTCATTGCCATGGTCATTGTGCCCCTGTCCCCCCTGACCTGCCCCTCTGCGGGCCCAGGTACCCATGTACATCCCAGCCTACCCCTCTGGGTCATTGCACCCCCAAGTACCCCAGCCAATCCCTCTGCCATGTCAGTGAGCCTGAGGGAGGCTCCTCCATGAAGCCCAGCCACAGGGGCCCTCAGGGTCCAGTGTATCTGACCCCTGGCTGAGTTCCTCGGATGCAGCTGCTCAGATGACAGGGATGTGGGTCCTAGGTGCTGCAGGAAACATTCTGTTGACAACTGTCTCTTCTTAGCTTGTCATCACCGTACCCAGAGAATGGGGGCAATAAAGGAAGGGTGGTTTTCTAGTCCTCTGGGCAAGTCCTGGACACAAGCTCTGGGATCAGATAGCCCACGTATGGCTTTGCATTGGCCCTCAGCTCTCCCCGCCCCCCATGGTCTGGCCATGCTGAGCCTGGGCAGCCACCCATCTGCTCCCATCTAGACTGGGAGCTAGGAAGAACATGCAAGACCTTAGGTACTGAGCAGCCCTGAGCCCTGAGGGAGTCAGAGAGGCTGCGGGCTGCCGGAAGCTAAGTCTGGGTGGATGCACAGGACCTGCCCAGGGCCGGGCAGTGTGAGGCTGGCAGAGAGCAGGGCCAGGCCCCCACACTGCGGTTCATGTTTTGTTTAGGACTCAGAATTCTCAGACCACCAGCCCTACCCAAGGTCCGATGTAAGTACCAGCCCCAGGAGTGTGTTAACGGTCCGCCTGTCTGCTCTCCTGTCCCGAGTCTCTGTACTGGGCACACGCATGCACACGCACATGCACACTTGCATCTGGTCCCTTGGTCAAGCTCAGATCTCGGGTCATTCCCAGCAGCATGGCCAATACAAATGAGGAAGAGCTCCAGCTCCCTGGTTGCACAGTAGGGGGCACACGGGAGCTCAGTCCACCTCCCATCATCCTGTCACAATTGGGGAGCTGAGAACCGGGGTCTCAGGGTATCCTGAGGGCTTGGAGCATAATTACAGAAGCTGTGACAGCCCGTGGCACCATAGCCCTTAGGCCTGTGACCTACAATCTGTAGCCCATCCCATCAAGCTCTCCACCAACTCAATGCCCACCTATCCATAGGATAGACCGGGAGTCCCTCACTTTTCAACTCTCCTTCCTCCGGACCTCCCACCTCCACACACCCTACCCCTGAACACACTCAGCGTTCCACACCTCTCTGGAGCCTTGCAGGACACCCCAAAGACGTGGAAAGGCTGACTGCCTCCAGCTCTGACCCTGCAGCTGGCACTGCCACTGGTGCCTAGCAAGCATGAGTATTGGGTGCAGGAGCCACATGTCAGCCACAGACCTACTGTCCCGTTGGCTGTGCCCTGGTGTTTCGGTGCAGAGAGGTGTTGGGTGGAGGGGGGTTTAGGAAGTGCAGGATGAGGGAGCTGTGAGCCCCTGGGGCTCAGGCATGTCCTGGCAGAGTAGCTGGGAGAAGTCAGGCTCCACCGGGGATCTTAGAGCAGCTCAGGGCCAGCACCTACCCTCAGCTCCAGGAACAGCCCTCCCTTGAGATGCCCCTACTTGCAGGATGTCCATCCACCCAGGACACCCTTCCCCCCAGATAGGTTCAACACCTGCCCTCTGACCATGAGCTGGGGGACAGAGTACCAGAGAGTCTATGGTTACCTGCCCTAAACTTTCTCTTGGGCCTCTTTTCTATATGCACATATGTGTGTTTGTGTGTGCTTGTATGTCTATTTCTGTGCTGACACACCCCTGTGCCCTGGGTGCAGCTGCCAAGGCGTTTCTGCCTCCGCAGCTCACAGCACAGGAGAGCCACAGTGTGTGCTGCTGTGGCCGCTCAGTAGTCTAACAGAGAGGGAGCCCTGGGAACTGACATAGATGCGATGTGCTGGGGACGGTTGGGGTCAGTGCGGGTAAGGCGGGGAGAAACGCCCTCTGCACACCCTGTGCTTTCAGTCACTTTTGCAGCCATTCCAGCCTTAGCAATGGAGACTACCTGCACAGGACTCTGTTCCCACATACCTCACACTCACCTACTCCCAGACCACACACCTGCACCTAAATCCATGCACCCGCAGTTACATACCTGCTTCCAGACCGCCCCACATAACTGCACACACTTTGCTCTCTTTCATGACAGGACAGGTGGGTCACCTCATGGTGTAGGGATATGAGGGGGTCTCTGATGAGGGGACACAGCAGGAACGACTGTGAGCAACGTCTGCCTGAGGTGTGTCTTCCCTCCCAGTGGTTTGGGGCTTTCTTCATGGACTAGAATCCCCCCCCCACCCCGTGCTCAGTATACCCCGAGACCAGCCCAGGCTTGTGTGTCTCCGAGACTCAGGGCACAAGAATCCCCAGGGTCCGACTCGACCCTTTCGGTGATGAGTGGGGGGATGGAGCGAGGCTGCTACAGAGACCTCAATGCCTGTGTGTATAATTGTGTATAAATGTGTGCAGAGTTGTGTGTCTGTGTGTGATACATGTGTGCAGTGTGCTGTGTGTGCTGTGCATGTCATGGTATATATGTGGTGTTTCGGTGATACACACATGTACATATATGTCTGGTTGTGTGGTGTGTGTATGATGTGTGTATCTGATGTGTAGTATAGGTGCTCGTCGTGTAGGTGACTGTTCATGATGTGTGTGTAGGTATCTCTGTGTCCGTGATGTATCTAGGTGTCTCTGAGTGTGTCTGTGGTGTGTGTAGATGTCTGTATGTGTCCATGGTGTGTATGTAGGTGTAGTTGTCTCTGCTGTGTGTCCAGAGTGACCAGTGAAACCCTTGACTGGTTCCTACAGTGGCCAAGTCCTCCACATCCAGGCCACATTCAGCTCACACCACACCATCCTCGTGCTGTGGGGACCTGGGGAGAGGATGTGGTACCCACCTGCTCGCCCCAGAGTCTGTGCTGCCCTCACTGCACCTCGACATGCCAGGCCTTGTGCCACTCTGACCCAGGTGCTCTGTGTCATGGCAGGTGGAGGCGGCTGACTCAGACACGGAGAGCCGGGGGCTACGGGAGTACCACTCGGTCGGCGTGCAAGTGGAGGACGCCAAGCGGTAAACAGCCCCTTCCCGTGGGTGCTGCTCCCGTCCATCAGGAGGGTACCCGGACCCTGAACTCTGTCTCAGAAAGGCAGCCCTCCCCCCCCCCCCGAGGCAGAGCCCCTCTCTGGAAACTAGGCCAGGCGGACACATGCCCCCTGCCTCCCTAACCCCGTGCGCCATGGTCCGAGACATGCCCACCAGCAATTCTGACCCCACTGTTGAATCCCCCATCTCGCATGCATGGTGCCAGAGGGTCCCCTCGACCCAGTGTCCCTGGGACTGTAAGCCACTTGCATCACACATCACCGCAGGACATCAGGTACTGGCTGCATGCATCACACCTCACCTTGTATCAGGGGACCCTCTGTGGTGTCTGCTCCACACACACACCAAGCAGAGCAGGCCGTGAGCTGTGTGCCCCACACTCAGGTGTCCCTGCTGCTCCTAGGGGACAGGCCAGTGAACGCAAGGGCCACAGATGGTGTGCCTGACACTCACACATGGACATGTACTCACATGTGTTCACAATATGCCTGTATATGTAGAGGTAGTGTGGGTGCATACACTCTGTCTCACTCACCCAGGCATGTAGATACTTCATATTGCTGACATCGCGCTCACAGTCTATTGTGTACTGCTCCATGCGACACCTGTGTGCCTGTCATAGCATATGTGTGCTCTCTACCACATGCATGTGCGCATTCACAGTACAGGTTTATTTAGGTCACACACCTACCTGCTGTTCCACATACATGCACACTAAGACACGTCACACATTCAGACACACCACACACTAACTCTTGCCCAGTGATAACTGCTCTGGAGATTGTCTGTTTGAAAGTGGTTGGGTGCTGCAGAGAGGCGGGTATGTGCTCAAAATCCCTGCTGAGGTGGGAAACCTGACTTCCCCTCCTGCGTGTATAGCTGTCCCTAAGTGGAAAGGAGCCACCTCCAGCTGCAGTCCTTGGGCATAACTTGGGGCCCTACAGCAAGTTCAGGGCTTGCATGAGGTTGAGTTGGTGCGCACACACAGCCTTGTGGGGAGGCCCTGCCTGCCAGGGAGAGCTTGGGGCCCAGGTTGTGGGCCTTGCTCCGCCCTGCTGGGGAGGGCCCAGGGCCCAGGGTGCGGGCTGTGCCTTGCACGCTGCGCTGCAGGCTCAGCCTGGACCCCTGCCTCTTTGCAGACACGGGAGGTTCAAGCGCTCCAACAGTGTCACAGCCGCTGTGCAGGCAGACCTGGAGCTGGAGGGTTTCCCAGGACACGTGGCCACTGAGGACAAGGGCCTGCAGTTTGGGTCGTCCTTCCAGCGGCACTCGGAGCCCAGCACACCCACCCAGTATGGGGCGGTGCGCACGGTGCGGACTCAGGGGCTTTTCAGCTACCGAGATGACTACCGGGCACCCGTGGACACCGTTAACCTGCCCCCTCCTGACCCCTGGCTGGAGCCGGCCCTGGAGCCCGTGGACGCGGGCAGGATGTCCCCGTGCCGCAGGGATGGCTCCTGGTTTTTGAAGCTGCTGCACAAGGAGACCCAGCGGATGGAAGGCTGGTGCAAAGAGATGGAGCGAGACGCGGAGGAGAACGACCTTCTGGAGGAGAGTGAGTGCGTGGGGCAGGACGTGTGCGGTCGTGGGCTGCGTGGGGCCGGGAGGAGTGTGGCTTGGTGTGGGTGGGGCAAGAAAGGGGCGTGGTTCAGCGGTGATTGGGGCCAGGGAAGGGGCAAGACTCCGGGACGTGGATGGCTCAGTTTGGGGACGTGGTTCAAGGGTAGGGTGGATCAGAGACTAGTACCAGGGCAGGACCAGGACTGAGGCTCTGCACAGGGCCTTGGGGAGGCTGGGTTAGGTCCGTTTCCCTTGCTTTGGAGACATTCTTGTGTTCCTGCCATAGTGAGCTGCCTACAGGCCTTTAGTTTTTGTTTTGTTTTGTTTTGTTTTAGTTTTTTGGGGCCATACCTGGCAGTGCTTAGAGGCCACTCCTAGCTCTGGCTCAGAAATCGCCCCTGGCAGGGTCGTGGACCAGATGGGATGTCAGGAATGGAACCTGGGTCTGTCTTGGGTTGGCATTGTACAAGGAAAACACCCTACAGCTGTGCTATTGCTCAGGCTCCCACTCTTTGAACGTGGGCCCTGCCTGGGTAAAGGGGCATCACATAGGCCTGGGAGCTTGAGATTTGACCTCCCTAGAACCTGGCTTTGGATGGTGTAGGCTTGTCCCATTTTCTAGAAGAAACCGGTATGCATCACGCAAGAGGCAGGCTCAGATAGGGAACATGGGTGGCCCACAGTCTGGGGGTGCCCTGCTTCCTCACTCGTGACAAGGCTTCCTGTGTCAGTGCCAGGCTGCTCCCGCCCATCTAATGGCCCCTCCATCTGGTTATCACTACCCAGAGTGCCAGAGCAGCAGAGGGTTCACAGCTCTGGCCACCTGTGAGGCAGGAGACTCTCAAGGCCCTCGCATCTCCCGAAAGTCCCTTTCCTCCTTCCACGAGGCTCTTGCTGGCTCGAGGGTCATTATGCTGGTGTGCTGGGGGATGTCCCGTGCCCTGATGCCACTAGAGACTGAGAAACATACCCACGTGCACAGGCACAAGCTCTGGATATGGGACCTGCCATGGTTCCAGGCATAGGCTAAGTTTCAGCCTCCAAGGAGAAGCAGGAAGGTGGCAGTTTAAGGGGCAATTCTGCACCCTGTGTTTCTAGCTGGATTTGGTAATGCAGGCCGAGCATGTTGGAACAGTAGTAGTTCCTGTCCTGCGTGGGCATCCTGTGGCCTTTGATCTTCACCACAACTCTCTCTTGTGCATATCCCCATGGCAGCTGGTCCTAAATCAGGGTCCCTGAGCTTTGTCCCAGAACAAACACACGAAGTGTGTGGACTGGGTATGGGCTAGCATGGGTGGGGTCTTACATGTCTGAACACTGCCCACAGGAACAGGAAGGGTGCCTAAAAGTCAATGCTGTCTGTTGGGGCAGCCCCCAGGGAGACCCCTCAGATGTGAGATACTTGAGATCCACTGCAGTGGTTGAGGGGAGACAGAGCCAGGCTGTGAGTGTCCCCAGGACTAGCTGTGCTCTCAGTGACATGCCATCACCAGGCACAGAGGCCACATGGGGCTGTACCCGATGGCTGGATGTTTCTCACAAAGCCCCCACAGGGGTCCTATTCCTGTGTCCTCCAGGGTCCACATGAAGTATGGACCAAGTCTCAGAGCAGAGAAAGCTCCTCCAGGCTGCACAAGACAGGCCTGCAGGCTCTCCTGGGTGAGCTGGAGAGTGGAGAAAGGTCTCCAGACTACAGGAGAGAGGGGGATACAAGCTACCCCCAAGCAGCACAGGAGCAGCCAGAGGTGACCCATCTTCTGCCCATCTCTGCAGCAGTGAGATTGAGGCCTTCCTCCTGCCTCCCCTGTGACATCAGAGTGAACCCTGCTCAGCCTCTGTGGCTGGGACCTCCCGAGAGAGTATTGAGGACTCCTGGGATGTCCACCCGAGCTTTTGGAAGTCAGAAGGGTGCAGGTTCCGTTTTAAACCCAGCACCGAGCACCCCAACTCTCAAAGGAGCTGCTACACCTTCCCTTCCCACCGCTGGTAGGTTATGGAAAGTTCTGGAATGATGCTGGACTTGCGCTGCATATGAGCGAGAATGTGGGGTTCACAGGATCCACTGCCCCCTGGGAAGTGCCAGGCCCACGAGGAGGCATGTTTGAAAACACACAGCTCCAGTCTGGCAGAAAGTGGGATCCCGCATGCCCAGCTGCATTTCCCTAAATGAACCTCTTTAAGTCTGTGTTGAGCCTGTGGGTCTCCTTGTGGGATGTTAATTAGCCAATTAACATCTGGCAGGTATTTATCAAGCAGGTGCTGGGGCCAGACGGGGTATGAGATTGTGGGCTGGCATGAGAACACAGGTGGGTGCAGTGTTGTCTGTGGGACCCACGGAAGTTGGACACAGCAAAGGGGTTCTCGAGGGTGGGATATGGGAAGATTCCAGGGAGAAGCTTCGAAAATGTGGCACGAGACAGCCAAAACATTCCAGAGGGCTTCCCGGAAGAAGTCTTGTGCTGAGGTTCAAGGTTTGGGAAGGAGCCCAGAGAGAAATAGCGAAGGCCAGAGGTCCTGGCGCATTGGTTCCTTCCCTGGTCTGGGAGAGGCTGGAGGACCACCTCCTTGTCATCTCCCCTCCATTTCCTTCTGGACTAGCTTTTCTCAACAGCAAGGTTGCCGCTTTTTTCTTCACCAGCATATAATCCCTGCTGTGCTAGTCTGGTGAATGGCCTTGGACACCAGACTTGTCCCTTTTGTGATCCTGATGGTGACTGGTATGGTATAAGGAGGAGCATGTATGCAGATGAGTGTGTGAGGATGGAGACTGTGAGAATGGCATGTTTTTGAGGATGAATATGTGAGAAAGGAATATTTGTGGGGATAGAGGAATGTGTGTGTGAGGATGGGGTGAGTCTGAGGAAGGAGTCTATGTGCAGAAGGATTGTGCGTGAGAATGGAGTGTGTGTAAGGATGAACTATGTGAAGGAATGTGTTTGAGGAAGTGGAAACACGCATGAGGAAGGAGTGTATGTGATGATAGATGTGTGAAGGAGGACACTACATGAGGATGAAGTTTGCATGAGACTGGATACCTGTGAGGAAGGAGTGTGTGAGGAAAACATGTGCCTGAGTCAGGAGGTGAGCATGAAGATGGAGTGTGTGAGAAAACTTGTGTGAGAAAGGAGTGTGTGTGATGATGGAATCGTGAGGAAGGAGGACATTGTATGTAAGGATGAAGTATGCATGAGACTGGATACATGTGAAGGAATGTGTGAGGAAAACTTGTGCTGAGTAAGGTGGTGTGCTGAGAAAGGAGTGCGCAACAAAGGAGGCATGTGTGCAAGCAAGATGTACGTGTGAAGATGGAGAACTGCGTGGGGCCAAAGTATACCCATGATAGTCTGTGAGCACGGAGCATTGTGCGCCGATTTGGGGCGTAAAAGGAGTAAAAGGTGCTACCTGCTCAGCCCCAGAGACTGTGGCCCTCAGCACCACCAGTGCTTCACCGTGGAGCATGGAGCATCTTTACAGAGCCCACTTAGACGGTGACTCCTCATCTCCCTGACTGACGTCGCCTCTCTCCATCACAGGGCAGGCTAGACACACCAGTCCCTGTGCTTTTCTTCCTTCCTTGTCTCTGTTACTTGCTGGAGACCTTCACATCTATGGGGTGCTGGCAGGATTAAGTTATTTCTAGATTAAACTATTTGATGCATATAGATCATAGCACAGAATCAATCACATTTAACAGCAGGTTAATCTGCAGATTTTACAGGTCAAATGCCTCCTAGTCTAGTCCTAATTCGGAGCATCTACTGAGTTACTGGTTAAAATACTTTTCTTTCTTGGATTAATGATTATACTTAGCGTTTATGGACCAAATCTGTGCTCCAAAAATTGAAATTCCTTCCATGCTCTCATTTGTCCTGCTCTGAGATTTCCTGCTTATGGTTTATTGAATGGATAGAGGTAGCTTCAGTCAAGGCTAATAAATGTTGTTGTGTTCCTGACGACCCTGGGATTCAGTGTTTGCATATGCCTTATGTCTATCACTACATGGGTGGGGAGTCCCATATGAAAGTGTAAAGCCACACAGGTGAGTGGTCTGAAGTTAAAGAGGAATGAAAGAAAGAGTAAATAAAAGAAGGAAAAAAAGAGGGAAGGAGGCAAAGAAGGGAAAGAAGAAGGAAGGGAAGGAAGAAGAAAACAGGAGGGGAGGAAGACTTTGAAGTGAAGAGTGGCACAAAACTTACTCAGTCCAAGTGCCCAAACCACTGGTCAATGCTTGGCGTTGGAAGCTGGGCTACGTGAGGGAATTTAGGTTCACACAGATGTTGGCAGTGGGGCGAGGGGTGCACAGTGGCAGGGCACCCAGATATACCAGATATACCCAGGACTCTGGCGGTCTCGGGTGGGCTCTCAGAGTGGGTCCTGGGACCCCTTAATAGTCTGTGGTGTGGGCCCAGAGAGATAGCACAGCGGCGTTTGCCTTGCAAGCAGCCAATCCAGGATCAAAGGTGGTTGGTTCGAATCCCGGTGTCCCATATGGTCCCCCGTGCCTGCCAGGAGCTATTTCTGAGCAGACAGCCTGAGCACTGCCGGGTGTGGCCCAAAACCCAAACCCAAAAACAAAAACAAACAAAAAACAAAAACATAAAAAGAGTCTGTGGTGTGGGGCTGGAGAGATAGCATGAAGGTAAGGCGTTTGCCTTTCATGCAGAAAGGTGATGGTTTGAATCCCGGCATCCCATATGGTCTCCCGAGCCTGCCAGGAGCGATTTCTGAGCCTAAAGCCAGAGTAACCCCTGAGCGCAGCCGGGTTTGACCCTAACCAAAACAAACAAACTAAAAACAAACAAACAAAAAAAGTCTGTGGTGAAAGGTTCCATCCTATCTCTGCAAAAACAAGTAGGAGATCAGGGACAACAATAATTCCTGAGCAAGGCTGTGCCTGCTTCCTGCTGAGGAGAGTCTGAGGGAGCCTTGCTTCCTTGTTGAGAGAGTGCTGGGGGCCCCAGAGATGGCTCACCTCACACGGACATGGCCACTCTGTAGAGCTGCTGGACTCTGTGACCTGGAGCTATGCAGGGGTCTCAAACTCTCGGCCCGTGGGCCGTTTGTGGCCCTCCGTACAACACTTTGTGGCCCTGCCCTAGAGGAATCTTTTTTTGTTTTGGTTTGTTTGAGTTGTTTGGGTCACACCCCCAATGTTCAAGGCTTACTACTGACTTTGCACTCAAGGATCACCCTGACTTTGCCTCCTGCGGCCCCCAGGTAAATTGAGTTTGTGTCTTGAGGAACAGTTGAGGGGGCACATGTCAGGAGACTGTCTAGGGCACCCTGGACAGAGAGGCACCCGCTGGCTCCCAGATGACCTCCTGGCCGTGTCTGTAGGGCCCACCGGGTCTCCAAGGACGCAAGTGCCTGGAACTTGTGAGCAAAGGCAGCAGTCGAAGCCATGTCAGAGGCGTCTGGAACAGCGCTGCTCTGTCCTCAGACACCTGTGTCCCCAGGCTGGGTGCCAGGGTTCTGGGCTGAGCATCTTCATCTGCAGCTCAGAGGAATAGGAGAATGAGGATAAATTTAGAAGACTTTAGAAGAGAATGGACCGGATTTCTTTCTCATATTCTGAGGTCATAGGATGGTGTTTGCTTTATAAGGGACGTCACTACACCAGTCAGTGGAGAGTGAGGGCAAAGACAGTCAGATTACCTGCTCTCTCGGATCTGCAGCTTGAGACTGTCAAAGAAAGAGCCCTCGTGTTCAGACTGATCCTCCTTGGTCTTAGTGAGGTCTAGGGGCTCCTCTGCTCTATGACCCCAACCCCACTGCTGCCCTCTTCTGACCCCCTCATCTCCCTCCCTCACTTCCTCCTCCCCACTCCCTGCATAGGTCTAGTTCTCCTATGAAAGCAGCGCCCCTAGTGGTGCAGAGGAAAATTGCCTCACTAGACTCCAGTCTGAACCGACCAGGGTTAGGAGTTCCCTGGTCCTGCATCTCCGTCCTAGGGAAGGGCAATGTTTTCTTGCCTCCCTGCTATCTGGGGCATTGAGACCAGCAATGCTAGTCTGCGGAGACCACCTTGTAACCATCTTCCCAACACTCTGTTCGCACCCAGAGGACATCCCCATATATGCTGGGCTCTGCTTGTCCTGTTTTCCTGTTGACTGTCTTACCTTTATCCAACAGCTCTCGGTAAAATCAGGAGTGCCGTAGGGAGTGCTCAGCTGCTTATGTCCCAGAAGTTCCAGCAGTTTTATTGGCTCTGCCAACAGAACATGGTGAGTGCTGGGCACTGGGGTAGGGATACCGTGGCTCTGGAAGGGAGAGGGGATGGGAGGAGAAAGAGGGCAGGAATTGCCAGGGCAAAAGGAACACAGGGCCGAGGGAGAGGTGGGCCTATACAGGTGCTGGGACCAGGGAAGCCTGCAGAAAGGCGGGAATTGTCCATGCCCTTGGACACAGGCTCAGAAACCTTCCCCTGGGGGCCCTCACTGTTCCACACAGAAGGTAGAATTGGGGGGGGGCACTGGTAGAAGGCATGGGGTCAGAACATTGTATGCTTAAACCCTGCCATCAGCAAATGTTGTAGACCAGGGTCATCCTGGTACAGAACAGAGCTTTCAAAGCAGAGAAGGGTGGGAGGGAACTGGGGGAAACGGGGACTCTGGTGGCAAGAACTTGCACTATGAAGGGACGGGCGTCAGACATCGTGTGACTGACCCTCAAGCATCAACAACTTTGTCACCATGATTCAGTTAAAGAATTTACTTGATATAAAAAATAATAAAGCAAAGGGAATCACCTGGGCTCACGTTCTACGGTCAGGAGTACCGGAACTTGACACGGTCACCCAGCTGTCACCAGACACACATTGAGTGAGGGACACCAACGCTGCCAGCGTAATGTACTGCTCTCTCCCAGGTCAGCTTGAGTGCAACATTGGCACCTGTGCCTGCAGCCTGTCCGTCATTTCTACACCTCTCTGCACATGCATCCTCTCCTCAGAGACACTCACACGTCCCCATGGGAGCCGGCAGGCGTCTGGCACCCCACACAGTAGTGGTGCTGGATGATTTGATCCTATAACCTGCAAGAGGTGTGTGTCCATCCAAGTTCTCCTGCCCCGCACAAAGGTGCCAGCTCCTCCCTCAGTGAGGATAGCCACCAAGTGTGTCTGCTGTCCTGTTTCCCATCGCACCCTTTTTGTCCATGCTGCAGTGCAGAGGATCCACAGCATGATGGGTTCTGGGACGTGTGGAAGATGAGAAGGCACTTGAAGCAGGACTCAGCTGCTGTGTCCACCAGGGCCCGCTGGTGGGTTGCCAAAGCTGCAGGCAGGAGTCCCCAAAGTAGGAGCAGGGGCAGGCGCAGACAGGTGCTACAGAGGGCAGATGATGTGCCAGGAAGCAAGAAGTAGCACCTCGAATCACTGGCCATGTTGTGACTTACAGACCCTCCCAAGGGCTCAGAGACTGTCCAGTAGAGGGGGCCCTGCCTTCTCTGGGGAGGATCTGCAGGAGTATGTGGGAGCACAGTGAAACTCTTACAGCTGGGCCCAAGTCAGGAAGACTCAGAGGATTCACAGATGCAGGAAACCAACCCTAGAGCCCAGAACAGCCACTTGGCCTGGCCCCGTTGCCTCCCACTTCCTCAAAGTTGCCACCCACAGAGCCTGAACTGCAGCTGACCTGTGCGCCCATTGCCCACGGGCTCTCTTAGCACAGCCGCACAACCGCCACCTGCACAGGGAGAGGATGTGGCCCAGCGCCTTGTTCTGACAGTGCTGTGTGTCTCTCCTATCACTTCCTGGTGGAGGATCGTTCATGGTCCTTCATGGAAGGATGAGGATAGGTGGGCCAACAACAGCTAGCACGGCCTATTTCTGGAGGCTTCACTCAGCAGAGTGGCCCCGACGAATAGCATCACACAGGGACCCTTCCTGAGGCGTCTGTGGAGGGTCTGGTGTGACAAAGGTGTGGTCCGTACGGTGGTCTGCTCGCTGCCCATGGAGTTCATCCTGGTGGGCAGAGAGGAAAGTTCTGTCCCATTGACACATAAAAGCTAAACCCCGGAACCTCAGGGTAGTGCTGAGAGGGGGCTTCGCAGGACCATCACCTTTACAGTAGGACAACAGGGGGCCCCAGTGAGGCACGGTGAAGGCAGAAGGAGGCCTAGCCAGATGGACCCGTCCCTGTGCCAATGCTGAAACACTGCTAGGTCATGCTAGGGACTTCTCAGATCATGAGGACACAGGTGTCTACAAGTTCCCCTCCAACCATCCAGCGATGTCGCAGCTCTCCGCCTACCCCCGAGGCCTGGCCAATGCTGAATCACATTTAGTCCAGAGTCGACTCTGCTCTAAGTGCAGATCCACTCAGAAAACTTGGATGCTGAGTCCAAGCTAGGCCCTTTAGAGAGGCTCCCAAGTGCCAACCTGTGCCCTGGGGATGAACTGGGATGACCCTGCCAGCTGGTCAGAGACCACCAACCTTAATCCTGATTGCTATGGAGTCAGGCCTCAAGAGCAGAGCCCCCCCAGAGGGGCATAGACCCCGGTTCCCAGGGCCAGTTGAGGTGCCCCAAGATTTCCCAGCTCCTCCTGAAATATCTGCCCTCCTTCTCTAAGCAAGCTCAGCTATGGTTGCCACTGACCTTAAGGTCAGTGTGAGGAGCTAGCCCACAACTGCCCTCAGACTATCACTGTGGCCACACCATCACAGACTTGGCCACAGACTTCCACGTAGATTTGGTCACAGATCTCACAGATCTCTCGTGCCCCTAGGCCTGTATTGCTCTGAGATGATCCATGCTGCTGAACTTCGCCCCCAGGTGCAAAAACAGTGTTTTCAAAATGGAACCATGAGCCACAGTCTATTTTCAGTGCTTCAGAATTTTTGGTCACAGCAAGACTGAGAAAGCAGAGGCTAGAGTAATTGCATAGCAGGGAGGGCATTTGCCTTGCACATGATGACCTGTGTTCAATCCCTGGCATCTCATATAGTTCCCTGAGACTGCTAGGAGTGATCCCTGAGCATAGAGCCAAGAGTAATGCCTGAGCACAGCTGGTGTGGCCCCCAACTAAAAGCAAACAAACAAAAACCACTGAGGGGACTGGAGAGATAGTAGGGCATTTGCCTTGCATGCAGAAGGACGGTGGTTCGAATCCTGGCATCCCATATGGTGCCCCCGAGCCTGCCAGGGGCAATTTCTGAGCATAGAGCCAGGAGTAACCCCTGAGCGTTGCCAGGCGTGACCCAAAATAAAACAAAACAAAATGAAAAAAAAACAAAACACTGAGAAAGCAAACACCTCACCTGTGCACCACACTTCCCCACTTTCCACATTGCCCGGGAACTGCCCACTGCCCACCAGGATCTGAGGCCACATGGAGGTGGAGGGGCCTACTTATGTGTTTGAACACAGGAATTATGAACCAACACCTCAGTCTGCTCTGTATGAAGGAGACCCATGCCCTGAATCCTCACCTCACCTGTCTACCTTCATGCCCTGAATCCTCACCTCACCTGTCTACCTTCTACCTAAAACCTGGCCCTTCCCTCTTCTCTTCATTCCATGGGTCTGATATTCCCAGACTTACCATGCAGAGTTTCATCTGTCAGTGAGCACTCATGGGCCTGCCCTGGAACCTGACACACAGCTCGTCCATGGCCCATAGGGACCTTCTATGGCAGTCAGGCCCACAGCTCTGTCTCGTGTGTTCTAGGACCCCAGCGCCATGCCCAGACCCACATCACAGGACCTGGCTGGCTACTGGGACATGCTGCAGCTGTCAGTGGAGGACGTGAGCATGAAGTTCGATGAGCTGCACCAGCTGAAGCTCAACGACTGGAAGAGCGTTGAGTCCCCTGAGAGAAAGGTAATGAACACACACGACACACAACACCACTCCCCCAACACACACACACACACACACACACACACACACAACCACACACGCATATCCCTTGCTTGGGTTTAGGGCTGGAGCAATTGTGTAGTAAGCCTCAAACCCTAATCCCAGGGCATTGGAGAGACATGGGTCTGGAAGCAAATGTCAACACGGGAAATAATCCACACACAGTTAAGAGGATAAAACAGGTTCAGGAACTTTCACACACAAGACTTCCACTACTAAGAAGCAGATAGCTCAATCATGGAAAACTGAAATCGCAAGTGATTTTTTCCCCCGAGACCCAGGGTCTTTATTAGGAATGTCACACCACACTCCGGGATGGAGAACAACAGATGGTTTAAGACACCAATCCAAAGAATGCTTCCAAACAAAGGTGCTTCCGAACAATGAATAACAAGCATATCCTGAATAGGATGGAACCCAGCTAACCCAACATCTCCTGCTTTTTACTTTACAGAAAAATGTAGAAATATGAAATAAAACAAAGTAATTCACATCCCAATATGCTAGGAAAAAGGCAGATGCCTCTATCCAAGAGATAAAAGGGGTGGCAGTATTTTGAATAGGTGCAACAAAAGTTGAAAAAATAGAAAGAAAGAAAGGGGCCAGAGAGATAGCATGGAGGTAAGGCATTTGCCTTGCATGCTGAAGGATGGTGGTTCGAATCCTGGCATCCCATAGGTCCCCTGAGCCTGCCAGGAGCGATTTCTGAGCGTAGAGCCAGGAGTGACCCCTGAGAGCTGCCGGGTGTGACCCCCAAAAAATAGAAAGAAAAATATTTTGGCCTAAAAACAGGGTGTCCCTCCCATAAAACATCCTGACATAAGACCAACTACAGGCTCCAGGAATACTAATTTGTCTGACCCCAAAGTCTTCCTTATGGTCCCAGGAAAGGTTCTCAATCACGGTTAATGCCATCAGGCTTCAGTAGTTGGAGATCTTGGTGTTAGCACACATTCTGTGTCAAAGTCAGGATGTCTTGAGGCATCTCCTGGCTTCATCTCACTGTTAGGTGAGGCAGGGAAATCTGCCTTGAAAACAAGCCATTGCTGATTTCCAAGTCACAGTGGCATAGAGCCCGCTCTGGGGCAACGAGGTGCCAATGTAGTTCCAGGCCCTGTTCTGGTAGATGGTCGATTACTGGTGCAGGTGCAGAAAACCTTGCTGTATCCAAATATGGGACCAAAGGTCCAGAAGTGATCAGCTGATGTCCAAGCATCTGAAGCCTAAGTCAAATCACTATGGTAAAGTTCAGGATAGAAGCCCCCTAACAAAAATTTTTGGAGTTCCCATCCCTAATGGATAAATAACTCCTCTTTGTATCTAAAAGTTTCCAATTTTGAGTTGCCCATGCAAACAAACAAACAAAAAAAACAGTGCTACAGGATACTATTGGAGCCCAAAGGGAATATAATAATAAACCAAACAACCCCTAACCTGGTTCTATCAAAAGCATAAAACTCAAAGCTTACACATCTAAAGATGGGGGGAGCTATATCTGCATAATGAAACATGCAATAAAGAATTGTACATGTTGAGGAAATATACTTGAGAAATTTACAAAGCAGTTATACATATCCCCTAAGTCTTTTGAAATAGTCTGAGGGGAGGATAAATTCTGGATCACAACTTCAGCTGGCAACGTAGTCTTGTGGAGCCTAAAAAACGGCCTGCAACAGTCGTGGATCAGGAAATGTCCTAGAGCAAGGATCTCTCAAAAGGCGAAACCAGGGGCCGGAGAGATAGCATGAAGGTAAGGCGTTTGCCTTTCATGCAGAAGGCCGGTGGTTCGAATCCGGGCATCCCATATGGTCTCCCGAGCCTGCCAGGAGTGATTTCTGAGCTTAGAGCCAGGAATAACCCCTGAGCGCTGCTGGATGTGACCCAACCCCCCCCCCAAAAAAAAAGGAGAAACCAGTTGCGGCAACAGTCTGTGGTGAAGAGAAGTGGAAAAGGGTGATCGTTGAGAACACATCAACAGTAGTGGTGGCATCTTCTTCCTGGGACAAAGGTAGGAGTCTGAGCTGGAGGTGAAGGTTCCTGAGGAGTTAAAAACTGAGGGTAAGAATGTTAACTAGGAAGGAATAATAAATCAGGGCTCAGACGAAAGAGAACAATAGAAAAGAAAGGGCTAAGTACAACAGAAAGAAGGGCTATATACAACATAGTCAGACATTATGTACAATACAGATGAACATTAAAAAGACAGTTGTGGCCGGGCCCGGAGAGATAGCACAGCGGCGTTTGCCTTGCATGCAGCTGATCCAGGACCTAAGATGGTTGGTTCTAATCCCGGTGTCCCATATGGTCCCCCGTGCCTGCCAGGAGCTACTTCTGAGCAGACAGCCAGGAGTAACCCCTGAGCAACGCCGGGTGTGGCCCAAAAACCAAAAAAAAAAAAAAAAAAAAAGACAGTGTGGCCACCACATACACACACTCACACACATAGAGGCAGATAAAGAAGATTGATCCATAAGTTGCAGTTGAAACACTGATGCAGGTGTAGCAGGTCAAAGCGCTTCAAAATATAAAGCTGGTATGTTAGATGTAAAAGTTATCCAATTCCTTGGAGTAATCAGTGTTGAACTTTGCTAAAAAATGCTTCATGGTCTAGAATGAGCACAGAATATTCCCCAAACAATTTTTAAGTCTGGACTACTAAGTAATATGGCAGGGGTGGTGAACAAGTTCGACACAAAGAGCCAAAATTTTAAACTGTGAGAATCAGAGAGCCACACCACACAGTGACCTGCCAAAACAGACAAACACTCACACAAAAGCATATAATCTTAACAACAATCTATTCAACACATATTGCATTTTGCCATTTTGAGTGAGGGCAAAAATCCTGCAGTGATGGTGAGGATGTGCTGCGTCCTCCACACTAAGAACTCACGGCAAGATGGGACCCAACATGTGACACACGGTCCCCTTGCTCGCTGGCCCGTGCAGTTGTTTCCGAGGGATGGGAGACAGGAGGACGCAGCCTGGGGCGGGACTGCACGCTCAGAGATCTCTCCTCAGAAGCAGCAGAACAAAATCCAAACTTGGCAAAGAGCCACAATATACAAAATAATGATAAGAGGCAAAGAGCCACATTCATTTTGGCCGGGAGCCGCATGTGGCGTGTTCGCCACCCCTGTAATATGGTAATAAGAAAAATGTAAAAATAATCTACACCTTGGAGTTTAATGTCACATGTTTCAGGGGCTGGAGTGGTGGCACAAACGGTAGCCTTGCATGCACTAACCTAGGCTGGATCGCGGTTTGATCCCCCGGCTCTGAGTTTATAGCTAGGAGTAACCCCTGAGTGTTACCAGGTGCGGCCAAAAAAGAAAAAAAAAATCACATGTTTCAAACATCTAGGTTCCTTTCCTGAAGGCGAACTAAGAGCAAAGGCATATAATATAGTAGAAAACTAGCATGAATTAAGAATAAATTGGGGTGGGGGGCCGGGAAGGTGGCGCTAGAGGTAAGGTGTCTGCCTTGCAAGCGCTAGCGTAGGACGGACCGCGGTTTGATCCCCCGGCGTCCCATATGGTCCCTCCAAGCCAGGGGCGATTTCTGAGCACATAGCCAGGAGTAATCCCTGAGCATCAAATGGGTGTGACCCAAAACAAACAAACAAACAAACAAACAAAAACAGAATAAATTGGGGCCGGAGATAGAGCATAGAGGTAGTGCTTTTGCCTTGCATGCAGAAAGACGGTGGTTCATATCCCAGCATCCCATATGGCTCCCTGAACATGCCAGGGGCAATTTCTGAGCATAGAGCCAGGAGTAACCCCTGAGCGCTGCTGAGTGTGACCAAAAAAAAAACAAAAACAAACAAGCAAAAAAGAATAAATTGCAAAAATGTGCTCAATGACCGAACACTGTAGCGAGAGTCCATGGCATTCAATGCCTTATCCAGGTATAACTGTGGAGAGAGATTAGACTATAAAAGCAGGTATACTCAAATGGGAAATAAGTAATTTAAAATATTTGTTAAGACACTATCATAATGAGTACTGTATTGGGAGTCCAGCAAAATATATCACAGTAATGCGAAACTGGGACATTCAAACTATATCTCCAAAGATCACTGTGAACAAAAACATTAAAAGGTTATTATAAACATAATAGAATAGAAATTAAGATACTAAAACATTCTAAGAAGGCACCAATCCAAAGGATGCTTCCATTCAAAGGTGCTTTTGACCAAGTAACAAGCTTACCCTGAATAGGATGGAACCCAGTTAACCCAACACAATTGTCTAGCAGGGAGGACATTTGCCTTGCAGGCGGTCGACCCAAATTCAATCCTCAGCATCCCTATAAGGCCCGCCCAAGCCCCACCAGGAGTAATCCCAGAATGTAGAGCCAGGAATAATGATCCCTGAGCATTGTCAGTTATGGCTCAAAAAAAAAAAAAAAAAAAAGGAAACAAACCCAGTTGCATCTCTTCTGGGTTCTGTGTTTCCATGTGTTTATACATGTTGACTATGTTTCCACTGTGTTCATACTTGTTGATTGTGTTTCCACTTGATTGTACATGTTGCTGTTTCCATCTCCAGGGAGGTCCATGAGTGATCACATGGGAATGACCCCACAGGGTGATCAGTGAGTGAGACAGGCTGGTCTCTTGTGGCCTCAGCACCCTGAGACCCCCAAGGCTGTGGGTCACCCAGCAGGTGGCGTGGGTGAGGGTTGTCCCACTGCAGGTGTCTGGATGTGCCATGGTGGCTGTGCTGGGCTCAGGATAAGCTTGTTAACTCATTGGTCCTCGGTGGCAGTGTTGGGTCTGTGGGTGCAGAGGCATGCCAGGGGGCTCCTTTCTCATCTGCTAACCTGCTAACTTGTGCTGCTCTCCAGGAGGAAAGAAAGGTCCCACCTCCAATACCAAAGAAGCCCCCCAAAGGGAAGTCTCCCATCACCCGAGAGAAGTCTCTGGACCTGCCGGATAGGCAGCGCCAAGAGGCACGGCGGCGTCTGATGGCGGCCAAGCGGGCAGCTTCATTTCGCCAGAACTCGGCCACGGAGCGGGCAGACAGCATCGAGATCTACATCCCAGAGGCGCAGACGAGGCTGTGAGGCAGCGCCCAGACCCGCCAGGCTCCCCCACATGGGACCTTTTGTGATGTGTGTTGTTTTCAAGTGTGTGGACTCAGAGGTGTGGGTGACATTGCTGCAGAGGCCTCTCCTGCTCCCAGTCTCCAGGGAAGAGACTTCCCTAGAGAAAGGTGAATCACGAAAGGAAAGAAAAGCCCCTTCACCTTCGCCTTCACCTCCACTGCTTCCCCCAGCCCACTCCTGGAGCTCGTGGTGCCAGTGCTGGGGGCAGACAGTCCCTCCATACCAACCCACCATGTTTGTGGCCTGGCCAACATCTAGCCCAGATGCCAGCACTGGCTGGTGGAGGACAGCTGTGCCATGGAGCAGGCAGGTGGGGAGAGTTTGTGGGTGGGCCTGGCGGGCCTGAAATGCCGCTCAGTGTGTCTTCAGTTCTGGTTTTCGGCCAATGTACATACAGTCTCAAACTGCTCTGCGTCAATCTCCTGGTACACCTAGAGAAAGAAGAGAAACACAAGACAGCACGTGTGTCTGCTGCGAGTTATCTTGCGTGCCCCGTGTGTGCGATGTGAGTCATGCGGGCTGCCCCCTGGCATGGCTCTGGACTCCTGGGCCATGCTTCTGACCACAAGAACAGGTAGGGGGCTGTGTGTGCTCCCTCCCTGGGCCATGAGACTCGGTGTTGCTGAGGGTCCAGTCAGTTGGTCCTGCTGGGAGAAGGTGCTGGGAAGGCTCCCGCTGGCTGCCGACAACCAGACATGGTGACCTCGGTTCAGCGTGACCCCTGCCCCGCGACTCCAGTCGTCTAGCTGCCTGTGCGATCCCAGACTCTTGGGACTCCGTGGGAGTAGAAGTGGTAGAAGTGGAGCTGCCTCTGAAGAGAGTCTTCCTTCTGCTGCTTGCAGAGTTGGGGTGCAGCCAGGAGAGTACCCCCAGACCCCCTTGTTCTTCACCTGCCTCGCACTTTAGGATGCTCCCAGCTCCTGTGCCGCTGGAGGCTGCACTGGGCCTCCAGCTCAGTTTCTCCGCCTCTCCGCCCCTCACCTCTCAGCATGGGGCTCACCGGGGCACCATCGATATTAAAGCATGTTTAGCTTCAGAGTTTTACTTTTCTAAAGCCGAGTAGTTAAGAATCCCCCTGTAAGAACAAAACCATGTAAATTGAGCCTCATATCTGGTATATATTTTACCAAACAGCCTTAAGATATATTTGGAAGCAAAAATCAGTACGAATGTATATCCTTGAAAAATGCAAAAAAAAAAAAGTTCCCCAAAATATTCTTGTATACATGAATCCTATTTCCCCAGAGTATTCAAAGCATTTTTTCTACCTAAATAAATTACCTAAATCCTGAGTAGTGTACAAAACAATGCTTCTTCCTGTACTCACTAAACTCTTCCAATCAAACGTATGTGCAAGTCCTGGCATTTTAGACTCTAAACATGACTCACTGCTTAAGTCAAACCGCTCTTCAGAAGTGGCCGGAGGAGAGCAGGGCAGTCACTGCGTGGCGGTTAGACACAGCACCCCTCAACCCCGGCACCCCCATGAGGCCGAAGGTCATGCAGCTGCCAGCAGTCCTGTCTCAGCTCTTGGCCACGAACTTGTACTTCTGATGACGATCAGTGACTCCTTTTAGACTTTGGATCTCTGATTCTGACTTGAACAAGAGTGCCCCTGGATTTGGATTACTTTTTTATGTTTTTTAAACTCATTTTTATCTTAAAATCCCAAAGCCTTGGCCTGTACCACCCCAGGTGAGCAAGCTGGCCAAAAGCAGCCTTGGCTGGATAGGCAGTGGGGGGGGGGGCTGCATCCGGCTCCATCCAGTGGGTCCCAAAGAAGGTGTCGGCAGGGGGCAGGGGCGGCTTCTCCCGTGCCTGCGCCTTCACTCAGTGCAATACGCCCGGCCCCGCACAGGTGGCCTTGGCAGGAGTGCAGAGGATAAGCCATGTTTACACACTGTATGTGTAAGGAGAATTAAAGCTGTTTCTAGCACCTTGTCTCGACATTTTATTTGGGTCCCAGCCCCTGGTGCTGGCAGTGGAGGGTGAGGCATGGGAGAGGCATGCTGGGCACAGACGTTGGGTCCACCACTCGAGGGTGCAGGGAGCTGTCCGGCAGTGGTGGTGCTGTGTGTGTCCTGGGGAGAGGCCCTAGAATGTGGACGTCAGCTACCCTATAGACCAGTGCTCAGGACCCTGTAGGTCCCCCTAACAGGAACCCCACTAGCCTACGCTGACTCGCAGGAAGCACTGAGAGGTGGACACAGCTCAGGCCCTGAAGCCCAGTGATGGAAAGGGGCTCAGATGCCCCTGGCACATAGATGGATGCAGCTCTCTCAGGAGATGTGAGTGCGGGGATGTGATGCCCTTGCCCTTGCCCATCTAAGTGGTGCTCACGGTGGTGAAGTGTGCTGGCAGCCCCCCAGCTTCCTACCTCTGCAGTTGAAGAACTTCCTGCTCCGTTCTGTGACACGCTAGTAGCCAGGGGGCTGTTGGTAGTGGCTCTACCCTTGGGGTGTCTCTCCATACCTTCGTTTCCATTTATTGGGAATTTGGAGGACAGTGGGGCTGAAGGCTTGGGAGCAGGAAAGCAGAAAGGCACAGTGCTGCCACCACAGCTCAGTCCTCTCAACTGTGAGCTGCCCAAAACTGACCTGTCTCTCAAGGAACAGAACCAGGAGCCACAGGGCCCAGAGGACCACTAGGGGGAACTGACATGCCTGGAATACTGCTGACCCCTGCGGAGGAAGGGTGGGAGACGGGCCTCACCCTGACTGGTCACCTCCAGTGTCCTCTGTGAGCCTCCCATCTGGGACCTCAGAGCACTGCCGGTGAGGGCAGGAGGTGGGAGAGGCACCACCCAGCCACTGCAGAGACCTCAGTGCCAGCAACAGCCGAGCCCATGGCTCAGAGAACAGCTTCCCTCCCTGTCCGGCCACCTTGCTCAGCCTCACTGCAAACAGATGTCTCCTGGTGTCTCTGCTGCAGCCCACACTGTGGGAAGAAAACTGATCCTGCCTAGGGTGTGAGCTGAGTCCCCAGATTATTCCTTGCAGGAGGTTTGACCCTAGGCTGCTTCCCTGCTCAGGCTCCAGGACTAAACTGTCCAGATGCTTCCTTGTCCCAGGGTATACCAGACTCAGAGGCATCGCCCCATGGGGACCCTCCATTCCCGTGCTCAGCACCTGGGACCAGAGGAACTCACTCATTGCTCCCCTGGAATCTGGCAGTGGCGACCCCCAGCGCTGCTCCCTTGGCTCCGTGCTGGGTGCAGTGTTGCAGGCTCCATGTTCGGAGACTGCCTTATCTGCCTAAACACAGCTCAGAACTCGGTGAGGACTTAGTTGTTGAGGACTTGGCATGTGGGGTCCTGAGGGTGAGGATGCAGCAGGCGTGACCACCTTTGCTGTCCCTCCAGAGTCACGGCAGGTCCCAGAAGCAGGGAACTGGAGCTTCTCTCCTGGTGAGAAAACAGGTAAGGTGTACCTCTGTGGGTCGTGCATGGAGCCAGGCCTGGGGAGGCCGAGCTTCGTGCAGGGTCAACAGCCTGAAAACGGACGGACCGCTGCCCAGGAGAAAGCAGCTTCCCTGGGCAGAGCACTGCCTCTCCTGCCCACTCCGGGCTCAGCCTCGTTCCTCCAGTGTGTGAGTGTCTTTGCGAGGCAGAGGCGGGAAGCCACCTGCCCTGCTGCCCTTCCTGCTGCCCTCCCTCCGAGTTAGTTCCCCTCACATTCCCAGTTCAGGTGGCAATGACACCCCTGAGCTGCCAGGGAGAGGCTCTCCCCAAGGCCTGCAGCGGCCTGCCTTCCACCCCCCAAGAAACACAGGCCCAGGGGCTGGAGAGAGAGCACAGCACGGAAGGGCTTTTGCCTCGCAGGGAAGTCTGACGGCCTTTCGATTCCCGGCATCCCAAATGGGAGCGATTTCTGAGCGAAGAGCCAGGAGTAACTGCTGAGAGCCGCTAGGTGTGACCTAACAACAAGAACAAAACGAAAACGAAAACAAAAACCCACCCCAGGCCCAGAGCCTGCAGGTCCAGCCTGTGGCCCTATTTCATCATTCGGCCTCCAGGCCCTCAGCTCGGAGGAGGAGCAATGCTGAGAGGAGGGCCTAGGGAGCTGGGGGCAGGTGGAGGGATCTGAGCTAGGGGAAGGAGCAGGGTTAGTGTGGGGACCGGGAGGCTGAGCCCATCCGTTTCTCCTTGGGGGCTTTCCACACTTGCAGGCTAAATCCACTGAACACCCAATCCCAGGAGAAGGGCTACTGTGTAAAGTGTGTGTATGAAGCCTGGTCAGCAAAGGTACTGTGAACCATAGTGCAAAAGTTTGAATTTAAAAAAGCAGCTCTCGTAGAAGCAGACTAGTGGGAGGCCAATGGATGGGTGGGGAGCATTGGAGGAGGGAAATGAAGTCACTGGGGGAGGAATTGGCAGTGAAACACTTTAGGCCTGAAACCTAGTCAAAGGTAACTTTGTCATTTCACTGGGACTGTCTAAGAAAATTAAAAGGAAATCAACTCAATCCCAAGGATATGGGGGTGGTCTGTATGCCCCAATTCACGTTTGGGAGGGGGAGGCTTTTACATACCTCTCTTTGGTATCAGTTCTCACTGCCTGCTTTTCCATTTCCACCCTTTTAGCTAGCGTGCGCTGTTTGGATCACAATCAATAGGAGGAAAGGCTGGCAGGGGGACCTTTGAAGGCTGCAGGTAAGCGAGCTCTGGATTTGGGAGCAGCTGGTTTGTAGGTAAGGGGTTTTGTGTCCGACCTTCTTGCCTCCTTTAACCCTCTTGTCTATGTGTATTATTTCCTGCAGATGAACTGCTTCCGTGTCCTTGTTGGATAGGGGAATGGGCATTGTCTTTCCTTTCTGGGAGCTCTAGGGTAATCAGCCACAACCATTCTCCCAGAGAATGTGACATTACAGGGCACACAGGGCAATAGTTAGGACTGCAGAGGCAAAGGGGTCCCGGGGAGACATGCTGATGAGCTACAGTTCACAGTACTCATATATCTCAGCAGGAACCCTCTCAGAAGGCCCAGGGCCCACAAGGGGTCCCTAGTTCTGCTCAGGAAGCTCTTTGCTCCAGTTATTGCAGCTTCTCCACAGTGCAGTGGCCCAGCCTAACCCCCAGACTCGAGCTTCACTTTCAACCCCAGCAGCTGCCACCCTTCCCCATCCTAGCCCCAGCTCCTCTGTGTGCCCAATTTCAGATCAGCCTTTTCATACCCCACCATCTCCACTGCTTTCTGCTTGATGCCCTTGATAATGGGGACAAAGACATCATTAGGAAGCTCAAAAAAAAAAAAAAAAGAAAAGAAAAAGAAAAAGCACCTGGATGGGACGTGACCACAATGGCATCCACAGAGACTCAGGACTGGCTATCAGTTCTTTTCTTTTTTTTTTGGTTTTTGGGTCACATTCGGCAGCACTCCGGGGGCTACTCCTGGCTCTACGCTCAGAAATCACTCCTGGCAGGCTCAGGGGACCATAGAGGATGCCGGGATTCGAACCACTTCCTTCTGCATGTAAGGTAAACACCCTACCTCCATGCTATCTCTCCGGCCCCCTGGCTATCAGTTTTATGCGCCAGCTATACTGAAGAGTTGGCTCTGATGTGGCAGCGGCGTTGAATTTATGCGTTTGCACAGGAGGAAAGGGACCCTGCAGCCCTATCTAGTCTCTCTTCAATGAATTCTTAATTCTGCACTTCAATTAAGAACTTAATTACTTCAATATTTACCTGCCGTGTACTTATTTTTAACAGAACAACAGAGACTGGGTGTCCAACCGTCTGTAAAAACAAAAACAAAAGGACTCGCTGACAGCAGAAGTGCATTGTGTGTTGACTGAACGTTGGCATAAGCTAAGTGCTTTGCTCACTGCGTGTGTTGGCTCTCCAGGACTCCCAGAAGTCCCGGGAGAGAAGCAGGGGACACTCCAGCATTCGCAGAAGCTGCCAGGGAGTCTGCACTGGCTTCAGAGTATTTTCTTACTCTCAAATAGCAGCTTGTTGAAGAAGACTGAGCCCAGGGGTCCACAGAACTTCCTCACGGATGTTGCTCTGACTTTAGACCTTTCACCGTGCCACACAGACTATCCTCTGGGCTGGTCCCTTGCAGATGTGGGTTGTCTATACATTTCCCACGTGGCCAGAACCCACAGAAACCCAGGCATGAACTCATGCAGATACTAAAGAGGCACCGTGAACTTCGAGCAAGTACATGTGGTCTCAGGGGGCCCACGGGGCTGTGTGGACAGTGTCCTGGTAGAGTCAGGAGGGGCAGTGGAGTGAAGCGCACATCCTTGAGAATTTGTTCTGGCTACCAGCCTATGCCTGCACCTCCCAGTAAAGGACCAACTTGTCCCGCGGAGGAACCACATTCCTGACTCAGTGCGTGGTCTGGAGACATCTACCTTCTGAGTGCCTCCCTATGAGAACTCCTGGTCCTTCCTCGAGGTTTTACTTCAAAGCCCCTGGGAGGGACGCTGACCCCCAGAACATCTTGGGTCTACCATGTGAACTTGGCGCTGCAGGAAGCACCTAACAAGGACACCAGTGTCACTGCCCCAACTTTGTGGATGATTCCTCCTTTCCTCTGGAGGAGCCTAGATGTCCTGGTATGTTTGGACTGGACACCCTACCTCCCTGCAGGCGCCTCTCCTGACCAGGTGGGGAATGGCCTCATGTGATGTCCACTCATGAGCGTCTGCCTGCCCTCTGGGCATCATCTTGCTCCATTGAAAGTGTTGTGCGGGGCATTTTCTGGCCTTTGTTTTTGAAAGGGTTGGAGGAACTATTTACTCTTGCAAAGGTGATTGTCAGCTCCAAAGAACATTCCTGTGTGCTGATTTGTTCGAGGCAGGTGCAGCCACCCACGGAAATAGTGCCACTGAGGCCAGGACACTGAGTGGGAGCCTGGGGGGCGGGGTGTCTTTTGAGGCATCCCTTCTGCTCGCATGATTCAGGCTGTTTGGAATGAGCCACACTGCAAGGCGCTTGACTAGTGAGGTCAGCATAGCAGGGTGCCCCTGGCTCTCTGTGGGCCCAGAGGTGATAAAATTTGTGGATCCAGGGCCCGGAGAGATAGCACAGCGGCGTTTGCCTTGCAAGCAGCCGATCCAGGTGGTTGGCTCGAATCCTGGTGTCCCATATGGTCCCCCGTGCCTGCCAGGAGCTATTTCCGAGCAGACAGCCAGGAGTGACCCCTGAGCACTGCTGGGTGTGGCCCAAAAACCAAAAAAAAAAAAAAAAAAGAAAAGAAATTTGTGGATTCAAAGGTGGTAGGGTAGACAACCCCTCAGGGTTTTCACAGGGAGAAAGGGAAGGCAGTAGGTGTTTCTGTTTAGAGCATTTGGTCTCTGCTGGGCAGACCCTGATTTTCACAGCCTTTGACTTGAATCAGCTCTAGGAAGCATAGGACACACACCTGGGAAACACTTGGGTAAGTTTATTGTTTTGAAAGTCCACTGCTGTGCTAAAAAAGGGTGCTGAGTTCAGATCTGCCACCAGGTACATCTGTCCAACCTTTCCAAGCTTTGTCTCCCTCATGGTGGTGCTGGGCTCAGTGTTGGGATGGGGAGGCTGGTTGTGAGGCTATGGGACTGCACGTAGGCTGATGGCCAAGGGGATGCATCCCCTGACATCTGTGGATCCAAGCTGGGCACTCTGAACACTCCCCCACCTTCCAGGGCACCTCAATGCCACTAAGACAGACCCAGGGCTTCCCATAGTGCCTGGTTGGGTGTGGGTGCTCCCTGCCATGGTCTGATCGCTGGTCTTGGGCACTGCTGAATCGCTCTGCTGAGGACAGCAGCGTCTGCACGCCTGCCCCCCTCCAAACACAATGGCTATGAAACATAAACTGTCCAGGCTCAGTGTGATGTTCCCAGATGAGGGAGGTCCACATGGGAGATCTCATGAGAGCAGCCTGGCCTTTAAACCCTGGAGTCAGGGCAGCCAAGGCCTTTCTTAGGACCTCTGGCCAAGCAAGAAAGACAGAGGACCCTTTGTGAGGTAACCATGGGTAGGGCAAGTGGGTATCCTGAGGGTCTATCAAGTTGGTATGGGGAAGATGCGGAGACCAGTAGACGTATGGTAGCTGGCCACAAGAAATTGCCTACTCTCTGACCTCACCATCTCAGAGCAAGGCCTCAGCCTTTAGGCCCAGCACCAGACATCCCAGGAGAGCCGTGAGCAGATACAATTCTTAGTGTGGTTGTTAGATGATCGGTGCCATATAGAACAGAGGACAGAGAGGAGAGTATAACAATAGATTTATTAAGACTCGGCTGAGAGCCCACAAATCAGAGACTTGGAGCTCTGAACAGGGATAGGTCCACAACTTATACAGCTGCAGCTCTTGGATTCAAGGGCACATCTCCATATTCCTTCAAGGCCCATATTCTTATCTGTAACCCTTATCTAATCTTTTTTTTTTCTCTCTTTTTCTTTTTTTTCTTTCTTTTTTTTCTCTTCTTCATCTTTATCTAATCTAATCTAATCAAAGATGTTAGTGAAGTCAGGCATCTTGTTTACATTGCTTGTGGTCTGGTCCCTGCCCTCCAAGAGACAGGGAATTTTCCTAGCCTCATTCCTGGCACTGGGTGGGCCCGTGTCCATTTTGTTGTTTTAAGTTCAGGCCTTAACTGCGTCATGGCACTACTCTAGTTCACAGCAGCTTTCACCAAAGTCGCCACAGATGACGGAGGAACGGTCAGGAGCGTACAGGGCTCCAGGATGAGCAAGGGCACACACAGTACGTGTGTGCAGGGGGAGATGGCACTCTCGGGGTACGCGGGCAGTGCTGAGAGCCAGCCAGAAGAGGGCTGGATCGTGCAGAGCCACGGACTGGAAGCCCATTCTGCAGTCCCATCCCATACCCACCGGAGCAAATAAATGGGTATGGTCAAGCCTGGGCTGGGCTTGGAGGTCCATCTGGCCAGGACAGAGGGCACGGGGCCGTGGCCCCAGTGGGAAATGGTCTTCAGGGAGCACTAGAAAGCCTCCTCGGAACCAAGCGTGCTTTCTGGGGAGTGAGGGGTGGCGACACCGCTTTGGAGCAGAGGTTCTCTCCCACTCACCCCTTCTGGACTGGGGTGCCGAGTTGCCCTGGGCTGCCAGCCTGCAGCTGTCTTGCAGCCACCCCGCGATTCGATTTGGGCAGCCCCGCTGCACGCTCCGGGCCCACTCGGCACTCGGCGGCACTAGCTGGGCGCTGGCCCGTCCACCCTGGTCCCTGCGCCCGGGGCCCGGCGGAGGGACGGGGTCAGAAGGGGCCATGGGGCAGGAGGGCCGGTGGCCTGGCAGAGCGAGGCGATTTGGGAACTGGAACTCGTGGGCGCCCCACATCCGCGGACTTTGCCCACGGCCGCGGGCGCGACGCGGCTGCGGCGAGGTGTCAGTTCCCAGCCGAGCCCGTCCACCACGGCGACCCGCTCCTGACCCCGCGCCTGCGCACAGGCGCCCCCGGGGGCCCACTTACCCTCCCCGCGCAGGCGCACTCGGCGTCAGCCAGCTTTCCGCACCTGCGCACTCGGCGGCACGGGGCCGCCACCCGCAGGCCCCGCCCACAAGCCCCGCCCACCCAGCGCTCCGCGCCGCGGAACGTGACAGCTGGGCGGGGCGTCCGAGGTCAGAGGTCACGGCGGGGCTAGGCGCAGCCGGCCGGGCTGCGTTGCCGGAGAGTCGCGCGCGGTCCGCCGAGGGGACGTCGGTGAGTGGACAGATCTGGGGCGAGGGGCGGGGGACGGCGCGGGTCGCTCACGGCTCTTGGCCGACTGGGCCTTGGAGGGCATCGGGCGCGGGGCATCGTCCCGCCTGGCCCGTCCCTGGCGCTCGCCGCGGGAGCCGGTCTGGGCGCTGTCTGCGTTGCCCGAGCAGGCCTCCGGGCCCGATCCCCAGCCCGGGGCTGGCCGGTCCTTGCCTCGGACACCCGCAGGGGCCAGTGCTGGGCTGGGGCTGGGAAGAGCTGGAGGCGCTCCTCCGGGACCTGGTCACCCCTTCCCTGTCCACTGGACCCCTGATTCCCGCGTGTGTACAGAGTGTGTGCGCTTTCCTGCACCGTCCTGCTGCAGACCCTTTTGGGCTAGCCAGTGATGGTCTCTTGCGCCCTCTCTCCCAGCTGGCCCCGGGCCCCGCGTGGAAGCCGGGAGGGCCAGCGACCCAGAATCCTGGTGCTCCAAGAGCTAGAAGCGCTGTGGTCAGGGCCAGCCATCCATGCCTAGAGAACTGACTCCCTGGCTCCCTGCCCTCCTGCCAAGGCCTCGAGCAGTTCTGTGGGCACCGCCCAGCACTGTACTTCCCCACAGAAGTGGCACCCTGGGGAGATGACCCAGGCCTGCATCCTGCTGAGGGCAGGGGAAACTGACCAGCACTCCAAGGCCTGCTGGGCCCAGGAGACTGCTGGTGAGGCATCCAGCCCTGCTCCCAGCCCTGCTCTCCTTCCTGCTGAGTCCTTCCCATCCCTCTAATTGGTCTGCTGTATTGCCAAAACTGGTCAGCCCAGTCTGGGTTCCGGTTCAATGTGGGTTCCGGCTCACAGGCTTGCTAGTGCAGCATCTGACCTGCCTGTCTGCCTTCCTCCTTCGGCCATGATCTTGCCTTCCGTGTGAGCCTGAGTTCAAGGATCCAGCACTTCTGAGGCTCCTGTAGGGCTCAAGATAGCCTTTGGTACAGCACTGGCAGCTGACTGTCCGGTCCAGCCTGGAAACCCATCTGCTGCCCTTGCTGGACAAAACACAGCAATGGTGCTGGTGGCTGGTGTCCCATTGGTCCCTGTATGTGCACCTTGATGCCCATAGTCAGTGCTGCGACCTAGTGTGCCTAAGAAATGAAGTTAAACCCAGTTTATAGGGGCCCCTGAGGACGACCAGGCATGAATCCTGAGCATAAAGCCAGGAATAGCCCCCAAACATCTCTCAGTGTTCCCCCCCCAAATGAAAAAAAGACTTTTTCTCTTCCCTCCTGGTGAACATAACCAAGACCAGACCCATCAGGTCAGCCTGTGCTTGATCTCTTGGCCTTGGGTCCGCCTCAGCTGGACCTTCCTGAGCAGCGCCTGTGCCTCCCACTCCTGCCGAGTCACCAGGCTGGGCTCGATGGATGGAGGGAGGGACCTTCCATCCCAGCATGGCGCCACAGTAGCTGGTGCAATTGTGGATAAACAGGAACTTGTAGCTCCCGTGACTGGCTACCAGAGATTGCAGGAGGAGCTCTGTGTCAGAGAGTGTGCAGGGGACTCAGGAGCCATCTCAAGCCTACAGTGGATCTTCCTTCCTGCCAAGCCCATGTCCATTTCCCACCTGCCTCAGTGTCTCTGAATATGGTTCTGAGACCCACACTGCCTTGAATCCCGCCTGGGCCCTGGGCAGCTCACCGCAGAACCATGTTATTCTGTGGATGTGAATGGAGACATGGCCAATGGGGCCAGAGCAGGGCCACAGGGACTGGGACACTCAGTGAGATGGGCAGCGGCAGAGGCAGGTATGGGGGGGGGGGACAGTGTGGGATGGACGGACAATGTAGTTCTGGGGATGCCTGAATCTTGGGCCCCTGAACTACAGGGACTTCTTCAAGTCCCTGATGGCCCAAAGGGAGGGGGCTGTCTCCTGGGACAGGGATGAGGTGGTGCCAGGCTGTGTTCCTGGCCAGGCCCTCAGAGTAGGGGTGCTCGCAGGGGGATCCCTGAGAAGTCTGAGCATCCTCATGCAGAGAGAGAGAGAAAAGCCACGGGCTTAGAAATGTGTGTTCAGTGCATAAGTGGTGACACGGCAGCCCCACCTGGTCATTAGTCTGTCCACACTATGCTGCCAAGCACAGTAGGAAGGACGCGCAGCCACCAGAGTTCTGGGTCATGGCCGTGCTGTCTCCCCCAGTGGATCCATATCTGACAGACCTGAGAACTGCTTTGGTCTTTGGGGCTTCACACCAGAGCTTGATGGAGAAGACTCTTTTGTTGTCTGTGTCCTGTGAGCCAGGCTCTCTGCCTCACGGCCCTGGCAACCATTTCTACGGGGCAGTAATGGCACTGGTTCCTACAGCAGACATTCAGCTGCTGCTTGCAGAGCTGGTCTCACAGTCTCTGAGTCCAGTCTGGACTGAGCGCTTCTCTGGGACCATGGCCTGGTTGCTGAGTTGCAACATTCTAACTGGCCTGGTTACTCACTGCAGGAGACCTGAATGGGTACCTGAGGGAGGGAGGGGAGCAGAAAGCTGGGGTGAGAGCACAAAGGGCAGGAGCAGGTCGGGGGTCATGGGCAGAAGAAAAGCCAGTGTCTGGCTACCTAGGAGCAGCCCCTGCACCACGTCTCAGGCCCTGAGACTGACTGGAGGAGAAAGAAAGGAGCTTTAGCTTCACTTTCTGGCTTGTCAGCGTGTCTGTTTCCTTCTGCTTTGTCTCTGCCTGGGCTGCTGAGAAAGCGGGTGCCGTTCAGGCGAGCAGGAGAGCTGCTTACGTCCGGGTAACACTTGTCCTTCCCTTCTTTCTTCCCTCCATCCTTCCCTCCTCCCCTCCTTTTTTGTTTTTTGTTTTTTTGTTTTTTTGCCACACCCAGTGGTGCTCAGGTCACTCCCGGCTATCTGCTCAGAAATAGCTCCTGGCAGGAACTGGGGACCATATGGGATGCTGGGATTCGAACCAACCACCTTAGGTCCTGTGTCACTACCCGCAAAAGGAAGCACATACCAGACATGGCTTTTGTTTTTTATTTGTTTTTTGGGCCACACCTGGCGTTGCTCAGGTGTTACTCCTGGCTGTCTGCTCAGAAATAGCTCCTGGGGCCGGGCGGTGGCGCAAGAGGTAAGGTGCCTGCCTTGCCTGCGCTAGCCTTGGACGGACCGCGGTTCGATCCCCCGGCGTCCCATATGGTCCCCCAAGCCAGGAGCAACTTATGAGCGCATAGCCAGGAGTAACCCCTGAGCGTTACCGGGTGTGGCCCAAAAACCAAAAAAAAAAAAAAAGAAATAGCTCCTGGCAGGCACGGGGGACCATATGGGACACCAGGATTCGAACCAACCACCTTTGGTTCTGGATCGGCTGCTTGCAAGGCAAACGCTGCTGTGCTATCTCTCTGGGCCCAAGACATGGCTTTTGGCCTTCCTGGTGCCGTGCCTAATTTCCCTCCCAAGAAATATCTGCCAGAAGGCCCGTTTGGAGAACTCAATCATTGACCCTTGCGTGGACTGCTGGCTATATTTCTGACATGGCTGTGACATTATATATCTCTTTACTTTTATTTGATTTTTGTCTCCTTTTCTACTACAGAAATTCGGCCTTAGCTTTTCTATACTCACAAAGGAATTTCAGTACCAAAGCATGCTGCTAGAAGTTCCCTGCTGGCTTAGTATATTTGCAACTCAAAGCTCACCAGCTACCTCTCTTTCTGTCTGGCTTTTACACCCTCCCGAAGGCCAAGTCAAAACATTGCATCTTCAAGACAATGGTCTTCTCTCCCTGCCTTTGAGCATCACAGCAGATGATTTTAGTCTGGGGGATTCTCCCTGTCACTTTGAATACCTGCTTACAATTAGGTTTGGTCAGTGTAGAATTGGGCTATTTTACTAGGTATATTCTGTACCCCTTTCTTTAGTGTTATTCTCTTTCTATTACCAGATCATAGGAAGTGGGTCTTAGCCCCTCGCTGGAATACTATTTCCCTCAGGTTAAGAATATTTGTTGGGGCCGGGTAGGTGGCGCTGGAGGTAAGGTGTCTGCCTTGCAAGCGCTAGCCAAGGAAGGACCGCGGTTCGATCCCCCGGCGTCCCATATGGTCCCCCCAAGCCAGGGGCGATTTCTGAGCACATAGCCAGGAGTAACCCCTGAGCGTTAAACGGGTGTGGCCCAAAAAAAACAAAAAAAAAAAAAAAAAAGAATATTTGTTATCAGGGCCCGGAGAGATAGCACAGCGGCTTGCCTTGCAAGCAGCCGATCCAGGACCCAAGGTGGTTGGTTCGAATCCCGGTGTCCCATAGGGTCCCCCGTGCCTGCCAGGAGCTATTTCTGAGCAGACAGCCAGGAGTAACCCCTGAGCACCGCCGGGTGTGGTCCAAAAACAAAACAAAAAAAAAACAAAAAAAAAGAATATTTGTTATTAGGAGTAAACCAGGATTCCTGCTATCCCTTAATTTACGTCAGTAATGACCCCGAGGGCCAGGCACTTCTTTGATACGTAAGAAATCAGCCTTCCTTTTATCCTCTCACTCCTAACTGAAGCCTATTCTATTCTAAGGTTACAAACCACCTAAAACTATGTGTATTTGTTCTAAAATCAAACAATATACATTACATTCCTTTCATGTTACCACTGCCTCTTTTTCCCTTTATATACTCCCCTGCCTGAAGATTACATTGGTCGCACTCTTGCCAGAAAGGTGTTGACCCCACACATACTGTGTGTGGTATCATTATTTCATATTTCATATCCGTCCGCCTTGTGTGCCCGCTTTCTCCCCGGAAAGGTTCTCGGACCCTACGAAGGTTTTGCTTAGGGACACAGCAACAGGTCCGCAGCAGTCCTGGATTGGCTGCTCGCAAGGCAAACGCTGCTGTCCTACCCTCCTTTTATCCTCTCCTTTCTCTTCCACCATTCTTCCTCTCCTTCCCTCCATCCTTCCCTCTTCCTCTCCTTCCTCCTTTCATTCCTTCCTTTTCCCTTTCTTTTCTTCTCTCTCCTTCCTTTTTTCCTTCCATCCTTTTCTCCCCCCAGGCCCAGGCCTCCTTCCCAACCCACAACTCTGGGCTCTTTCTGCCCGTATGTTCCGTATCTCTGATGAAGGAGGCAATTCTCTGGCCATGTTTTTGTAGCTTGCTGATGCTCTGGGCCTCTCTTTGGTTGTCTTTAAGTCACTGTCCTTTCTTTCTTCAGACTGGAGGTGGCCACACCACGTTCCCCTCACTGCACTGACGGGCTTGTGCTGGGCAGGACGTGGTGCAGGACCCAGAAGCCGCGCGTGGCCGTGGGTGCCCACGCACACATCAGGGACCATGAGTCTGGCAAGCGATGGGGGTACACTGGAAAGCGTCTTTGACCTGGACTACGCTTCCTGGAGCATCCGGGCCACACTGGTGGCTGCTGGCTTCACCTTTTATGTGGGCGTCTTTTTGGTCTGCCACCAGCTGTCTTCATCACTGAATGCCACTTACCGCTCTCTGGTGGCCAAGGAGCAGGTCTTCTGGAACCTGGCAGCCACACGTGCTGTGTTTGGGGTGCAGAGCAGCGCTGCGGGCCTTTGGGCTTTGCTGCTGGACCCCTTGCTGCAGGCTGACAAGGCACGTGGCCAGCAGAACTGGTGCTGGTTCCACGTCACGACCGCCACAGGATTCTTCCTCTTTGAAAACGTTGCCGTCCATTTATCCAGCTTCTTCTTCCGGAACTTTGACGTGTTCCTAGTTATCCACCATCTCTTCGCCTTTCTGGGGTTTCTCGGCTCCACGGTCAACCTCCAAGCTGGCCACTACCTGGCCATGACCACGCTGCTCCTGGAGATGAGCACACCCTTCACCTGCATTTCCTGGATGCTCCTGAAGGTGAGTGGGGGCCGAGCGGAGAGCCCCACTGCCTGGCTGTCAGCAGACTCAGTCTTTTTTTTTTTGGTTTTTGGGTCACACCTGGCAGTGCTCAGGGGTTATTCCTGGCTCCAGGCTCAGAAATTGCTCCTGGCAGGCACAGGGGACCATATGGGGCGCCGGGATTCGAACCGATGACCTCCTGCATGAAAGGCAAACGCCTTACCTCCATGCTATCTCTCCGGCCCCAGCAGACTCAGTCTTACATTAGTACACTGCCTTGGGCAGGATCCCACCGTGTTCTAAGTGAATGCCATTGCTTCTAGCTCCGTAGCAGCGGAACATTCACATAGTATTTGTACACCCGAGAAAACAAGGTATTTTCTCCTTCCTTGGGTACTTGAAAATACACACACAGCTGGGGTGGGAAAAATAGTATAGGAGGTTAAAGTTCCTTGCATGCTGCCCACCCGGTTGGATCCCCCTGTACCTCATGTGGTCCCCCAGCACCAGCCGGGAACACTTTGGGGACTCTAGACCAGGCGAGCCACAAAGCCCTACCAGGTATCCCCGAGCCTCCCCAGTCTCTCAATTGAAAGCAACCTCCATGCACAGAAACATCTTTCAGACCTCTCATTCCTGTTTAGTTGTTATTTCTTTCTTGGCATAGGGTTGACCTGCAGACTTCAAGGAAGCTGTGGGTAGAAAAATTGCCAGGGCTTATCTCTCTCCGTCCCTGAAGCCTGTGACTCTTGATTAGAAACTTCTCGTTTCCTCTGCTGCCAGCCCACCCCTGGCAACTCCTGTTCCACATTTGAGTTTACGACTTGATCTAATTAATTTCTGATAGAAGTGAGATTGTTTGATGTTTGTGTTTCTGTGACCTTTCTTTTTTTTTTTTTTTTTTTTTGGTTTTTGGGCCGCACCTGGCAATGCTCAGGGGTTACTCCTGGCTATCTGCTCAGAAACAGCTCCTGCCAGGCACGGGGGACCATGTGGGACGCCGGGATTCGAACCAACCACCGTAGGTTCTGGATCTGCTGCTTGCAAGGGAAACACCACTGTGCTATCTCTCTGGCCCCTTGTTTCTGTGACCTGTCTTATTCCATGTAGCACAGTGTCCTCAGCAGGAATCATCCGTGTTGTGATATAGTGAAGAATTTTGTTTTTTTCCAGACCGAGTATTTCTCTACCGTAGGTGTTTCCTAAACTTTCCTTCCCCCTTCATGTGCTTGCTGAGCTCAGCTGAGCCCCTGAGGCTCCTGGCTCAGTTCCTTTGGATAGACACTCAGAGTCGAACTGTCAAGGTCATTGGCTCTCTGGCTTTAGAAGCCAAATCCCACTCCCCATAGAGGCTGTTCTGTCCTGCAGTGCAACTGGCATGCCCAAGGTGCCAGGCTGCGTACCTATTTGCCTCATAGGCTGTATATTTCGCAGGTTTTCCATACCAGCATTCTGATAGGTGTGAGGGCGCTGTCTCTGTGCTTTGGGTTTACGTCTGCCTGATGATGAGTCACATATCTGGACTGGCCACTTACTGTCTTCTTTGGAAAATCGCCTGTTCATGTCCCTGGCCAGGTTTTTAATTGTCTCCCTTTTCTGTTGTCGTCTTAGTTCTTGTGCATGTCGAAGATTAATCTCTTATCAGATAAAAGTGTTTCACTGATAATTTTCTGACCCGACAGGTTATCTTGCTGACATTTTTGGCCCTTTATCACCAAAGAGCAGTTTGGTTAGGGAAGGCGTGTTTCACTTCATGTCTGTCTCTGTTCTGTGTGCTCTAAGTCTAAGACATTGTAGGCCAGACCCATGTCACAAATTTTTTTCCCTGGGCTTTTTTCTGGGAGCAGACATCAGGGTTCATGGAAACTGTCAGGCCTATCAGTCTGCTGAGGTGGTTTTCCGGGTCCAGTGTGAGCTCAGAGTTCTGATTCAGGCTTTCCCGTTTTCTCCCTTTACCCCTTTACTTCAGGATGTCTGAAATGGCAGTGCAGTGTGTTGACTTCCAGGAATCAGGCTCCTGGTGGAGACTTGGACTGTTGACAGATCAGGACCCGTGGTGGAGGAACTTTGAGTCGACTGTTGGTAGTCAGGCTGTTGAAGAGTTGGACTGTTGGAGTTGGCTGCTGGTGAAGAAGTGGGAGAGTTAGGCTGTTGGAAGCTAGAGTGTGGGGACATCTAAGCTGCTGGTTAGTTCGTAGTATATGATGCCCACAGTGGAGGAAGGCACAGTTTTTCCTCATGGTCAGGTTATGGGGTCTGAGCCTCTCTGTGTCCCTGTTACTCCAAGCTGGAGCTCACCCACCCAGTCTGACCTTCACTGGGCATGTGGGTGTCCTTAGGAGCCTGGGGAGGGACCTCTGCCACCATGTGCTGCTGGTCCATCTCTGGGCAGCTCAGATCAGCTGGAGGACGGAGGAGGACACATGACCTCCTCTGTGAGCCACCTCTACTGCTCTGAGGACCACGGGTCGGGTCGGGGATATACAGGCAGACCTGGCAGTGATGTCGCATGCTTCCACTCATCTGAGGATATAGGAGTCAGTACCTCTTGCTAAAATTAGCGACTGGTGACTTGGGGTGTGTTCACAGCTGGAGAGGAGCTGCTCAGTCTGTGTGCCCTGCTGGCCGTGTCCCTGTTGCCTATATGCTTCTGCTCTGCCCTCCTCTGCCTTCCCTCTGTCCCTTCTCTCTCTCCTTTGCCCCTGCCCAGTGCCCTGAGCGGCACTGCTTATTTACTCCTGGCAGAGGGACAGAGTGGACGGGAATAGGAGAGTGGACACTGCTTCAGAGAGCAACAACCGGCCAGGCTTGCTATGGGCTGCAGGTCTGCTTCCAGACCTGGCAGAGGTTGGGGACAGACTTGGGGAGGCTGGCCCCTTCCTTCCTTTGGTCCCACACTGGCTGACTGATGCCTGCCTCTCTCGCAGGCTGGCTGGGCTGACTCATGGCTCTGGAAGCTGAACCAGTGGCTGATGATCCATATGTTCCACTGCCGCATGGTGCTGACCTACCACATGTGGTGGGTGTGCTTCCAGCACTGGGAAGGGCTCCGCAAGACCCTGTACACGCCGCACCTGCTGCTCTTCCTCGTTGGCCTGGCCCTCCTCACAGCCGTGCTCAACCCCTACTGGACGAACAAGAAAACACAGCAGCTCCTCAACCCCGTGGACTGGAACTTTGCCCACCCAGAGCCCAGCCGCCAGCCTGACAGGATCAATGGGCTCCCGAGGAAGGAGCAGTAGCACTTGGATGGACGGGGCCCTGCCCGCCCTGCCCGACATGGCCCTCCTCACCAGCGTGCTTGCCACATGCACATGAGGGCTGAGCCTCAGAGGTTTCCGAGCCTGTGTTTGCGTGTAGGTATGTCTCGTTCTGCCTGCCGGAATCCCTGCCTGTCCCAGCTGCAGGAAGCATCCTAGCGGTGGGGCCAGGCTGCCTCCATTCAGCGGGACTGAGCACCCCTTCGCCCTGCTGTGGGGAGCCGGGGAGCACTGCCCTGTTGACACTTCCTGTCTCTCCTTCCACTGGAGTCTTCCAGCCCTGTCACCTTGTGGCCTCCCCGGGCAACTCTGCCAGGGCTGAGGCCCCCAAATTCCCAGGAGAATGTTTGCAGGGTGAAAGGATATGGTTGGACGTTTACTGTCACTGTCCAGAATATTCTTTTTTTTTTTTTTTTTTTTTTTGGTTTTTGGGCCACACCCGGTGACGCTCAGGGGTTACTCCTGGCTATGCGCTCAGAAGTCGCTCCTGGCTTGGGGGACCATATGGGACGCCGGGGGAATCGAACCTCGGTCTGTCCGAGGCTAGCGCAGGCAAGGCAGGCACCTTAACTTTAGCGCCACCGCCCGGCCCCTCCAGAACATTCTTGAACAAAAACGCTGCCATCATCTCCCTCGTTGGGTGACAGTAAGGTAGGTGGCCCTGTGCTGCCCGCATAGCAGCTGTGGCTGCTGTTTCTCTGTGAGTTTCTAGAACTACTCACAGAGAGTGGTGATTACTCTCTCTCCTGTAGTGAACCTGGGCCCCCCAAGGTGCTGAGTTGCAGGCCTAGACTCTTCCTTGGTCACCTGCCTGCTGGGGCCCCCATGGATCATGGTGTTGGGGCTTCCCTTGCTCACCACTGTGCGTGGACAAGAGTCTGTAGCGAGTGGACACTCATGGTCAGCAGCACCTTGGAAGTGCTGCAAAAAGTTGCTCACTAACATGCAAAAGCATGTGCTTTTGAGCTTGTTCGACATGTCCGTCTTGATCTGGCATCCTGACTGTGGACTGTTCGGTCAGGCTCCTCATCATACTATTTATGTTCAAAACGGATCTTAGTTCCCAGATGACGGGCCGCTCCTTGTTCAGACTGACCTGAGATGGGGCCCTGGTGGGCAGGGCTGCTTCCAGCCAGGTGGACGTGCAATAAAATCACCAGTGTTCACAGAGGGTGTGTGTGTTTCTTGCCCCTGGGGAGGTCTTCACCCCAGGGATGTAAAGTGTGGCTGCTGCTGGCCACAAAGGTGGCATCGAGTGTGAAGCATGCAGCTTTGCCTTCATGAATCTTCCATGCACTAGTGGTTCAGAGGAACAGATAGTGCCCCATGGTTCCAGGACTGGGCCCAGGCCAGACAGGCCCTGAGCCTTGCAGGCTCCCTCACACTGGGCTCAGTGTGTGAACTGGCCAGTGTGGGCAGCTGCAGCTGCAATTCTTCACTGGGGAATATGGACAGGACACCAAGAAGGTAAGGGTAGGTCCACAGTCATGGTCACTGGTGCCATGCTAAGGACTTGATTGATTGGACACTGTCTGGGTTGTTGCTAGGCCCTACACTCCTGCACTTCTACCCACCTGCACCTGCCCGTATTCTCCTGTGGAGACGAACCCTGGGGAGCTGGCATAGAGGCTTGGAGTGCCCTGGACCCTTCCTTATGGGTGTAGTGCTGCTGGGCCCAGTCGCCTCACTGGCCCTGCACCCGTGAGAGGAGATGCCGCAGGGCTGGGTCGCTGCTTAGAGCTCAGACCGTGGGGACGAGCAGCCAGTGCTCCTGTTCATGCACTGAGAATCCTGAGTTCACGACTTCTGATGATTGCCGGCCTTAAAGCCCCTGGTTCAGGGTCCAGGATCAGATGGGCACTGGCACTGCTGCACTTTCTCTGAGACACCCATTTCTCTCTTCATTGTGGGGGAGGAGAGGGGCCCACCTGCCCTACACAGAGCCAGCATGCTGCCAGGCCACACCTTAACTATCTATATACCACCTGTTGGCTTCTGGGGGCAGGCTTCATGTTCCGAGTACTGGCTCCAAGCCCTAGTTGCAGGCTCTGTCCCAGGTGTACAATCTGTGTCCTAGGCGCAGCTCCATGTCCCAGGTGCCCTTTCAGTGTCCCAGGTACAGGTTCTACATGTGTCTGTGCACAGGCGCCCCCCTGTGGTGTGAAGTATGCAGGGAATACCTGCCTATCTAGCCAGCTGCCCTGAGTCCATCTGTGTGTCTAGTAGGAGGTGCCAGTGGCACTTTCTGCCTTGCTCACTGACCCACAATGATGCCCTCATGGGACTCGAGGAAGAAGAGGGCCATCGTGTGCCTGGTGGTTCATGTTGTGGCAGGGGGATGCAGGGAAGGACAGGGTGGGCCTGGCAATGATGGCGTGTTTGCAGGATGACAGTGGCCAGGCCTGTGGTGGACTGGCCACCCAGGAACTCCTGGGTGTCACCTGTGCCCATGCGAGCCCACAGGGTGGGCCTCAGCCTGTGCCTCAGACCTTTCCAAGGGGCCCCTGTGCAAATATGGCAGCCTATGTCCCCCTTTGTGCTGACACTGTCAGCCAGCAAGAGTCAACTGCCAGAGACCGTTTATTCCCTTCCAACAATGCACAGATAGGACCAAAGGAACTGGGATTCTTGCAGGATATACAAGAGGAATAGGTTGGGGGTAGGTGAGGCGCTGGGGTGGGTGGGTGGGGAGATTAGCAGGAACAAGGGGGCTTAGTGTTCAGGAGCAACAGTGTTAATAGGTATTGTTTCCTTGGACCAGAGCTCCCTGCCAGGGAGGAGGGAGGGCCGATTAAATTACTAATCATGGGAGGATGACGTCCCTCTTTGTGCTGTCCTTCCCCATCTTTTTGTTTGTTTGTTTGTTTTTTTGGGCCACACCCGGTGATGCTCAGGGGTTAATCCTGGCTATGGGCTCAGGAGTTGCTCCTGGCTTGGGGGACCATATAGGACACCTGGGGATCGAACCACGGTCCGTCCTAGGCTAGCGCTGGCAAACAGACACCTTACCTCTAGCGCCACTGCGCCAGCCCCTGCCCTTCCCCATCTTGAGTGCCATTGTGTCTCTGAAGCTTTCGGCCTCATGGAGAATCCCCGGAATAGTTGCTCTTTAGGATACCCGGATCAGTGGCTCTTCCATCTGTGCACATGGTGCAGAGAAGACAAGACCCAGTGGACACGCCCCGACACCAGCAGCCACGCAGGGAGTAGGGGACAGGCCAGCAGATGCCACAGTGCTGGGCTGGAGGCTGTGGGGCTGGGTACAGACAGGATCCACAGGGCCAGTCCTGAGCCTGAGTCCAGGGGTCTGGGGATGGGCCTGCCGCCTGAGGCCAGATACGCTCCCATCAGGAGTCTGCCCCTGCACCCTGGGTCTACTGTGGGGCACCCAGTAGGAAGCAGCCTCTTGCCTCAGCCTCTTGTCTGTCGTCCCTGGTGCGTATGGGGTTCTGGGGACAAGGTGGGGGGGGGGGGGCTGTGTCTCTTTTCGTGAGGCACCTGCTCTAGTCAGCACCCTTCTGCGGCCCAAGTCCCACCCACAGTGCCCTGAATTCTCCGTTCTGAATCCCACTCTGGACGGTGCCCTGGAGTCTCACATCCTCCTCCACTTGGCCAACCTGCTCCGGTCAGTGTGGGCAGCGCCCGGACAAAAGCGGGCTATGTGCTGAACAATAGATCTTCTGCTCCCAGGGCCCAGACCGCTTATCTCCTCCCAGCCGCCCCTCCCCCGTTGGCCAGGCCCAGAACATTCCAGGAGTGGAGAAAGGCCTCCTCCTCACGGGCAAATTTCCTGCCTTGTCCTGAAGACCCCGCAGGCCTGCTCCCGAGCACGGGCTACCCCCGTTCCCCAGAAGCGTCCCCATCTCCCACTGGGGCCTCAGCATGAGGACTCTGCTTTGTCAGGGCCCGGAGTCAGGGCACTTCCAGCCAGTCTGGACGTCTGGGGCTGAGGCTGGGGCTGGGTCCAGCTTCCACCCTGGGCCCCTGGACCCGGAGAATCCACAGCAGCTCCCTCATGTGGCCAGGCTCTGGCTCTGGGCAGACACAGAAAAGCCTTTAACTTGATTTGTTATTGTTGTTATTATTAGGTTTTGAAGGCCCAGTGCTGACTCCTACCTGTTTCAGGGATCCCTCCCGGCTGCTCCCCTCGAGGATCCGGGGATATCCCAGATGGGCTGCCTGCAAGGCCAGCGCCCTCCCTGCTGTCCTAGCTCTCTGGCCCCTTTCCACTTTCCCAGGACTGTTCTAGGGTGTCACCGCAGCCACATGGTAGGGACCCCCAAGTCAAGGGGCGCTGCTGTCCAGAGCTTAGAGCCCCCCAGCCGCTGGGCAGTGAGGGGCACGGCCCTCAGGGGTCGTGGGGCGAGGGCCACAGGAGCTGTGTGGCCCAGGGCTGCCCGCGGAGCAGGGGAGACTCCCGCCGCACCCTGCCCGGGAGGGGCGGCCGGGCCTGGCCACGTGGCTCCCGGGAATGCGCGGGCGCGGGCGGCACCGACGCCCAGTGGGCCGGCCACTCGGGCCAGGGGCGGGCCGGCGCATCCTGGGCGGGCCGGCGGCCGAGGTGTCCGGCGCGCCGGGGCCAGGCGGCGGTGAGTGGGGGTCCGGGCGGGAGCGGGGAGGCCCCGGAGCCGCGGCGGGGCTGGGCGGGCCCTGGCTTTGCAGCGTGCGCCTGGCCTGGCCTGGCCTGGCCTTCCTGTCCGCCCGGGTGGCCGGAGCGCGAGTTCTGTGAGCTCCGGGCCGCTGCCCAGCTCCCGTCTGCGGGGCGGCGGAGGGTGGACACTTCCCCGGCCCGGCTCTGATGGGTACACCCGCCCCAGATCTGGCCCTGGAGAAGGTGTGGGGTGTCCCCCGCTCCTGGAGGAGGTGAAGGGGTCTCTGGCGCAGAGAGACATTGGGTGTCCTGCCAAGTCGTCCGGCCTCTGCCGGATCTGGGCCCCCCAAGCCCCCCAAGCTGACCAGGAAGTCCAGGGCTTAGCACTGCTGCGGATTCTGCACGGCTGCCTTGTGCCTCGGGGGGGAAAGGCCTTGCCACTCAGTCGCCAGTTTCTGCTCAGGATGGAAACTCTTAGCGGCTCACCCGGCGCTGCGCCAGCAAAGCAACGTTCAGTAGCTGCGGGCCTTCTGGGTGCTGTGCCAGCGTCGCCTCATCTCCTTCCAAAGGGAGCAGATAGCACCTAAACACTCACCCTGCTTGCTCACCCAGTGCTTGGCATGTGGCTTTTGTGCCTGGGCTCAGAATGGGAGAGAGCGGCTATGCCCACCCTGCTGTCTTTGTGTGCGTGCGACTGACCCCTTCGCCCGTATCGGATGCCCATGTTGGGCGCCCATATGGGATAACATGTTGGATGCCTGTGTTGGATACCCACCTGCCTGATTGTGCCAGCGCCTTCACACCCTGGCAAGGTGCAGTCATGTATGATTAGCCAGAGCACATGCCTGCCCTCTGTCCACCTCTTCTCTCCTGTCTCCAGGGCCCAGGTGAGATCCATGGTGGTCACTGGATGGTCCCTTACCTGCAGCACTTTACCTGGCTCTCAAGTCTTACCACACTCACTGCTTCTGTGGGCTGCATGCTGTGGTGTGTGACCATGTGTGCGTGTTTGTACGTGTGTGTGTGTGTGTGTGTGTGTGTGTCTTAACTCAGGAGTGTGCTCCAGGAAGTCAGACACAGGAGCAGGTTGGTGGGTGAAGGGTTGGGCAGAGCACCCTGGACTGAGCTCTGTTTTTTAATTTGTTTTTGTTTTTTTTTTGGGTTTGAGGGGGTCACACCTGGTGGCACTCAGGGGTTACTCCTGGCTCTGTGCTCAGAAACTGCTCCTGGCAGGCTCACGGGACCATATGGTATGCTGGGATTCGAAACACCGCCCGTCCTGGATTGATTGCATGCAAACACTCCACCACTGTGCTATCTCTCAGGCCCCATCTCTTATCTTTTAAATAAAGACCTTACTAAACTTTCTTCTATTGTATTAATGACTTTATTGGAGATATAATCATTTTCAGAAATATACTCGCTACTGAACTTTTTCTTTTTTCTACTCTTACATTTTATATTTTAGTTTTTCTTTCTGTTTTTTTCAATAACTTTGCTTTCCCTTATCTTGAAACAAATGTATTACGATCAGTTATGTCAACTATGTGATACACTTTCTTTAAATAAATAAAAGAGTGGTGAGTTCAGTTAGAGAAATAACTATTGACAACTGTCAGGATAATGGGCACAGTGTGGACCCATTGTTCAAGATGAGTCCCACTGCTTGCCGTGAAAAGACAGACGTGAGGGCCCACTTGCCTGCTGGTTGTTCTGCTCAGAGCCAGTGACCAAGACGTCAGGTGATATTTGATGAACTCTGTTGGGAAGGACAGGATGGGTGCAGGACTAGGCCTAGCAGGGGTTCAAGACGGGTGTCACTGTGGGTGCATGGAGGGTAGACTATGCAGGGAGGGTGTAGATGGTATTGCAGGGGTTACTCCACTGCGACTCCCTTGTGCTTTTAAAATATCAGGTGGAGACATAGCACAGTGGGTAGGGCTCTTACCTTGCATGCAGCTGACCTGGGTTTTATCTTGGCACCACATATGGTCCCTGAGCACCCCAAGACGTGGCTCCAAGCCAAAAATTCAAAAGAAGAAAGAAGGGCTGAAGCAGTAGTGTAGTGTGGAAGGTGCTTGCCACACACCTGGCTGTCCCTAGTTCGATCCTTGGCGCCATATGCCTATGGTCTTCTGAGTACCGTAGAGTGATTAAGTAATGCAAAAGCAGAAAAGAGCCCTGAGCAGCGCTGGGAGTGGGGAGAGAGAGAGAGAGAGAGAGAGAGAGAGAGAGAGAGAGAGAGAGAGAGAGAGAGAGAGAGAGAGAGAGAGAGAGAGAGAGAGACAGAGAGAGAGACAGAGAGAGAGACAGAGACAGAGAGAGAGAGACAGAGAGACAGAGCTGTGGCTGTTCAGTATGTAACATTGAACCTGAGAGAGAGAGACAGAGACAGAGACAGAGACACAAAGACAGAGAGACACAGAGAACCGTGGCTGTTCAATGTGTAACATTGACCCTGAGAGAGAGAAAGAGAAAGAAGGGAAGGGAAGGGAAGGGAAGAGAAGGGAAGGGAAGGGAAGGGAAGGGAAGGGAAGGGAAGGGGAGGGAAGGGAACACTGGCTGTTCAATGTGTAACACTGACCTGGAGAGAGTGCAGGGAGGGGCTGGCTCCCGGCTGCCTTGTCTGAGCCTCAAAGACCCTGCTGACTCTGCACTTTGAGCCTTGAGAGGAGACTCGCCCAAGTGTGCTCTGGGGATTCTGCCTGGGGCCAGCAGCAGGGCGGGCCGTGGACAGGCGGGTGGGCGTTGGGCGTTGGGCGGGTGGCCTTGTCCCTCCCTTGACTGTAGCCTTGGCTGGGGCATCCCAGCTCGCACGCACGTGCCGGGACACGCCGCAGAAGTGTGCTGAGCCTTGGGCTCTGCATGCAGGATGCCCCATGTGCCTGGGTACAGGTCTGAGCAAGGCCAGCTGCGGTGGCACCTCTGGCTCCCTCCAGAGCTGCAACCTGCTTGGTTTGGGCCATGCTTGGTTTGACTTGCTGGGCAGTGGGGCCCATGCACAGTTCCAGGGCAGGGCACATAGATGGCTCTGCCCACGCAAGCCCCTCCCAGCCTCTCTCAGCCTGCCTGAGCTCAGCCTACCTCACTCTGAATGAGGCGGGGCCCCAGGAATGGGGGCACAGAGGTGTCAGGTGAGGCCAGACTTGGGGCCAAGAGATGTCAGGGAGCCGTGGATGCTGAGAGTGCCCAGTTCCCGGAGAGAATCCGAGTGGGTGTAAGTGTGGGAGGGAGGGAGTGTATGAACAAGAGAGATTGTGCAAGGGAGTGAGTGTGTGTGAGGGAGGGAGTGACTATATGAGGGACTGAATGTGAGTGTATGAGGCAGTGAGTGTGAGTGTGCCAGGCAGGGAGTGTGTGTGATTGAGTGTGAGTGAGCAGGGCCACAGGTATCCTACCACAAGAACAGCCACAATACGCCTGTGAGGGCAAGGCAGGGCAGCTGAAGGCCCGGCCCCGAGGCGCAGGCAGATTCGGGGCCTCTGAGTGAGCCTCCCTCCACCCTCTAGGCTGCCCCGGACCCTTTTGGCTCCTGAGACCTAGGCTCTGCTTTCTCTACCAGGCCACAGACAGGCCCTTCAAGGCCCTGCTGGCCCTGGCAGCTGCATCGCCGTGCCCAGCTGATGGTGTGGGCCGGTGTGTTGACCTGTGACCTTGCAGTCTGGTTTCCTCTCTGGCAGGCCTTACGGTGTCACTGAGCTGGTGACACCCAGGTCGGTCTGTATTACCCCCGGGCCCATGAACTGTGGATGGCTGTGGATGGCTGTTTGCTCCATGACTTCTGCTGCCTTAGTCCAGGGTGGTGTGGTGTGGTGTGGTGTGGTGTGTGGGTAGGGGTCACCGATGTCATCCTTGGAGGCAAGCCAGAGTGGGCTGAGTGGAGTGAGGGAGAGCTCTAGCAAAGGCTCCCTGCATGGGCAGAGCTGGCCTGAGTGGAACTCACTAGGTACTTCTGGGCACGCCCTCCTCCTCGGCCCTTCACACCCCTCCCTGCGGCACTCCTGCCCCCATCTGTCCCAGCGCAGCCAGGAGGGTTCAAGGACACCCTGGGCTTCCCCACAGGCATGGCCTGGCTGCTCACACAGGGTAGAATGAGTGGAAGCCAATGGTCATGGATGCATTACAGAGCCAGAAGCTCCCGAAGCAGGCACAGGAGGGGCTGGTGCGCAAAGCCCACGCCAGCACAGGGTGAGGTAGCACAGGGCCACAGCGGCAGGCGGTCGCATAATTGTGGCCCTCCTGCTCCTCCCTGCCCCACTCTGGCTCTCCTTGTCTCCTCCTGCCCTGCTGTCATTGGTCCTCAGCCCCAGCACCCATCCCCTCCCCACCTGGCCCAGCCAGGCTCTGCCCATGCTGGTACTTTGGGACTACTGTCCTGAGCATCCCAGCCCCGCCAGCAGTGGGGTCATAGGCTGGGGGACCCCAAGTCCCCAGAGGCGAGCGGCTTCCTCTCTCCGCTTCCTCTGGAGCCTGAAGCCCGATTGTCTTCGCTTCCTGCAGCTGTGCCTCCCTCCTCATGTCCCCGACCTATCCCCACCCCTACCTCCCCCACCCCGTGCCTGTCGGGCCCTGGTGCAGGACTGCACTTGCTCTGGCTCTTGGTGTGTGATGAACAGAGAGGGGATAGTGGCTTTACCCCATCCCCGGCCGGCTGCGAGTGAGCAGGGGAAGCATGGAGAGCAGGAGAAGCGGGGTGGGGCCGCGTCTGAAGCCAGAGCAGGAGCAGGCACCAAGAGTGTCTGACTCCAGCGCAGGGGTGGGGCAGGGAGTTTCTGAGTCCAGAGCAGGGGTGAATCAGAATTCCTGAGTCCCGTGAGGGGTGAGGCAAAATTTCTGTGTCTAGTGCATGTGTGAGTGGGGAGTGTCTGAGTCTAAAGCAGAGGTGAGGCAGAATTTCTGAGTTCGGTGCCTGGGCCAGTGGGGAGTGTCTGAATCCAGTGTAGGGGTGAAGTAGGGAGTGTCTGAGGCCACTGCAGGGGTGAGGCAAGGAGAGTCTGACTCTAGAGCAGGGAGGAAGGAAAGGGTGTGAGTCTAGAGCAGGGTTGAGGTGGGGAGGGTCTGGATCCAGTGCAGGAGTGAGGTGGAGAGGGTCTGAGTTCAGTGCAGGGGCAAGGCAGGGAGGGCCTGAGTCCAGTGCAGGGTGCTGCCCCGAGCAGTGCTGGTGAGGGGCTCTGCTGGGTCCAGCTAGCACTTCTGACCCTGGGCCTGGAAGGTGATGGTAAATCTCCTCCTGCAGGGCTGTGTCCTATCCAGGCCCAGGACCATGGATTCTCTGGAGCTGACCACTGAGCCTGCAGGTGAGCCATGGCGAAGAGCCTGCTTTGCTGCCCTGCCTGGCGGAGGTGGAAGTGCCGTACAGTGGCCCCCGAGGACCCCGGACGCTCACCCTTGCCTGAGCGATCCCAAGTCTGGTCCTCTGTCCCCTCGCTCCGCCATGACCTGTGGCACTTGACTCCCTATCCTGGAGCTCTGAGAACTGCTCACCACGGCCCCGGCCCTGCTGACTTCTCTCCACTGACCGGGGGTCTCGACTGTCTCAAGTTGCAGGTGCCGGAGCAGAAAGTGACCCGAACAACAACGAGCCGGAGAAGGAGGAGCAGGAAGCTGGGGACAGTGGGGATGAAGTTCCAGAAGCTGACAGACGAGCCTCAGGCAGCCCCACACACAGAGATGCAGGAGGGGACTCTGCCGCCAGCTCCCGTGAGTTCTGCCCTGGGGGTCCTGGGTGCTAGGGTCTCCAAGAGGACTGTGGGATGCAGGGTCAAGGGGTGTGTTTGTGGCAGGGCTGCTCCTGTGATCTCAGGGGCCCTTCTGTAGACTTCGATGCATCATTTGCTGGTACAGGCCTGCTTGCTCCCTGACCCCTCAGAAGCCCTTCCCTGACCCTCCCAGGCTGCAGGACAGCGGCCACACTGCTGGATCCTGCCTGCCCCATGTCCCGCCTTCCTTTTTGACTGTGAAGTGGCACACGTGGGTGCCCTCCAAGGCCCGGGGTCTGCAAGGACCCCTGTTGTGGGGTGGGTCCCCAGAGGCCAGAGGTCGTATCTGTCCCCTCTCCGCAGGAGCTGAGCCGGTCCAGGACGTAGGGGCACTGGCAGAAGTCAAGGCTGCAGGCCCCCTGAAAGTGAACCCCTACTCCGTCATCGACATCACCCCCTTCCAAGGAGAGCTGGGCCCCAGCCCAGAGCCCGCTAGCCCTGAGGAGGGCAGCGTTGCGGTGCCCAGTGGGTACTCGGTGCCTGTGCCCTGTGGCTACGCGGTGCCATGCAGCCTGCCCGCGCTTGTGCCTGCCTACTCCAGCCCCGTCCTCGTGTGCCCCGTCTCGGGCGATGACCAAGGTGGGGCTCCCGGCATGTCCAGCAAATGATCCCAGGGACTGTGAGACACGGGCGATTGGGACAGTGACTGGGTCTGGGGAACCCTCTGATCCCCGTGGTAAGGCAGGCCCCCTGTCTTGTGCTTTGGGCCTCTGTCACTGTTGGAGGTCTAGCGTGTGTGTGAGTGTGTGTAAGCTTATGTGAGAGTGCGTGTGTGAGTGAATATGAGAGTGCGCGTGTGTAAGCTTGTGTGTGAGAGGTTGTGTGTATGAGTGTATACGTGTGTGAGCGTGTAAGCGTGTGCGACTGCATTGTTTCTACACCACGTGCATAATTGCATATAGTTCCTTGTCAAACATAAGGAGCCCTCCTCTCCCTGGACAATCCCAAGGTGCCCGGATGACGGACTCCCGAGTCTGCCACAGCTGTGAACGCACATGCAGACTTGGAACCCGGGTCCTGGCATGTCTTGTTACTCACAGCTCCGTTGCCAACTCGGGCAATTTCTTCACCTTGCCATGCTATGCTCACTGGATGTTCACCTCAAACCTAAAAAGCCTTCAATACCTCCCGTTCATTTTCATGCTCAACCGTCCCTGCATCTAGCTGGTAAGGAGCACAGTTGACCTAAACCTCTTCCTGAAAATTTTGGGTATTTTTGTTCATTTGTTTCCTGCAGAAGCTCTGGAAGGGGCAGCCAATGGCCAGCTGGAGTCTCTGAGCTCCGAGGATCCAGCAAACAGGTGTGTGAGTGTGCACGAATGTGGATGGAGCCCAGCGGTGCATGTGCTAAAGCCACTTCAGCCCCATACTTGCCCGGTGTGAGCTGCTGAGCAGTAGGTCCTATGGACACCCAGAAAAACCCGCTGTTCCTTCCTGTCCCCCCAAACCCAGCCCCGTGGCTCCTTTCTTAAGACGTGACAGAGCCGCCTTCATCTGTGCTGGGATGGGCTGCAGGTGTGACCTGACCTGTGCAGTGTGTTGGGCACAGTGGGCATAGAGTAGCAGGGCCACCCTGCTGCTCACACCTACTCCCTTTGCTTCCAGTGACGACCGTGGCCCCCAGGAGGACAGTGTCCTGGCCCAGTGGGTGTCCGACCCAGCCAACACGGCATGGATAGACAGTAAGTGTGGTTGAGCAGAGACTGTCTGTCCCTGCTGCAGCCAGATCCTACCAGGCTCGCTATAGCCTCCTTCTGCACTTCCCTCAGGACCCCCTCCTCACCCCTGCAATCTCTTGAGTCCTGTGACATGCTCATGTGCGGCCCCTGCTGACCGGCCCTGTATTCACAGCGGGAGCTTTTGTCCCAAGGTTGTTTAGGTGGGCACCCTGGTGGTAACAGTTGTTCCCTGCTTTATCACCTAAGAGTTCTGAGTTCTGCATCTTAGCAGAGCCCCATTCAGGCTTTGTTGGCTGCTCTCCAGGGTGCGTGGACTCCAACCTGGGTCCCCAGAGTGAAGGAGGCTGGTGAGACCCTCCTGTGTAGGCCCTAGTCTCCAGGGTGACTGTCCTGGGCCAGTGGCCTTGGCACTGTGTCAGGCTCCCTGCTGCTGAGTGCAGTAACACGGCGTCACAGATGTGCGCAGTGGGGACAGGGCCCCTGAGGTGGCAGGAGCCTCAACACCCCCTCGGGTACCAGCTGGATCTCAGCTAACACTCCGGGGGTCTTTGTGTGACCCACCCCTTCCTCCAGATGCTGAGGAAGCTATTTACGATGACGTTCCCAGAGAGAACTCGGACTCGGAACCAGGTTTGCTTTGGGTGTTGAGGCCTTGAGCCGGGTTTGCGGGTGCCCGGGAGGTATGGAATGAGCCCTTAGACAGCTCCATTTCTGTCACATGCATCCCAGGACCTCATCCAGCCAGGTCAGGGTTCGATGTGAGGTCTGCTGAAAGGATGTGCTTTCCAGGCAGTTCAAGGGATGGATGCAGACTCTGCTTCATGCCAATCACAAGTGCTAACCCCTGAGCCATCTCTCTGGCACCCACTCAGGGAGTGAGGGAGGGACAGAACACCCTCCTGGACTGCAGCCAGGACATCTCTGACTCCATCTGTGGTGGCCACTGTGCTTGCAGAGGACATGGTCTATGACGATGTGGAGAATGGAGACGGCGGTGGAAACAGCTCTTTGGAATACGGCTGGAGCTCAAGCGAGTTCGAGAGTTATGAGGAGCAGAGCGACTCAGAGGGCAGGACTGGGGTGCCCCGGTCCTTCCTGCGCAGCAGCCACAGAAAACAGGTAGGCGTGGTGAGAGCCAGGGTCTGAGGCACCATCTGAGCTGGTCTGCGGGTGTCTACATCTGCCCCATGTAGTGAAGGCAAGAGTGGGTGTGCGGGCTCTCACTCTTGGGGACTGTGTACACGGAGTGGTCAACATCCATCCCTTTCTCGCCGGCGCTCAGAAGACCTGACAGGGCGGCCCCAAGTGTCTCCTTTAGGTGGACATTGGCTCTCTGACTTTATGTACAAGTGCCACTGCTCTGATCTGTCCCCCCAAACCCGGAACGATTCTGCTGGCCTTGCAGGGCTGTGTGACACACCTGTGACTCACAGGGCCCGCCTGGCTGTGCAGTGTTGAGTGTCTGTGCCTGAGACCGTCTCCCATCTCTGAGCTACCACATCAAGGAGTCTCTGTCACCGAAACATGCAGAATGTCTGCAGAGGTCAAAGGCAGAATGGCCTAAGTGCTCTGAGTCAGCTTTCTTTAAACTGCATATGTGTACTCCTAAAAGTTCACACATGTTCATGTGTGTGCCCTACAGCTGTGTGTGCTCAGACATGCTCACATCCACGCACACATCCACACACATGCACGAATCCATAAACGCCTGTGTGAGCTCATACAGATACACTCAATATTCATGTGTGCTCCCACATGTGTGTATATGCCCATACATGATTGTGTTTGTTTTAGGTGTATGTGCTTGTGTGGACCTAAAGGTGAGAGTTAGCTAGGTGTGTGCTTATCCTGTGTGTACGCGTGTGTGACACACACATTCATGTATAGAATGGACAGCATGCGCAAGGAATGTGTACGAGTGTTGTCAAATACACATCTATGTGTAGGCACGTGTGTTTGCACATGGGTAGCATGTCTACCCATGCATGCAAGCAAAAACACACAGTGCATTTTCATGAGACATGCATATGATTGTATTTATGAATAGTGTGCATGGTATGTGGTGTGTCGTCAAGATGCATGTGGGTGACAGGCATGCACCTGTATGATCTGTGCACGCATGTATACTGTGGATGATGGCAGATGTGGATGACGTGTGATCTGCATGCGTGTGTGTGAAGCTCCAGGGACAAGGTGCGGGGAGGCGGCCAGACTGAGGTGGGACCTGCGCCCTGGTTGTTCCTTCACGGGTGGCTGTGCCCGGCTCCCCACTAAGGGCGTCAGCTGCCCCAGCACACACAATCCCGGTTTCCTGCTGAGTGTAGCTGTCCCCCTTTGTCCCCAAGTGTAGACGGTGGTGGGTCTTTGGGAAGGGCCAGTAAATGCAGTGTAGACGGTTCAGACTTCCCGAGGTGGGAGTCAGCCTGAGCATGAGCTTCCGATGAGTCACTTGAGTTCCTGGGGAGGTGACCGTGCATGCTGAGTGGTCCCCAACCATCTGTGGCCAGCGGGCTAGGCCCCCAGAGGTACACATGGGTGTTCCTGGGTGCACAGGGCCCTAGGGGATGCTCAGGGGTACACAGAACCCTCAGGAGTGTGCTTTGGCTGGGGTGGCCCTTGTCTATGCGTGGGTTGTGCTGTGGTGCTTGTCTGTGGTCTACGGTACGTTCTGTGTTTGTTCTTGGCCCACAGGCACTTGTCTGCGTGTGTATGTGACTCGTGGGCTGTGTGTGTCTGCGGGACCTGTGGCGTATCTACATGTGACTGTCATGTGTCCGCGTGTCACTGTGGTGTGTCTGCATGTAGCCGTTGGCAGTCTGCATGTGCCATGTGGCCGTGGCATGTCTGCTTGTGGTCCACAGTGTGCATGTGTCTGTGGCCCGCGCACCTGCTCAGCGGCCGGTCTCTGCCACAGCTCTCCCGTGACCTGGCCCGCCTCAAGGAACACTATGAGAGGAGGGTGAGAGAGTTGGTGGCGAGCACGGTGGCGGCCGTAGAGATGCAGCAGCTAAGACACAAGCATGAGTTGAAGGTAGCCTGGCTCCGCCGCCCGGGGCCTCTATACCACGGGCCATGTACCGTGCTCTGTGCGGGCTGCTCGGTGCGGTGGCACGGTGGGGTGGTGGCCTGGCCCCCAGCGGGTCCCTGCGTCGGCCTCTGATCCCCCAAAGATGGGCAGGCCCGTGGGCTCTGGGGGGGGGACTGTCTCCTCCTGAAGACATCCTGGGATGGTATCAGCAAGGGGGCTCTGGGCCTCCATGCCCAATTGTCCTCGTCCTTCCTGTGCCCTGGGCCCACCTCTCTGGGACACAGGCGCTTTAGGTAGCCTTGAGCGCTTCAAAGGAGCCTTGCCAAGTACTCCCACGGACTCTGTGTGGCCACCAACAGCTGGCTGGGAGACGGGAGAGGCTGAGAGGCAAAGGGAGGGAGGCCAGGGAAAGGCTGGGCGGCCCAGCTCCATCCATCTGTGGGGCCCTGAGCAAGTGGCCGTGGGCGCTGCGGTACAGAGACGGGTGTGAGTCAGGTGGGGGCCGCACAGGGAGCAGCGCCCAGACCCTAAGGGACTGAGCCGGGTTCGGGGCTGTGGTGGGGTCAGTGGGGCCCCTGCAAGGAGACCTGGGGCCACTCCAGCTCAGGCTGTGGCTTGGAGGTTGTTCCAGCGCCTGGCTCTGCTGGGTGAGCGGCGTGAGGAGGGGCTGACCCTGAGTTACGGTGCACCATCTGCCGGGAGGTGGCCCTCGACGGCATCTGACTCAGAGCACTTGGTAGCGTCCTGTGAAGTGAGGGGCCAGGGCCGGTGAGGGGACCAGCTCACAGACCCCCTCACAGATGCAGAAGCTGGTGAAGGCGGCCAAGGAGGGCACCAAGGATGGGCTGGAGAGGACCAAGGCCGCCGTACGCAAGGGCCGCTCCTTCATCCGCAGCCACTCCCTAATGCCCCAAGGTCTGTGCGGTTGGGAGCATCGGGGAGCACGGGGAGTGGGGGAGCATGGGCAGTGTGGGGAGCACGGGGAGTGGGGAGCATAGGGAGAGCACAGGGAGTTGGCACGGGAGTGGGGGAGCACAGGCAGGAGTTGCATGGGGAAGTGGGGGAGGAGGGGGAGTGGGGGAGACGAGGAGTGAGGAGTACGGGGGAGTGGGTGGGGCACCTGTCCCTGGGGAGGGGCCTTCGCAGTTAGGACCCAATGCCCTGCCAGTCCCAGCAGGGTGCCACAGGGGTCCGGTAGCTGCACCTCTGCACCCCTGTGCAAGCCCCAATATTGCCCCAATATCCTGTCACCCCAACACCCCTCCCCCATCTCTGGCCCCATCACCACTGACTTTTTCCTCTGAAGGTTTTGTGGGAGTTGGGATCTCCCTGGAAAGCGGGTTCAGTGAGGCGCTGTTGGATCTCCTGACTGTCCCTGGGAGGTGGAGGGGTGGACTGAAGCCACGAGAGTCTCCTATCCCCACTCTGGCGAGTCCATGTTCTACCAGCTGCTCTGGGGCCCTTGTGGATCCCAGCAGCAAGATGTTAGGGACAACACATGGTAGCTCAGCTCAGGCAGGTCTGTGGGGCCAGTCCCAGAGGCTGGACAGTGCCTGTCCCCACAGTGGGCAGTGACAGCCCGGAGGCCGGGCAGGCACTATCCCCTCGTGGGAGGCCCTGGCCCACGCTTTCTCCTCTCGCTGCAGAGCCCAGAGACGACCCAGATGAAGAGTTGAGCCCCTTCATCGATGTGGACTGTCAGCACCCTGAGGCTGTGCTCACACCCATGCCCGAGGGCCTGTCCCAGCAGCAGGTGCGCTGCCCTCCGGGAAGGGACTGAGCCCTGCAGGCCTGCATCTGGGGCCTGTCTGCACCCGCAGTGGACCCACTGGATGGCGTCCCCAATCCAGCCTTCGGCTACCATGTCTTCAGCTGGGTGGGAGATGGTGTGCAGGACAGGTGGAGAGGGTGTGTGGGCAGAGTAGAAGAAGATGTACAGGATGGACACAGTGAAATTATGGGCGGGGTGTCTCCTTGAGCCCCTCCTCTGGGGGGTCACATGGCTGGGGGCCGAACTGTGCCCTGGCCCTCTTTGTTTTATGTTTGGACATACCTGATGGTGCTTGGGAACCCTATGGGATGCAAGGGATGGAACCCAGGCTGGCCACATGGAAGGCAATCACCCTCTTGCTGTGCTGTTGCTCTGGTCCTCCAGCACCCTTTCTGTATCTTGAAATCACTTCCTCCTTCCTTTAGCTCAGTGCTTCTCAATTATTTTGTCATGCCCCTCTAGGAAGAAGAAAACATTTTTCATGCCCCCCACACGACTATAGTGTCTTTTTTTTTTCTTTTGATTTTTGGTCCACACCCGGCGGTGCTCAGGGGTTACTCCTGGCTGTCTGCTCAGAAATAGCTCCTGCCAGGCACGGGGGACCATATGGGACACCGGGATTCGAACCAACCACCTTAGGTCCTAGATTGGCTGCTTGTAGGGCAAACGCTGCTGTGCTATCTCTCTGGCCCCTATAAATCGTATCTTTATTAAAAAAAAAAAAACTTTAACCTGCAAAATACAACTATATAAAATAATTTGAGCTGATTTCTTTTTGGTTTTTTTTTTTTTTTTTTTTTTTTGTTTTTTGGTTTTTGGGTTACACCCGGCAGCACTCAGGGGTAACTCATGGCTCTATGCTCAGAAATCGCTCCTGGTAGGCTCGGGGGACCATATGGGATGCTGAGATTCGAACCACTGACCTTCTGCGTGCAAGGCAAACCTTACCTTCATGCTATCTCTCCCACCCTTGAGCTGATTTTTTAATCAGAGGTGATGTCTGGATTAATGGCTACAATGAGCACGTTTTGCAATGCATAGCTTTTCGAAGTGGGGTTTGAAGCAGGACACAGCAACTCTCAGCTCCAGGACATACAGAGACATAAACATGGGGTTTAGCTTGTTATGGCAGTATTTGCCGAGGTCAAACGCACCCCCCTTTATGGAGCTCCTCGGGGGGGGCCCCCCGGGAGTGCACCCCACTATTTGAGAAGCACTACTTTAGCTTGACACACCCAGCATTACCTCAGAGCTTGTAGACTCGTGCACAGATCCTGAGTCCTGCTCAGGGGTCTGCGAAGGTACCAGTACTACGTCCTGCAGATTTGGCCTCGGGGTCTTGGAGGGTCTTACTGGCTCCCTCCTGAGACCTGCCCTCCAGCCCACTAGGTGGCAGTGTGGGGCCTTCAGGTGGTGGCTGACGTGGGGGGCAGGGGCCGTGGACATCATGTGCTCTATTGTCCATTCTTTGAAAGAGCAGCTCCCAGATTGCTTGGGCTTGCAGGGGTCCCTATCTTGTGGCCGCGAGGACTCAATGCTGGCTGGCATCATGCATTGTTGCCAAAGCCCTCACTCGCCCCATGTTTTGGGCCATGGTTCCAACAGGTGTCTTCCTTTTTTTCTTGGTTTTGGAACCACACCCGGTGGTACTCAGGGGTTCCTCCTGACTCTGTGCTTGGGAATCACTACTGGCAGTGCTTGGGGAACCATAGCAGATGCCAGGGATTGAACCTGGGCCGGCTGTGTGCAAGGCAAGCGTCTTCCCCGCTCTTCTCTCCCTCAGGCCAGCAACAGGTGTCTTCCTGCAGCCCCAGCAGCCTGCGCTGTGGGAGCTGTTATATTTCAGTGACTCCGACAGATCAGCTTCCACGCCAGCTTTGTGTCTGGCTTTTCACGTGCTGCTAGTTCATTCACTGCTGGCTGATGGGCCTCCCTGTGCCTGTGGTGCTGAGAGTCCCAGAGGGTGCTGAGATGTCAGCTGCTCTGTGTTCAGGGATGCCCCCCGGTTGGTTTTGAGCAAGACGTTGACTCACTGGAAAGGCCTTTGGAGTTTTCCGGTCCACCTGGAATTAGGACAGAACCAATCCACACACTGCTGATCTCCCGGCCACGGGCGTTTCTTGCAGCAGCCAGTTCTGCTTTCCCACTCACAGGTGGTTCGGAGGTACATCCTGGGGGCCATTGTGGACAGTGAGAAGAACTATGTGGAAGCCCTGCAGAGGATCTTGGAGGTATCTGAGCGCTGGGCACTGAGTACGTTTGGCTTACCTGGCCTGTGCTCTCTGCATGTGCTTCCTTGTGTGCATGTGCGTGCATACATGCATGCTGCAGGGATCACATATGTGCCACGGAGTCACCTGCGTGTGTGCAAATGTGATGTGGGGTTGTCAGTGCTCGCATGCATTGTGTGTAAATGTATGTCAGCATGCGCGGCTGGCTCACATGTTCTTGCACTGACAGGCATGTGGTGGGCTGACCCATATGTTCTAACGTACCATTGTGTCATGTGCATTATATGTTCCAGTGTTCTGTGTGAGCACACGTGTATGTTTAACCATGTGCCGGGGCTCCTGTGTGCTGGCATGTTATGTGAAGCCACATGTACTCAAGCATGTTCACATGATGTGGTGTGCTTTCTGAGCTCACATGTTCAATCCTATGCCCTGGGCTTGTGATGAAGAGAAATGAGCTCATGTGTGTTCAAGCATGTGTCATGGCTCATGTGCTCTTGTGTGTGCCAACATGCCGTGTAAGTTCACATATTTTAAGCATGCGAGGTGGGCTCGTGCATGGTGTGTTGGGTCACACCCGTGTTCAAGCATGTGCCGTGTGCTCGCACGTGTGCGTGTCTGCTCACGCGTGGGTTCCTGTGTCACGCCCATAGAGCTATGAGAAGCCGCTGCTTCAGATGGAGCCTCGGGTCCTGAGCGAGCGGAAGCTCAAGGTCGTCTTCTACAGGGTCAAGGAGGTGCTGCAGTGCCACTCGCTCTTCCAGATCGCGCTGGCCAGCCGTGTGGCTGAGTGGGACTCCGTGGAGATGATCGGTGATGTTTTCGTGGCCTCGGTAATGTGGGAAGAGAACCTGGGGGTGTTCGGGGTCCAAGGGGCGGAGGAGTCTGAGCTGGCAGGAGGTGCCTGATCACCACAAGGGTCGGGCGGTCTGACGGGACTGTGGTGGGCCGAGCCTGCCTTGGTTGTACGCGGGGCTTGCACAGCTCAGGCCAGCTGCAGAGCAGCCTCCTCTGTTCGTCCATCCATGCGGGATTCACAGGGAGGCCACAGGACCGGGGGTGGGTCTGGGGTCAGGTGAGTCCCCAACTCCTAGGACTCCACACTCAGGTCAGAGGTCACCCACCTGGGACTCTCAAGATCCCATGGTCAGGTTAGAGGTCAGGCCCACGTGGGACCTCCAGGGCCGGCCCTACCTCTCACAGGCCCGCTGGTGCATCTGCAGTTCTCTAAATCCATGGTCCTGGACGCCTACAGTGAGTACGTGAACAACTTCAGCTCAGCGGTGGCCGTCCTCAAGAAGACCTGTGCCACCAAACCTGCTTTCCTGCAGTTCCTGAAGGTGCAGGGACAGGGGAGCAGGGGAGATGGGTGGGATGCAGAAGGGCAGGGGAGAGGGTCAGAGTGGAGGGGAAGGAGTGGGGGCCCAATACAGGGTGAACAGGGTGAGGAGCAAGTCTCCCTTATCTGACTCTCAGCGGAGCCCCAGTCACCCGCTGCCTGTCCCCCACAGCCACATACACCACACCAGCCCCAACCTGGGCAGCAGGCCCTGATCTGGTGGGGGCTGCATAGCTGCCCGAAGATCCTGTGGAGGGCTTTTCTCAGGGTGTGTGTGTGGGTACGAGTGCTTCCAGGGGTCTGTCTGTGACTGTGTATGTCTTGCTGGTGCGTGGTCTTGATGGTTGCATGTGGTCTTTGGTTTCGGTGTATGGATGTTTGTGTGCTGGCTGTGTGTAGTCCTCTGTGGTTGTGGTTTGTGGTGATGATGTGCGTTCTGTGCACAGTCCTTTTGTAGTTGTGGACAGTTTGATCATGGTTGAGTGCAGCAGTTGTGTGGTCTGTGGTTGAGTTTGTGTGACTGTGAACTGCGTTCTCTTTTCAGTGGTTTGCCTGTGGTCTGTGGTTGCTTATAGACTGTAGTTTCTTGTGGCTGTGGATGGTTAGGAAGTCTGCAGTTTGTGTGGTTGTGTAAACTGCACATGGACAGTTTGCCCGTGGTCTGTGGTCTGTGATTGTGCAAAGCAGAAGCCTCGTGCCCCAAGTCCGGGACATCGGAGAGATGCAGGTCTAAAAGCAAATGCCAATGCAGGAAATAATCCACACAGTTAAAGGGATAAAACCAGTTCAGGAACTCCACATGCAAGCCTTCCATTCCTATGAAGCTAGCTGATAGTTCAGTGGTAGGAAACCAAAGCCACAAAAGCTTTTTTCTGAGACCCAGCATCTTACAAGGGAAGTGCAGACCATGCCCTGGCTGGAGAACTGGTGGTCAAAAACACCAATCTAAGCGTGTTTCATCCAAAGGTGCTTCCAATCAATGAGTAATGAGCATATACTGAATAGGGTCGAGCCCAGTTAATCCAACAGTTGTGTGGTTTGTGGTCTGTGGCTGTGCAGTCTGGGGTCTGATTTGACCGGTTGCTCCTGTGGAAGGTGTAATCTTCCTTCTCAGATGCGCACTTGCCACCCCGGGTGTGTATGTGAGACCTGGAGGGTGTGGAATGTTCCAGCTGAGCCACATGCTGGCAGGTGGGGGTGATGTGTAATGAGTCTGGGACGATGGAGACACTGGACGGGCCAGGAAGCGCTTCCCAGAGCTGTAGAGGTGTGAATTTCTGGGAGGACCTTTGGGGGGCCTGGGACCAGGTTGCTGTGTGGGTGGACTGTGTCCACTGAGTGTGGACTGTGCCCACAGCAGAGCCAAGAGACCAGCCCTGACCGGACCACCCTGTACAGCCTGATGACCAAGCCTATCCAGAGGTTCCCCCAGTTCATCCTGCTGCTGCAGGTAGACCAGGTCCCACACTTCCCTGTGTCCATGCCAGCTTGGACCCTTCTGCCGGGCTCGGGTGCTAGGCTAAGGGTCCCCCACTCTCCTGTGCCTGCTCCAGATCTCAGGACTGTGGCCTGTCCACAGGTGGGTGATCATGGGGAGGTCAGTCAACACTACTTGTTGACACCCTTTTCCATGGGGGAGGCTGTGGAGGCGCCCTGGGCACAGGCCTGTCTGAGGCCAGAGCCAGGCGCAGTGACTGTTTTGTCCATGCCGCAGGACATGCTGAGGCACACCAGCCCGGGCCACCCTGACAGGCTGCCACTTCAGATGGCGCTGACCGAGCTGGAGACTCTGGCCGAGAAGCTCAACGAGCGGAAACGGGACGCGGACCAGCGCTGCGAGATGAAGCGCATCGCCAAGGCTGCCAATGAGCGCTACCTGAACAAGGTGGGCATTGCGGCAGGTCCTGGACAAGGCAGGCACAACACTGTGGCAGTGGCGGCTACCGTCTCAGAGTCACGAGCACCCCAAGGTGCTCTATATGCTTCTGCTCTTTTCCAGGAGTCACCTAAGGTGCTGCGGGTGTGTCCCTGCTGGCTGGGCTGGCACGGAAACGGACACCTCTTACCCGGGACAGCGCCCAATCCTGTCTCCTCCTCCGGCTCCCCTCTGTCTACCACTTGCCTCTCGTGGCCTGTCTCTCATGCCTCATCCCTTGCCTCCTCCTCCTCCTCCTCCTCCTCCTCCTCCTCCTCCTCCTCCTCCTCCTCCTCCTCCTCCTCCTCCTCCACCTCCACCTCCACCACCACCACCACCACCTCTGCCTCCTCCTCCTTCAGAGCCAGCAAGGGCAGCACTTTCACTACAAGATCCTGGGCTTATTTATCCCTTGTTCTGCCCCTGATGGTTTCTGCTTTCAGTTGGCTACCTGGGCCCAGAGTAGTGTGTCTCCCAATGGGAGTCATTTTTTTTTGTGTGTGTTTTGGGTCACACCCGGCAGTGCTCAGGGGTTATTCCTGGCTCCATGCTCAGAAATTGCTCCTGGCAGGCACGGGGACCATATGGGACACCGGGATTCCAACCGATGACCTCCTGCATGAAAGGCAAACACCTTACCTCCATGCTATCTCTCCAGCCCTGGGAGTCATCTTTTTGACTATGTTTGCCACTGAGGGTCTTGGGCAACTGGGCCCACCAGCAGGTTGCAGGTGCCCTTCTGCAGAGGGTCACACGTGAGCATTGTGAGGTGACCAGCAAAAGTCACCTCCGGCCCTCTGTTTGTTTTCCCTCCCTGAGGGTGGCATCGTTCACTACTGGGCTTGGAGAGGACCGCTCAGTTTGTCGGGGGCAGTGCCGAACAGGGGAACATGTGTTTGTGAGGGAAAAATGCCTCAGCTCCTCGGACATCCCCATCCCCACGTGGTGCTCCATCTGGGGTCAAGGCAGAGGGAAACAGCTGGGAGGACGGTGCTGGTTCCAGGGGCAGTTCTGTGGAGGTGCCCCCGCAGTGCTCCCTCCCCTCAGTGCTTCTTTCTTTCAGTGCTTCCCTCTGTGCCTCTACCCACCCCCGTTTCCCTCAGCTCAATTTTGTTCCCTCAGCTCCTCAGCACTGGGAGCCGCTACCTGGTTCGCTCTGACGACATGATTGAGACTGTGTACGGCGACCGGGGCCAGATGCTCAAGACCAAGGAGCGGCGGCTCTTCATGCTCAATGACGTGCTCATGTGTGCCACTGTCAGCACCCGGTAAGGCTAGCCAGGGTCTCAAACTCAGTCACCTGGGGGCCAAGTCGGGGTGACCCTTGAGTGCAAAGTCAGGAGTAAGCCTTGAACATTGGGGGTGTGACCCACACAACTAAAACAAAACAAAACAAAACAAAAAAATTCCTCTAGGGCAGGTCCACAAAATGTTGTAAGGAGGGCCGCAAACGGCCCGCGGGCCGCGGGTTTGAGACCCCTGGTAGACGTATGTAAGGTTGGACGTGCCGTAAGACGTGTCTGTGAGGCTGGGTATGTGCGTAAACTTGGACGTGCCTATAGGGTGACGCATACATAAGCACTGTATGGCCCTGATGGGACCCTTCCTGTCCTCATCGGGCTGCTGTGGGTAGGTCTGAACTTATGTCCTGATGCTGCCACTCTGGGGACCCTCCCCATCTGTGGGATCCCATATGAGGGGCCCCCAGGGTGAATCCTGAGTGGGTGCTGGGCCCTGAGTGTGAGAGCAGGTTCCCTGAGCTCATTTAGCCTCGCCCACAGCTCGCAGGACGGTGGCACAGCCACATCCCCTGGACACAGGTACCTGCTCAAGTGGAGCGTACCCCTGGGGCTGGTGGAGCCTGTTGAGTGCGGTAGCAGCGAAGGAGCTGGGGAGCGTGGCCGGGGCCCCCCGGGGGACGCCTGCGAGAGCCTGGTGCTGGCTGCCAGGCCCGGTAAGTGGCGCTTTTTGCCCCAGACCTGCTGGTGCTGGCGGGCAAGAGGCTGGTTAAGAGGGTGGGACATGGGGAGGACACTGATTGGAAATGAGATGGACACAGGTGGGCATGAGGTAGGCATGAGGTGGCTATGGACAGGCACAGGTGGGCATGGTGTGGGCACGGGGTGGTTATGGGTGGGTACGAGGCAGGCATGGTGAGCACAGGGCATGCATGAGGTGGGCATGAGCAGGCATTGGTTCCACCTGGGCTCGGTCAGTGCCAGTGGAGCCCCGTGTGAGCTCTCAGTGCATCTGCCATGTGGCCCTGCCTCCTGTGTTCCTCTAGAGTGGGTGCCACCAGGGGCACAGCCAGGCTGCTCCCAGGTCTGGACCAGGCCTGCCGCGCTGAGGAGCCCCTGAGTTCTATGTCCTGTGTGGGTGTGGGTCAGTGCGAACAGAGCTGCCGGCCATCTGCACACAAGGCTGGGCTGTGCCCCTCCCAGTGGCCCCACAGCTGTGATGTCCATGCTGGGAACTGGCTGCAGACCCCAGTGGGCCCCTCCCCAGCCTCGACATCACAGGGCAGCCCCTGGCGGATCCTGGGTGAAAAGAAAAGTGGGCAGGAACCAGCTTGGCCCTGGTGCCACGTTTACCCCAACATCCCCGGTTCCCTTCTGGGCCAGTGGGCCTCAGCCTCGCCCCTCCCCATCACTCACAGCCCTTGGCTGGCCAGGAGCCTAGCCAGGGTCCAGTTCAATAGTTCTGCAGGGCGTGCCTGTCCTCAGGACACCTTCGCCAGCATGGGGCAGCAGGGCAGGTTTCCATGGAGACGGACTGGCCTGGCAGGCGTGAGGGTGTTGCAGAAAAAAAAAGCACACACCCTACTGCTGTGGACATGCTGGAACAATTTGAGTGGGGGGGCAGGGGGAAATGCAGGAGGGGTGTCTGTGTGTTACTGTGTCTGGGTGTTGGGGTATCTGCGTTACTTTGTCTGAGAGTCAGGGTGCCTAAGAGTTGGGCTGTCTGAGGCGGGGCATTCCTGGAGTCCCCTGGGCGCATCCCTAGCCTGCCTACAGGGGGGGCGACCCTGGGCCCTGATCAGCTGCACCAGGACCTCCAGAACCTCCTGCATGACTTGGCTGTGCTGGGGCAGATCTGCCAGCTCGTGGGGACCCTGCGGGGGCACTATCAGGTGAGGACCAGCCCGTCCCCCCCTGTTCCTTCCCTGTCCTCACACCTCCTCCACCCGCCCTGTCTGGTGGCATCTCCGAGCTGCTGTGCTCACCATTCACTACCCACTGTCCCAGAACCTCAATGCATCAGTGGCCCAGGACTGGACGTCCGGACTGCAGCGGCTGATCTTGCAGAAGGAGGCAGACATCAGGGCAGCTGCCTGCTGTCGCCTGCAGCTTCAGCTCCCGGGGAAGCCGGACAAGTGCGTAGGGGGAGGGCTGTGAGGGAGGGCAGGGGAGAGTCCTGAGCAGGGGTAAGGCTGTGGGAGAGGTCTAGGGACAGGGGAGGGGGGAGGCGAGGCCAGCCCCCTCACCCTGTCACCACAGGTCGGGCCGCCCCACCTTCTTCAGTGCTGTGTTCAACACGCTCAGCCCCGCAGCGAAGGAGTCGTGGCTGCACAGCCTGCGGACGGCCAAGCTGGGCCTGGGTGAGCTGGGCAGGGGCTGCAGGGGCAGGATGCTCGGTCTAATCAGGGTCCAGTGGGTCAGGGGCAGGAGGACTCGCTTTCGGACATGGGGAGCCCATGGGCCTTCTCAGCTGCCCCTTCCAAGGCCGGTCCAGGAGGGTCAAGAGGTCCCAGCCCTGCCCCCTTCTGCCTCCCACCCATTGCTCCAAGTCCTCCACACCGCTCCATGTCATTAGCCCCGCTGCTGCTGAGGATCCCCAGGGTCGTGTCTTGGGTGTGGAGCCTTGTCTATGGCTGGGAGGCAGCGCAGACCTGTCTGAGCTGTCCCTGTCTTTGGCTGTGGCTGTGGCTCCTGCCTGGCACCTGGGGACCCTCCCAGCTCAAGCTCGTGCCCTGCTCAACCCCAACACATCGATACTGCTCACCTGTCCCCCCTGCAGAAGAGGACAACTCGCTGGGCTGGTTCTGCGTGGAGGATGATGGAAACCAGATGAGGAAGGAGAGGCACCCGTTGCTTGTGGGCCACGTGCCAGTGACAGTGGCCAAGCAGCAAGAATTCAAGGTGCCATGCCGCCTCAAGGGTGCCCGCTACTGATCTGGGACCTCTGGGCCCACACATGTGATGACCCACGTAAACCACGTCACTGTTGTCACTTTCCTGCATGTCCCGGAGCTCCCCAAATCCGGGCCCCGAGCCCTGCACAGCCCAGAACCCCCCACAGACATCCGAAACTCCCGAGACCTCAAAGCTTGTGCTCGACCCCTTCTCTGTGTTCCCTGTCTCCGGGGTCCCCCATTTCTGTGTATGAATCTGATCTGGGAACCGTGAGGGCCCTTGTCAGCTCTGTGATGTTTGTCCTACAGATTGAATGTGCGGCCTACAATCCCGAACCACTGCCACCAGGCGAGAACCAGCCAGACCTGCCACACACCGGACTCGGCTTCCTGTGGGTGCGTGGGCTGTGGGTTGGGCCCTTCTCACTGTGTTATTGCTCAGCCCTACTTCTTTTTGTTGTTGTTGTTGTTGTTGTTTTTTGGTTTTGGGGGCCACACCCGGCAGTGTTCAGAGGTTACTCCTGGCTGTCTGCTCAGAAATAGCTCCTGGCAGGCACGGGGGACCATATGGGACACTGGGATTCGAACCGACCACCTTAGGTCCTGGATCGGCTGCTTGCAAGGCGAACGCCGCTGTGCTATCTCTCCACAGCCCTACTTCTAAATACACCATTCCCCCCAACACACACACACACACACACACACACACACACACACACACACACACACACACACACACACACACACATCACCTCGATTAATTATAGGAACAAGTGGGACATGCACTTTGAGTTTCCTAAGATTTCAATGATCTTTAAATAGCTGTAAAACATTTTGGGGCCAGAGAGAGAGCACAGCGGTAGGGCATTTGCCTTGTAAGTAGCCGATCCAGGACAAACAGTGGTTTGAATCCCTTCATCCCATATAGTCCCCCGTGCCTGCTGCGAGCAATTTCTGAGCACAGAGCCAGGAGTAACCCCAGCGTCACCACCGGGTGTGACCCAAAAACCAAAAATAAATACATAAATAAATAAATAAATAAATAAACACAAGATCTTTAAAACTTTAAAGACCTTTAAAACTTTAAGACCTTGGGGCCAGAGTAAAGAAGCGGGAAAGGCGTTTGTTTGCCTTGCATGTGGCCGATTTGGTTCAATTTTCCGCATCCCATACGGTCCCCTGAACACTGCCAGGAGTGGTCCCTGAGTGAAGAGTCAGGAGTAACCTCTGAGCACTGCTGGGTGTAGCCCCAAAGCAAAAAGCCATAAGCCAAAAAAACTAAAGACCTTCCAATGTCTTTTAGTGAAGTGCAGGGGCCAGAGCGATAGCACAGCAGGGAGGGAGTTTGCCTTGCATGTGGTCGACTCAGGTTCCACCCCCAGCATCCCAGATGTTCCCTGAGCCGGCAGGAGTGATTTCTGAGTGCAGGGCCAGGAGTAACAACTGAGTGCTGAAGGTTGTGATCCCCAGTAAACAGAAAAGAAACAAAAACTGTAGGGCAGAGGTACAGTGACCCTTGAAAGCAATCCTGTCTTCCCACTCAGACCACTGTGGTCTTAAACTGCTTTCTCAGAAGTCAAGCTTTCCCTCAGTCCATGTCAGACCAGCTCAGAGATGTCCAGAGCTCTTGGTCCCTGGGGGGTGCTCTGCACTGGGCACATGGTATCTGTGGGCCCATGGGTGTGGACGGGGTTGCCATCACGACTGCTGCCTGCAAACTGGTTGGAGTTTAGGGGAGGGGTCTGGCACTGATGAGCCAACGGGACTCACCTGCAGGTCCCTGGGGCAGGGAGGAAGGGTCAGTAATGTCCCCACTGCTTGGTCTCTTCTGTGCAGGTCGGTAGCTGCACGGGCCAGATGGGGCAGGTCGCCATCATCTCCTTCCAAAGCTCCACCCCCAAGGTCGTTGAGTGCTTCAACGTGGAGTCGCGCATCCTGAGCATGGTGTATGTGCCCGAGTCCGAGGCCACAGCTGCCTGCCCAGCCACTGTGCCCACCATCTGCCTGGGGACAGAAGAAGGAAGGTAGAGAGCTGGCTCACCAGAGGGCGCCAGTCCCAAGAGGGACAGGGAGGACCTGGGAGGCTGGTTGTAGGAGATGTGGGTCCGACCTTTCTTCTTCCGTCCTGCCCCTGGTGTGGGCTGACCAGCCTCTCTTCCTCGGCAGCATTCACACCTACAAGAGCAGGCAGGGTGCTAAGAAGGTGCGGCTGCAGCTCTTCTTCACCCCCAATAAGTCCTCCGTGCTGGCCCTGGCCTGCTCCCCAGGGTGTCTCTACGCAGGGCTGGTCAACGGGACAGTCGTCATCTATGCCAGAGCTGAAGGTGAGACCCCCGCCCCTCCCTCCACATGTCCCCATGTCCAGGTGAGGTCAGCAGAGCTGGGAATTGCTGCAAACACAGCTCTGCAGGGTCTTCAGTTCGGGGTCCTGGCACAAGGCCCCTCATCCGCTAGATTGCCTGGCCCGACCAGGCCCTATGTGGCTGTGGGACACAGCGAATCCTGAGGCCTGGACTGGCCTCTGGGTGTCCTTTCTCCTCCCCCTGTGCAGCCTGAGTCCCTCTTGGCTCCAGTCTGTGTCAATGTGTAGCCTTTGAGGGCTTGAGAGCACCGGTGTGTATGACTGACCTGTGTGTGTGTCTGTGTGTGACTCATGGCGGCATGAATGTGTATGTACAGGACCTTGTGGCACATAAGGGACCGTGTGTGCACATACCCGAGTGTGCTTAATTGTGTGTGTGTGTCCATCCATGACTGTGTAATGTATACTCCTATGTCCATGTGAGTGTCCATATTTGTGAACATGCCTGCATGCCCGGTTGTACATGGCTGTGTATGTGTGCCCATGACTAAATATATGTACTCCTGTGTTTGTATAAACATAATGTGCATAGTATGTGCCAAATGTGACTGTGTGTGTGCTCCTGTGCCCGTGTGTGCATGCCCAAGTGTGCGTGGCTGCGTATGTGTTTGCTCCTGCATCCATAGCCATGGCCTGTTCCTATGGAGCCATCCCTCTGTGGAGTAACGAGACATGTTTCCTTCTAAGATGGAACCTGGGACCCAAAGCCCCAGACAGTGGTGGAACTGGGCGTGCTGCCCGCCAGGGCCCTGCTGCTGACAGACAACACCCTGTGGGTCGCGTGTGGAGGACAGGTGGCGCTCATCAGCCTGGACATGGGCACTCTTGAGGTAAGCTCCTCGCAGACTGTGCCTCAGAGGATGATGTCATCTCTGAGCCAGTGAGTGGGAAGGCTCCACTCTTGCCTCCATGTCTGGGTGCTTCTCCAGGCACTGGGGTTCGTGGCTGCTATGACCAGAAATGAGACTGTCTGGGAGCAGGAGCAGGATGGGGTAGGGGTCAGCACGGACACATGCGGCCCTTTGAAACCGCATCTGATGGGAAGCAAGTGCGAAGGAGCATGTGATACAGCTCTCGGCCCTGGGCCCTCATCATAGACATGAGTGTTGTCAGCTTGCTCAACTTCAGACTCAGCTCCTGGCATGGGACACTGTCCCCTGGCTACTGCCGCAACGACAAGGGTTCCTTGCAGCCAGCTGGGCCAGCACTTCCTCCCCAAAGGACCCTCACAAGGGCCATGCCACAGGGAGATCCTAATGCCCAAGGTCAGCTTTAGAATGGGTGTGGGTGGACACAGGATGGACTTGAGTCTCTGATGCCCAGACATCCTTCTTGGCAGTGTGGGCTGGTAGGCTCAGGGGTCCACAGTCCAGACCAGAGCAAGAGGAGGAGGACAAGGCCTTGTGGAATCCCTCGTGACAGCAAATGCAGGCATAGGATGGGGTCTGCAGAGCACTTTGTCCAGCCCCACCAGCTCTGCAGGGGCAGTACTGGGCAGGTGACCCTTGTCCCTGCCCCCACCCCCCGTTGTCCTCACGGGAGCATCTGGAGGACAAGGATCACAGACCTGGGTGGGAGCTGTCTGGGCTGGGTCAGGATGCCTGCATCCCACCACCTCCCCTGGCATTGAAGGCTCCTCAGGCTGTCGGCTTAAAGACCACTGCCCATCTGTGCATCTATCCCTGCCTGCTGCCCATGGTGGCTGGAGCAAAGGCCCAGACGGGTGGCCCGGGTCGGTCTGGGCTAAAGCAAAGCTTTAGAGGGGGCTCTGGGCTTGCCTCTCGCTCCTGGGTGCTGCCTTCGGCCTGTGCTGGGTGCCAGATTCCAGCGCCATCTCTTGGTTCCAGAGCCAGCTGGAGGCCCACCAGGAGGAGGGCATGGTGGTGTCCCACATGGCTGTTGCTGGTGTGGGCATCTGGGTGGCCTTCACGTCGGGCTGCACCCTTCGCCTCTTCCACACGGAGACACTGCAGCACCTTCAGGACATCAACGTGGCCACGCCCATCCACCACATGCTCCCGGGTAGGGCAGGCGGGTCTGTGCCCTGACATGGTGCCCCTCCTCTCCCTTTATTCTCTTGCCTCTGCCGAGTCCCCAGGACTGGGCTCTTCTTGGTATCCGTGTCTGCAGTGCCTCCCCACTCTCCCTGTGTTCTCTGCAGGGCAGCAGCACCTGTGTGTGACCTGCCTGCTCGTCTGCCACGGTTTGCTCATGGTAGGCACCAGCCTGGGCTTTGTGGTGGCCCTGCCCGTCCCTCGCCTTCAGGGGATCCCCAAAGTGACTGGTGAGCAGATGCGCCAATCGCTTGGATCTTGGGGGACAGGGAAACACTGGGTAGTTGAGTTTGCTTTTCACCAGGAGATGCTCAGAGCTCTGAGCTCAGGGCTCACTCTGACTGTACTCAGGGATTACTCCTGGCTCTGTGCTCAGGGCTTATTCTTGTCAGGGCTTAGGGAACCTGAAGGGGTACTGGGGATAGATCTAACCCGGGTTTGTGCCAGGCAACTGCCCTCCCTGCTGTGCTGTCACGAGGCCCAGCTGAGTCTCGGAGCTGCTCTCAGCACCCTGCTCTCTGGGGCCATCCACTGGACTGCCCTCCCATAGTCACTACCCGGCCCCTAGAAGGGATGCCTTCTAGGCACTCAGTTTGGGTGTCTGGCCCGGAACCACCCACTGTCTAGCCCATGGGTCCTGCACAGGAGGGAGGCAGGTCCAGGGATGGCCCCAAAGGGTATGGGAGCTGGTGGACAGTCTGACCATGGCCCTGGTGCCCACAGGCCGAGGCATGGTCTCCTACCATGCGCACAGCGGGCCTGTCAAGTTCCTGATCGCGGTTAGTGCCACTGTGAAGGACAGCCAGCATCGCCGGGACTACCTGCCCCCCAACTCCCGGGGTGATGAGCAGCAGGAGATGCCCCCTGAGGGCCCAGGTGCACCCCTGGGTCCCAGCAGTGCTGATGCAGCCGTCTGGCCTGGGGGCTCCACACCACTCAGGAATGATTTCTCCTCATCCTCGGGGTCCCTGACCCTCTCCCAGGGCTCTGGCTCCCTGGACCTGCGGCTGGAAGACGGAGCCCTCGGGGACCTCCTGGTGCAGCCCCCTGGGGTGCCCGGTGGGGTCCGGCGGGGGCGCAGGGTGAGGAACAGCACAGTGATGCTGGTGGCGTGCGGGGGCCAGGGGCACCGCAGGCTGAGCAGGAGAGCCAGGCAGCAGCGGCCTGAGGAACTGGGCTCCAGCCTCATGGTTTGGCAACTCCGGTGCTGAGCACTGACCGGGCCTCGCCAGGAACAGGATGAGCTGAACCCTGTGGGCACCGATGTGGACACTCTGTGTTCCCCCTGCCCAGAGGGGAAGGAGGAAGAGCCCTGCTGCCACTCGCTAAGTGAATGTCCCAAACTTGTATTTATGTTCTGTGCCTTCTTAACCTGTCTGACTGTGGGGATGGCAGGTGTGGCCTCTGCTTCTGGGAGCAAAAACCTGTGTAGGTGAGACCTCTGCTTCTGGAAGCAAACAGCAGAATTTTCTTGGGTGTCAAGCTAGGCCGTATATTTTAACAAAGTAGTATTTTTATATAGCATTTTTCTATTTAAAACTAACAGCTCATGTAACGCTTTCCAAATGTCTGAACCAAAGAGCAGCAGTCGGTGCTGCAGTCCTGGGGTTGGTCTCTGCTCCTGTGGGCAGCGGGTCTGCCTGACCGTCACTCTAGACACTGTTCACCCGGCGGTGTGGTGTGTCCCTGCTGGCATGGACATGGCCCAGGAGGTGACTGCCCCACTCTGCTTCCTGCTTCTGCTGAGGCTGTGTGCCTCCTGCCTGGTCTCTTTTTTCCCTCAGCACTTCACAGACATAAGTGCTAATCTTGCAGCAGAAAAAAAACATTTTTCATGGTACACGTGAGACTTGAAAGCAGCAGTTTCCTGCCCGTGGTCAAGCTGTCTCCTTCCTGTCTGGTTCCGTGAATAAAGATGTTTCTGTAAAAACAATTTATGGTCGCTGTTTTTCTCTAAAACATGCACAAAGGCAGGAGCTGGATTAGGTAGGACGCAGCTCTGGCACGTGCCCCACTCTGCTGGCCCGCTGGCCCTTGAGTGCCCATGTTGACGTGGCCGAAGATGTCTGAGATCTTGTAGTGAAAGGGTCACTAGCCCCGTCGGGCCGTTCACTTCTGGATCAAGCAGAAATTGAGCCTGGTGGGCCTTGTGTATGTCTGGCCCCAGGTCGGGTAATTTCAGCCACTGTTTAAGTTTCACTCACAACTGTTGGGTTGTTTCATGTTTGCTTAGTTTTGTTCTGAGGCCACACCTGGAGGTGCTCAGGGATCAATCTCGGTGCTGCTTGGGGATCACGTGTGGTGCAGGGGATGGGACCCGGTTTGGTCGCCTGCAAGGCCAGCACCTTTCTGGCTGTACTATTCTAGAACTCCAGAGCCTGCAAGTGTCGGTTGGGGGCTGAGTGTAAACTCAGGGTCCGGTGCCCAGGAACAGAAAGCGAGCAGAAGAGAGAGGCTGGAGGCTGGAGGCTCGGGTGACCAGAGCTCCTTGCGCGCAGGAGCCCTGCCTGTGGTAGTAGACGGTATCTTGCACGGGTTGGGATAAAATTCAGTGTTTCATTGGAAAGTGCACAGTGGCACACTTTCAAATGTGTTTGAAACAAAGTACGTGCCCTGCGCCCTCTGACCGTCAGGCCTGGGATCCCGACTCGGACTCAGGTGTGTGAGAGGATTCAGCGGACGGAAGCTGGGAGCTAAAGGGCTGCCAGTGCCAGCGCAGGGCGCGACTCGACGCGGCCGAGGATCCCAGGATGATCCCGCGTGTCGCCCGACGCGGGCTGCCTTGGCAGGGCTTGCCACGCGTCCTCCTCCGTCTGGCCACGCAGAGGCGCAACCCAGCTGCCTGCCTGCCCGCGGGGAGAGGGAGGAGCTGGGCCTTGCCAGGGAACCCGTCTCGGGCCTTCGCGGGCTCGGGGCGCGCGCGCCACGGATGAGGGGGCGCAGTACGTTCCGCTTCCCGAGGCAGAGGCCCGGCAGAGCCCCCCGATCGCGGCCCCGATCGCCGTGCGCGCTCCTGCCGGCCGGGTCGAGTCGCGTCGCCCCGGGACCGCGCGCCTCGCCTGGCCGCGTGCCCGGCCCGTTCCCGTCCCCGCGCCCGGCGCACTCGCACAGGTGCGCGGAGGCGGCCGGTGCGGGGGCTGCTGCCCAGGAGCACGCGCGCCGCAGACCCCGGCCCGGAACGCCACGGGGGCCGCCGGCCGAGCCGCACCGCACCGCATCGCATCGGCGAGGTAGGGGGCTGCGGGACGCGCGGGAGGGCTCTCGGGGCCCGCGCCCGATGGGGTGGCCCGCGTGCCGTGCGGGGACCAGGCCCGGCCCCGCGCCCGCACACAGAGCCCCCGGTGCGCGCGTCCTGGAAGGCCAGGGCCGCCCCGCGGGGTCCCTCGCGGCGCGCTCGGAGCCCGCCGGGCTGGGCCGGGGCCGGGGCCTGGGGGCTGGAGCCGATCCTCGCCCCTCGCCTCCTGCTGCCGCGGGGTCCGGGCTGAGACCCCCGCCCCGGGCTCTTTCTCCCTCCTCGCGGCGCTGGGGCGGAGAGGACCCCCGAGAGCGAGCGTTCGGGGCGCGCGGAGGGGCTGCGCTGGAGAAGACGCAAGTGGATCCCCGGCGCTGGCCTCCGCTGCCCACAGCGGCGACAGGGACGGAAGGCTTCGGATTTCCAGCCCGCTCCGTGCCATGCCGCCGGAGAGGGCCCGAACGGATCGATGCAAGGAGCTTTATTGGCACCGGGCTGGGAATCGATTCCAGGCGCACCCTCGAGCTCCGAGGAGCCAGCGGGCCCCTCTGCTCCCGCGCCTCCCTCCCCCTCCAGGGCAGCTGGCCCCCCTCTCCGCGCCCACCGCGAGCCTCTCTCTTCCCAGGCCCAGCCTGTCATTAGAATGCACCCCGCGCCCTGCAGCCGCCGCCTTCCTGGCCAGCTCGGCGCCAGCGAGCTGCAAACGAGGGGCCCGGGCGCGCGTCTTCCCCCAGCACGGAGCACAAGGCCAGGGCCTCTCCGGACCGGTAGGAAAGCAGGATCAGGTCTGTGGACAAGGCTGTGGGGCTGAGCGGCAGCCCGGCTGCTGAAGCAGCACCCTTCAGCCCAGCCCCAGGGTTTTGCTCTTCTTTCTGGCCAGACCAGCCTGGACAATGAGTGGCCAGCTCCTCCCAGAAGCTCTTTCCAGCCTGGCTCTGGCCTCTGTTTCACAGAGGGTGGGAACAGAGATTAGCCCGACGGTGCCTTGCTGGTGTTCAGTGCACAGGCACTTCGCTTGCTTGAGCTGGCCCTGGCCCACACCTCTCCCTGAAGGCCAGATGCTTCGGGTGCTGGTTGAGAAACTGCCTTTGCCCTCACAGTGCGGCCTGGCTGCTGCAGGCGGGCACCAGGGCAGCAGGACCCTGGCAGAGAGGAGCAGCTGGAGACCTTAGGGCCCTTTGGGAGTTTGCCCCCAGGAAGAGCAGCAAAGCCCAGCTGAGAGGGCAGGACTCATGGCAGAGCTGAAGGAGCAGAATTCACTACAAGGGTGAGAGGAGGGCAGAATCCTTTGCATGGATGAAAAGGCAGTATGTATTCATTGCAGGGGTGAGTAGCAACCTGGAGAGCAGCAGGGCTCACTGTGGGAGTCCATCTCTACTCGGGTTTCTGACCAGAAGCCCCTGGCTTTGCACCAAGGGAGATTGATGGAGCCAGAGGTCCCGGGAGGAGGGGCACACGTGCTTCCTGTGCATAGTGGGGGTCTTGGTGGGGTTGTCCCTGCCCGCTGGAGCCCACTCTGGGCAGCTCCTGCAGAACTAGGCTTGTCTGCTTGGTGCCCTCAGGAACTGCTCTTTCCATGGTGGCAAGATAGGCGTCAGGCGCAGCACGTAGTGCAGTCACGGCCCCGGTTGGCATCCAGCGCTGTCCTGTAGGTGCTGGAGGGCTCATGGCCACGCCTGTCAGACCTCCACGTGCACCTTATGAGGGTTCCTGCAGCCACCGCAGACCAGGAAGAGCACACAGAGAGGAGGGCTGCCAGCCACATTCATGTGTGTACGAAGTGAGGTGCGAAAGGCAAACAGCAGAAACAACATTCTGAGACTCAACCCAAAGAGCCTTGGGCCCGTCTGCAGCCTCAGTCCCACCCTGGAAGGAAGGCTGCCTTGCTCCAAGGGGCTTCCTTGGCCCTCTGTGGGTTTCTGCTATAATAGGGATGCCAGAGGCAGTCGGGTAGGTTGGTCTGCCCATCTGACACCTGTGGAGAGGACCCAGCAGTACACAATCACGCTAGAGGAGGCCTGCTCTATGCCCACAGACTCACCCCCTGGGTGATGAAGACAATGGGGGGCTGGGCATGTGGGCCCCTGAGCTTGCCTGCAACAGTGTAAACATGGACACATCTCCAGCATAAACTTGGAGCTGAGAATCTAAGACTGCAAACGTCAGACTTGGAGATTTGCCTTTGTCTTCCTGTCTCCACACCTGTCTGCCCAGGGCCTTGCCCCGTGGGACAGGCGCTGTGAGATCACACTAGGTCTGATCCGAAAGCTGCCCCAGGGTCAGTGTCACCACTTTCCCTTTCCCTTGGACCCAGTTGGCAGGACTTGCACTAGGCAAGTTGCTCTAAGAATGAAGTTTCTGTGACTGACCCACTTGGTCCCTTCAAGATCACATGTCACCTTAGTCTCAGCAGACTGAACGATTTGCTGACCAAAAAAAACAACAGCTAGTGACATGTTTGACTTGGTTATTTAGGCTCTGTGATTTACACAGTTGTTCATAAGAGTTTCAGGCACCTGGCATTCAATACAGTTTTAGTTTGTTGTTGTGATTCAGGCTTCTAGGGACATGCTGACATAACAGCTCAGCCCATCTCAGAAATGTGTGTGTCCTACTAATGTATAACTCCCAGCTTTTTACAAAGGGTCCAGAAGCCAGGAAGGTATTCAGTGCACCCCTCCTGACAGTCATGGTCCCTCCATCTGGGGGTCGAGCATTCCGGCATCATGAATATGGGCTGAAGGCAGTGAGCTGTGAGGACCCCCTACTACTGACCAGGTGGTCCAGCTGGGCTATTGTTCAAGTAGCCTTTGCTGTGTGTTGGCCACTCCCTGCCTGAGGGGTGGGGACAGGACCAGCTGCTCAGACCAACCCTTGGCAGAAGGGCTAGGGCAGATGTTGGGAGGCGCCTATGCGTGGGCATGGACAGGTCCCCATGTCCACTCCTAACCTGCAGGCAGGGCTGGGGGCTCCAGGATGGAGAGGCAACGAAGGGTAACAGGGAACAGATGGTTCGGCCTGTCGCTCCCTGGGAGCTGGAACCCACAAGCAGATGCTAGAAAGGCCATTCCCTGGCAGGTTCCTGACTCCTTCACTTCCTCCACCTGGGCACTCTGCCAGCTTCCCCGCCCCTGCAAGAGTCCCGCCCGCCCGCCTCCATCTGCTACATTTCAGATCCAGAACCACCCAGGACTGTGGTGTGTGTGTGGGTGTGTGTGTGGGTGTGTGTGTGTGTGCGTGCGTGTGTGGTGTGTGTGTGCTTGTGCGTGCATGGCCAGAAGCCTGGGTTCCCGAACAGCTGTGAGCAGGGCACTGGGCCTCTAAGAGCCCTCTTAAGCCCCTCCAGCAGGGGATGGTCCAGGTCCCACCAGCAGGCCATGTCCACAATTCCTCCAGCAGAGGGTGCTCTGGGAAATCAGCCAGTCCCTCCAGCATGAGGATGCTATGGGAGGTCAGCCCATGCTTGTACCTCGAGCACCAGGGAGTAGAATTGAGGGCACCTTGTGTTGCCTTAAACAGTGCCCCTGACAGACACAGCTCGTTCCCAAGTTTAACTTCCTGAGTTACCCCAAGGGTTGCCACTCTTTTCCCTGGGACTCTGTGCCTAGGAGTCCAGGGGCAGGGATGAGGTTGGTGAGCCCCAGAAGGATTGTTCCCAGGGGTAGGTACTCAGGCTCTGGCACACAGCAGAGTAGATGTGTGCGGCTTCTGCACGGCAGGAGGGAGGGAGGTTCTTTTTATATCCTGCACAGTCTGTTTGTAGGAGGCACCATGCTGTGGGGAACAGCCACGGTGAATGCACCAGGACCCCAAGTGTTCACAGGCTGTGACTTCAAGGCTGTTCAAGACAGCAAGAGGAGAGGACGCCAATTCAATGATGTTGAAATGCTGGTTCTTCCTGACATGCTGTCATGCCGAGAAATGCACAGGCTGAGTTGGGTCCCCAGAACTGCTGGCTGGAGCAGCTGACCTTAGCTCTGGGCCTCATCACAGTTGTTTCCACACAATGTATAGACCAGGGGAGATCCGGGTATAACCCAAGAGCTGCTGTCAGGGTCAGTCTGAGGATGGCCCATGGGGGCCAGTGACCCTCAGATCCAGATGCCAGGAGTCGGATCCGTCTCCACCCCCTGGAGGCATGCTGCTGACCCCATGGCTGTCGTGTTAGAGCCCAGGCACATGACCCAGTGGGCCATGCAGAGGAGGCCCCAGGCCTCGTGAGTCCATCCTGTTAGGAGTGCTGCAGTGTACTGGTCCCAGGCAGGACTGATCGGCAGTTCCACAGTTCAGTAAAGCCAGAACAGCAGGCGCTGTACTTCCCCTCCACCCACCCCCACCCCCGCCAAGCGCCACAATCTGGATGGAAAGCACATACCCCAAGGTCTGTCTCTGTCTTCCCGGCAGGCACCACCAGACGATGGTGAAGTTTCTGGGGAGGCCTGAGGGGCTGGTGAAGACCGACTCTGGACGGTGGGAACCCCAGCGGAAAGGCCCCTCCTGCAGCAGCCAGGCCGGATGCCAGGACACGGGACAGACATCCTCCAGCTGACCCTTCGTCCTAGCAAACAGGAGGCACAAAACTTTCCAGGGCGGCCCCTGCCCAAACAGGCCTAAACAGGGTGCCCCCCCCCCCAGCTCTGCGAGTCAGAAGAAGCTGGAAGAGGGTCTGAGGGGCCGAGCTTGGCTCTCCACCGCCCTCCAGCCCCCTTGGCACAAGCCCTGTCCCGCCGCGCGCGCGCGCGCCCTTTGTGCGACCCTCAATCCCCGCAGTGGACCACGCCCCTGTGCGGACAGGGCCCCGCTGCCCCGCAGCCCACTGCAGCAGCCAGGCGCGCCCAGTCAGTCGAGCTGCCATGGAGACCCCGGTAGCCGCCTGCGTCCTGTACCCCGGGGACGACCTGGGCCTTGAGCTGGGGGCCGCCTTCCCCTCCGGAGAGCCCGGCCAGGCGGGGTGCGCGGGCGGCGCGGCGGACAGCCCCGGAGAGACGAGCCCGCAGCCTGCGGATGCGGCGTCCGGGGAGCGCGCGTCGTCGCCGGCGCTCGCCCCCTGCGGCCCGCGCGCGTCCCTGGGCTTCCGCGCCGGCCACGGCTCCCCGCCGCAGTCCGGTGCGTGCGCGGCTGCGGACGCGGCGCCTTCCCCGCGCGCGGCGCGGACGCAGCGGGCCGCCGCCGGGAGCCCGGAGGAGGCCGCCCCGGAGAGCCCGGAGGAGGGCGGCGGCGGCGGCGAGGCGACGGCGGCGGGGCGCGCGCCCTTGCCCTTGCCCTGGCCGCCCGGGGCGGGCGCGGCGCTCGGCGAGCCCGACCTGGTCCTCGAGGTGCCGGGCGGCCAGCTGCGCGCGCACAAGGCGGTGCTGGCCGCGCGCTCCGACTTCTTCCGCGCGCGCGCGTCGCGGGACGTGCTGCGGGTGCCGGGCGTGGGCCTCGCGGCGCTGCGGCTGCTGCTGGCCTTCGCCTACAGCGGGCGCATGGAGGGCGTGCGGCCCGACAACGTGGCCGAGCTGGCGGCGGGCGCGCGCCGCCTGCAGCTGCCCCGCGCCGCGCAGTGCGCCGCCGACGCCGTGGCGCCGCAGCTGAGCCTGGCCACCTGCCTGGACGTGCTGGGCGCCGCCAAGCGCCAGCGGCTGGGCGAGCTGCGCGACGCGGCGCTGCGCTTCATGAGCGACCACTACCTGGAGGTGCTGCGCGAGCCGGCCGTGTTCGGGCGGCTGTCGGGCCCCGAGCGCGACCAGCTGCTGCGCCGCCGCCTGCGCGCCGGCCGCGCCCGCCTGCTGGCCGCCGCGCTGGGCCCGGGCCCGGGCGGGGAGCGCGCGGGCAGCCGGCCGCAGAGCCCGGGCGCCGGGGCCGAGGGCGAGGGCGAGGGCGAGGGCGAGGCCGCCGCCGCCGCCGCCGTCTACTGCTACGAGCCCGCGGCCGGCGGGTGGCGCGAGCTGACGCGGCTGCCCGAGGACGCGCCGACCCGCGGCTGCGGGCTGTGCGTGCTCTGGAACTACCTGTTCGTGGCGGGCGGCCTGCGCCCCGCGGGCCCCGACGGCCTTGCGCGCGCCTCCGACCGCGTCTTCTGCTACAACCCGGCCACGGGCCGCTGGAGCGCGCTGCGGCCGCTGCGCCAGGCGCGCTCGCAGCTGCAGCTGCTGGCGCTGGACGGCCACCTGTACGCCGTGGGCGGCGAGTGCCTGCTGAGCGTGGAGCGCTACGACCCGCGCGCCGACCGCTGGAGCGCCGTGGCCCCGCTGCCGCGCGGCGCCTTCGCCGTGGCGCACGAGGCGGCCGCCTGCCGCGGCGCCATCTACGTGTCCGGCGGCTCGCTCTTCTGCCGCCTGCTGCGCTACGACCCGCGGCGCGACGAGTGGCAGGAGTGCCCGGGCAGCGGCAGCCGCGAGCGCTCGGCCGACATGGTGGCCCTGGACGGCGCCCTGTACCGCTTCGACCTGTGCGGGGCCCGCGGCGACGGGGCGGGTGCGGGCGGCGTGCGCGTGCTGCGCTACCACTGCCTGGCCAAGCGCTGGAGCGCGAGCGCGGCCGCCCTGCGCCCGCCCGGCCCCGCCGCCGCCGCCGCCACGCAGCCCTTCCGCTGCGCCGCGCTGGACGGCAGCATCTTCTGCGTGAGCCGCGCGGGCACCTGGCGCTTCGTGCCCGCGCCCGACGGCGACGACGCGGGCGGCAGCTTCCAGGCCGAGCCGCTGGGAGCGCCGCCGGACGTCCGCGGCGTCCTGGTCCCCTTCGTGCTCAACCTGCCGGAGGAGAAGCCGGAGCAGGCCGAGGGCGGGGATGAAGAGGCGGCCGAGAGTGGCGGCATGTAGCGCGGGGCGGCCCGTGGGTCCAGGCCCGGGCCTGAAGAGGGCCAGGGCCTCTGTCCCCTCACCGCGCGTCTCCCTGCTTCGCTTTGCTTCACCGTGCGCCGGGGGTGGGAGGTTTGGGGTGACTGCGGCAGGCCCGGGGGGGCTCAGAGCCCACTCGGCCCCGGGAAGGGTGTGGGGCCCAGAGCTGAAGTGCGGGCTTGGGTGGGTGGTCGTGGGGTGCGCCTCATAGTCGGGGCGAACTTTGTATCCTTGGGGTCAGCTTGAATGGAACAGCGGAGGAGAGTAGGCGGTCGCCGCTGTGGGGTGCTCCGAGAAATGGGCGTTTGACCTCGAAGCTGAGCTGTGACCACGGGGAGAACTGGCCGAAGGGGGCTGGTGTTGATTGGTCAGGTTTTAAGTGGCCACTGGCAAGGAAAGCTTGGCGACCAGTTTCCAGCCCTGCTTAGTTTTGGGGCCACACCAGGCGATGGTCAGGGGCTACTCCTGGCTCGGGGGACCATATGGGTCTCCGAGGTCCGTTCTAGATGAGCACGCGCAAGGCAAACGCTCTACTGCTTGCGCCACCGCTAGGCCCCCTCCAGCCCTGCTTAGGAGTCAGGATTTGTGAGCTCCAAACACTCACGGCGACAGCTTCGCTGTAGGCCAGACCTCTGGTCCGGAGAGTTCTATTTTCCTCTGCCACCAACAGGGGAGGAGCAGGATAGGACATGTGTGTACAAGTGCCCATGGGTGTGTACATATGTGTGAGACATGTATATACATGCACATGGATATAAATGCAGGTGAATGCACACCTGAAACACCGGGACATGCGCTCAACAGGCTCACATGTATGGCCATGCACGTGTGGTCTAGAAACATATGAACTTATAGGTGGGCGCACATGCTCAGGACATCCACAAGCATACAGACACACAAGAACACATGTATATGGTGACATTGTTTGGGCACATTGTTTGAACCCACGGGAACTCTTGTGTACCACATACATGCTCACACAGATGCACATGCACACACTTAGGGCTCTGCCCTGCGACGGGAGGCTCTATTCTCGGTGACACGGAGCCAGTGCTTATGTCCTATGCCTTTATCCCGATTTGTCATCAGGCTGCAGGTCCAGCGACCAGATGCTTCCTCAGGGGTCCTTGTCTGGCTGCAGGACACCCCTGTGCTCACGGCTGCTCCCTCGTGCTCCTGCTTAGGGTAGGCTGGAAAGGGCCCAAGAAGCATTCTGGAGTGCTCTGAAGACAGTGCTCAGTCCCTGCCCACCGCTTGCCTGCTCCAGCATTAAACACCTCTGAGGGCCGCAAGGTGGACTGTTGCTGCAGATGTGTGCCAGCCCAGGATGAACACGTGTGTGCAGGTCCTGTGGAGAACAAGCACATGGCCAGACTGTACAGCGATCAGTGAACCCACTGTGCCTTGTCAGAAGCCCGGGGTCTGCCTGAAGTCTCTGTGTAGCCACTGTGGCAGGCAGTAGGACGTGGTAGGATGTTCCAGGCTGCTGGCCCGTTGGTGGATGTGTGGCAGTATGTCATCTTCTTCAGAGCCTGTACTTGTGAAACGGAGCCGGCTGTGGGGTTAGAAGCCACTTGCCTGAACGTTGCATGTGCCAGTGGAATGAAACGTGGGGTTTCATCTAGGTTTCGTGTACGCACCTACATTCCACCTTAGGCATCAGCAAAGCAAGAAACAGACTTCACCTGCCTGGTTTTCCCTTACAGACATGAACTCCAGAAGCGGCAGAGAAAACAGCACAGGAAACTCTCCATGCAAGAAATGTGTCTCCTATAGCCATGTTTTATTTTCTCTCTAGAGTCCTATTATTTATGCTAACACTTTTCTATGACTAATATTTTCATTCCGAACCACTCAAGCTCAGAGATGAGCATCACTGTGACGTCCCTTGGAAAATCACCCGCCCCTCCCTGCAATGTTCACTGTGGAAAACAAAATGTTGGCTCTGAGTTTCCAAAGTGGAATTGTGCTGTGGGAAGGGGGAAGGAAGGGACATGGGTTGGTGGTGGTGGTGGGGGAGGGCACAGAGCTCGGGTGTGGCTTAGGTGTTTTGAAGTCTGGAAGAAGCCTGCTTGCAGGAAGTATGTATGTGTTCGTGTCTGTGTCTGGAAGCGAAGCCTGCAGGATGTGTGTGTGTGTGTCTGTGTGTCTGTGTGTGTGTGTCTGTGTCTGGAATCGAAGCCTGCTTGCAGGAAATGGTATGTGTGTGTGCCTTTCAGGATCACCTGAAAAGGATACACCGTGTGTGTGTGTGTGTGTGTGTGTGTGTGTGTGTGTGTGTGTGTAGGTGTGTATAGGGCCTTCCAGGCCTGCCCAGCTGCCCTCTTGCAGGAAGGGGCAAGAACCAGACGGGTGGGGGGAGAGGCTCAGAGTCGAGGGAGCCTGCTGGTGTGTGTGTCTTGCAGGAAGGGGCAAGAACCAGATTGGGGGTGAAGAGCCTGCTGGTCTAGGCCTCATCCCTGCAAGACCGCCTCCTCCTACCTGGGTAGTGCGGAGCCAGGTGGCCTTGGGCATGCCTGGTCAGTTCCTTCTGACCTCCAGTGAACCGCTACAGTGAATGCCCTTCCCACCAGCCAGGGAGGGTGGAGGGAGACGCCCTGCTGCCCTGGCTGGCCTGACCTGAGCCTGTGCCCCTGCAGAGTTCTGTGCTCAGACCTGAGTGTGGGGAACCTGCAGACAAGGCTTTTCTGGGACAACCTCTTGCGGACTCTGCTCCTCCAGAAAGCACGCTGGGCCCTCCACCTCTACTAGCAGAGCCTCTGGCCACTAGCCACAACAGCCCGGACTTCAGACACGTAGAACAGGGGCCCTGGCCCTCTGGCCCTCAGAGACAGGCGCCAAGGGTCCGCATCCGCATAGCTCGGGCCCCACCAGGAGCCAGGCCGAGATGGGAGGGAGGCAGGGTGCAGGCTGCGGCGCCCCGGAGCGTCTGGAAGCGGTTGCTGGGGCCTGGGGATACAGCAGGGGCGCAGGCCCGCCGCCCTGCCCTGCCCTGCCCTGCCCTTCGCTTCGCCCTCTGCTCTGCTGCAGAGCTGCAGGCCCGCGGGTGGGGCTCCTCGGACTCCTCCGCGGCCCCGGCGCTCCCGGCGGGCCCTGGGACCGTTTCCATGGAGACCAGCTAGGAACGGAGGGGACGAATCCGCTCCGGCGCTCATCTCCCGGGACCGCGCGGCCACGCCCAGGGCCTGCTCAGGCTTCCCGCGGCCAATCCCAGGCCCTGGAGCCGCCCGGGTCCCGCCCATGACCTCGCCGGACGCCGCCCAGGCTCCGCCCCGCTGGGCCACGCTCAGCCCGCGACCCGCCTCCTCGCCGATCGGCCGCGCCTACGTCCCACGTCCCGCGTTCCGGCGTCGGAGCTCCGCCCGGCCCGTCTGCGGCGCTGAGGTCTGAGCGCGCCCGGCGGCTCCCCGAGTCCTCGTCCCTGGCCCGCCCCGCCGGAGCCCTGCTGGGGCCCGCGCCTCGGCAGCGCGCACGCGGAGGCTGCGTTCGGCTCCTCTCGGAGCGCGCGGGGCTCCGGAGACTCCGCGCCCGGAGCTTTCGGCTCGGAACGCGCGGCCGGCTCCGGGCTGGGAAGGGCGCTGCGCCCACCGCCGTCCGCGGAACGGGGCGGAGCCGCGATGGGCCCTCCCTAAGCGCTGTCCCGGGCCTCACCACCCGCCTCCCTCCCGCGCCGCGCGCACAGAGGGGGCTCTGTCCGCCGTCCACTTGTCCGTCCATTCATCCATCCACCCACCCACCCATCTATCCATCCACCCACCCACCCATCTATCCATCCACCCACCCATCCATCCACCCACTTGTCCATCCATCCATCCATCCATCCATCCATCCATCCATCCATCCATCCATCCATCCATCCATCCACCCACCCACCTATCCATCCATCCACTTGTCCATCCATCCACCCACCCACCCATCCACCCACTTGTCCATCCATCCACCCACCCATCCACCCACCCACACACCCAACCATCCATCCATCCATCCATCCACTTGTCCATCCATCCACCCACCCACCCACCCACCCATCCATCCATCCATCCATCCATCCATCCATCCATCCATCCATCCATCCATCCATCCATCCATCCATCCACCCATCCACCCATCCATCCACCCATCCACCCATCCATCCATCCATCCATCCATCCATCCATCCATCCATCCATCCATCCATCCATCCACCCATTCATCCATCCATCCATCCATCTGGGCTAGGGAAATCCAGCCCCTGCAGCCCCCCTTGTTCCCCCAGTTTACAAGCCACACCCCAGCGTCCCAGAAATATCTGCAGGACCTGGGCCCAGCGCAACTTGGAATTACCCCCTCCAGGAGGGCTCCCGTCCCAAGGTTCGATGCCTCACAGCAGCCCCAAGGCTCTTCCAGGGTCAGCTGACAGCACCAGACTTTTCTGCTCCTCTAGGATCGGGATCTGTGCTTTTCTCCCTAGGGTGCAGCCCTGGCTTAGGACATCTTGGAGGCTGCAGGTGGAGGAGGCTGGGCCAGCACCAAGGACACCAGGCAATGCATATGCTGATGTCCATACTCACATAGCATAGGAGACAGCCGCACAACACACGGGCACAACCCATTGCTAAGTCTGGAATTCAGGATCTGCCACCCAAAAGACCACCAGGGAGACAGGCAGTAATGTAGATGCAAGGGAGTTTATTCCAGCATGCTGGGGTCCAACATCTTCCTAAAAATTAGGAAATTAGGAAACGGCAACTTTAAAGGGTACCTAAGGGCCCAGTCTAGGGGATCCCTGCCACTGGTTATTATTGGTCCTTAGCACAAGGTTGGGCTAGAATTGGTTTTACTTCAAATGTAGCATCAGACAGACAGCTGGGTGAGCTGCAGCCCCCAGACCCAGAGTGTAGTGTCATCTATCTGTCTGTTGCTGCAAACCCAGGATGCTGTTGTCATCTGGCCTTCTGTCAGCTGCTGTTTAGCCTTATATGGATGTAATTCCTGGCATTTACTCCTACGGTCTGGTTCCAGAAACTGGCTGTTCTCTGGGCTTAGTCTTTCTACCTTAAATCTGCAGCCTGTTAATCACGGCAAAGCCAGGTTTACAGCAGTTAACTTCCTTAAGCAACCAGAGTACAGAAGCCCAAGCAATGTTATCTCTTAGCAAAGGCACATCATATTCTAACCTCAACATTTAAGTTACAGTTAATTGTAAATCTTGGATTCTAACACCGTAAAACTTCTGCTTTATACACAAGCATATGCACACACACGTGAACACATGGCCACACAGGGACACATCAAATATGTGAATGTGATCACATGTGCACCCATGCTAACATGCACATTTACCTGCATAGAACACAATGCATAGACCACAGACTCCCCCAGAATCACACACGTGAAAAGAAAATCACATGTAGGCATATTGATACATGGGTGCCTATAATGTGCAGACTACAGACTCACACATCTATGTGAAAATAAGGCACACACATCACATGTAAACATGTTGGCAATGGAGGCAGACACACCTGCACACTTATGAGCACAGACACACACGCATAGCTTCACAACCACAAACATGAACACAAGGCACATAATGACATGTAGGTATGTTCCTTTATGGATGCGTACACACATACACATGTTGCATCACACAATCACACACGTGCAAGCTTCTCTGTGTCTTCAGAATTTGAAGAGTAGCAGTGAGCAGTAGCAACGTGCAGCATGGGGGTATTAGTTTGACTCAATCTGAGCAGGGAGTCACAGTCTGCACAGTCCAATTGATCTGGAAATGGAATAGGCTTCTCTTTGGGGTCCTCCAAGGTGAGCGAGATAGAGTCCACCCCTTGGGTGGAAGCTGTGTCCAGTGCTAGCTGTGCCATCTAGGAGACAGCAGGGGCTGCTCACCTGGTGCGTGGGGGATGCTCACTGCAGGGTGGGTAAAGGCTTCAGGGGTCCCCGCTCTCTGGGCAGGAGTTAACCCATAGCTCAACTCGCTGTACTGCTTTGGGGAGCATTTGGGTGTAAATTAAAACTCACTAGTTGTAGATCATCCCAGGAACCATGTCTCTAACCCCACACAGATGGGTCTGAAGAAGCAGGGTAGCGGCCAAGAAATAATAAACCAAGCCAGTCAGGAAAGAAACATGGACCAGTGGCTTCTCGTGGTATCTTTCCAGAGCACCAAGCCAAAACTCACTTTTCTTTATTATCCCAGAATAAAATCCACCAGGACGCGGCAGGGCAGAGTGATGCAGGTGGGCTTTTAGAGAGGTGAAGGGGAAGAGGAAGGTAGGGAAAAGCCTTTGTTTTGGGTTAATTGCTGGGTGTGGAATCAGTGCCCAGTTTCCCCTGGCCAACACAGGGGCTGGGGAGATTCAGAATTGGGGGGAGAGTGGGAGAGAGCACAAGAGAACACCCACTCCCCTAAGGGTCGTGAGGTCCCTCTCCCACCACCAGCAGCATCCCAGGCCAGGCAGAAAGTACTTCACAGCCTCCAAGGTGCTGCTGTGCTGTTCTGCTCTGGGCCTGCGGAATAGTGGTGACCATAGAAGGATATTGTTGGTGTCTCACTGGGTTCTGGAAGTTGTACAATGGATGTGTTATAGAAATGATCTGACCTTCATTCAGTTCTGTGGTGGGAAGGTGGGCATCAGCAACAGAAGACTGGGCATTGAGGACCAGCTGGACGCTAAGCCTTGAGTGGTGTAAGTACGTTGGTTTGCTGCTGACCGCTGACACGGTGTCGTCAGAGGAGTGTCGGTGACAGTCCCTTCTGTCCGGCTCTCTTTGTTTCCTATGTTTGTGGGTATCTTCTCCCCTGTTAGGGGACACATTGGGAACATTTGCCTGGGGCCTGTCCCTGTCCACTTACACATCTGTCTGGGGGGGGGGGAGGGAGTCCCAAAGCTGAGTCCCTGGGTAGAGCAGTGGGTTTGAGAGTGGGAGGGGCCGGGGACAAGATGGGGTCCCCGAGAAGGGTCTTGTCTCTGGCTTGGAACAGCTTCTGCAGGCTCGTGCCCCTCCTTGTGGCAGGGAGCTGGCATTTGGGAGGGGAACAGTAGGCCAGGCTGTGTGGCCCCGCCAGGCCTTGATATTTATATAAGCACATGAGCTGGGCCAGGCGGCTGACACGCACAACCCGGACCTGCTGGCAACTAAAAATAAGGCAGCAGCTTCCCCGGTGGGCACCGAGCTCTGGCCACTCAGCCTAGGACAAGTCTGTGTGGAACCACGGCCCAGCCACACAGCGAGTCCTGTCCCCAGGGTGGAACCCCGGGTGGGCGAGATGTGGAGCCCTGAGGCAGACCTGTTTGTGTGAGTGTGTGAGCCTGTATGTGTGAGTCTGTATGAGTATATGTGAACATGTATGCATCTGAGTATGTCTGTGTGTTAATGTGTGTGAATGTGTATAAAAGTGTGTCACATACATATATGTGGGAGTTTGTATGAATGTGTGTGACAGAATGTATGAGTATGAATGAGTGGTATGCGTAGGTAGTATGTATTTATATGTTTGTGTAGTATGACTGTATATGTCTGAGGTATAGATGAGTGTGAGTGTCTGTCTCGGTCGGATGGTTGGATGTTATTGTGTGTATATTTGAGCGTGTTAGTATGTGTGAGTGTGGGTGTGAGTGTGTGTAACTGTATCAGCCCAAGGTCAGGAGCAGTGAGGATTTTAGGGAGAGTGAGGATGCAGGGATTGGGGTGTCCTGATTGATCTGGGGTCAGCAAGGAGGCCAGAAAAGTCAGCTGGTCACTGTGGGTGCCTAAGGGCCTCTCTGGGTCCTTCCGCCCATCTTCCCTCTGGGCCAGGCAGATGGGATCGATGATGCAGGAGGCAGTGGCCTCTGCTAAAAATAGCCTCTTCTTGCCATAAACGGGTGGGGCGGCGGGAGATGTCAGTCCCTGCCCTGGCACCCCGGATAGTGTGGGCGCGGCCACTCTGCTGCTCTCCAGAAGTGGGGAAGCTGCCTCTGCCTGCCCAGCGCTGCCTCTGGACTCTGGACGGTGGGTCTACCCCTGGGAGAGCTGGGCTGCCAGGCCATGAAGACAGAGAGGAAGGGTGGCTGGGCTGTGGGTGTAGATGGAGAGTGGCTAGGTTGTGGGTGGAGAGTGAGGGAGGCCAGCCTTGGGCTCAGAGGAAGGGTTGCTAGGCTGTGGGAGCAGAGGGAAGGTGGTCTGGCCATGGGTGCAGAACTGGAGGGGCCAGGTGGTGGGTGCAGATTGACCTGCCCAGAGCCCCCAAATGCCTGGCAGATGAGGCAGTGGCATGGGTGGGGGACACACAGGCTGTGTCTCTCTCACCAGCCGTACCAAGAAGGTTGGCCCCTGGTGTGGCCCTGTAGTGGGCAGACCTAGCAGGCAGTGGGGAAGAGGACGAGATGGCTGGAAGTATTTGGGTGTCCTTCAGGTGTATGAGAGTGTGGGACTCCCTACCCCTCCTCAAACTCTCTCTGGGAACATAGTGCCCATGGGCTTGTCTTGAAGCCCTTTATGAGCTGCTACCTGGCCCTTTTCTGGGCATATTGTCAAGCTGACAGACTAGGCTCTGCCAAAAACTACCTGTTACCCTCTCCCATTATTGGGGGCAGAACACAGGACCAGAGTGGGGTCAGAGCACCTGGGTCTGGCAGAGACCCCACAGGGAAGCCAGTCCCCACCATGCAGCAACCTGGCAGTTGGGGGTGGCTGGGGACCCCAAGGGAAGAAGTTTGCTGCCCGACCTCCCTGGACATGGCTTGACTCAGGGCTGCACAGGGCTCCTGGGTTCCCAATAGTCTCAAAGCCCCTCTCAAAGTCTGGAAGCCCCTTTGGGGCCTGTGAGCTGAGCTCAAACACAGTGGGGAGTACCTTACTCTGCAGGGGTGCAGCGGGGAGCCCCTCATGTCTGCAGGAGTGCAGTGGGGATCAACTGTATTCTGCAAGAGCACAGTGGGGCCTGCAGGGATATAATGAGCACCTCACTTTGCAGGGGTACGAGGGGAGTGCCTCATTTCTGCAGGAGTGCAGCTGGGAGCACCTCCCTCTGCAGGGGTGCAGCAGGGTGGGAACCTCCTGTCCCTGTGCTAGTTCTTCCATGGCTCAGACACTGTCCCTCAGAGTGGGGATCTGGGACCTTTCTCCCAAAGGGACGTCCTCAGTGGGGGGGCGAGCATTGGGCCCTGGCACTCCAGGACAGGATTAGGTCTAAGCCACCCGGCTTGAGTTTCAAGCCACTGTCGTCAGGCCTGTGTGTCAGGATTGTTCTGGAATGTCTGGGAGGCACTGGATAGCCTGGCCTTCCTTGCTTCCCTGAGAGACAGTTCTCGGGTAGGTGGTGTTGACCAGCTGCTGGGGTGAGGGTGGGGGACCCTTTATACGGTTCTCAGGGGCTGCAGGTCATGGGGCTCGTTAGAATCTGGGACCACACGGAAGGCGGCTGCTTGAGTGACCTGAGCATGGGAGCAGCTAGACACTTTAACCGTATCCCCATCCAGGGAAGCTCTGAGGATGGTGCTTCTGGGCATTTCCATGGCTCTGCTCAGGGGGCCAGGCCGGACAAGTGCTCGTGGGGCCTGGGCTGGTGGTGGATGTGCGAGTGTCACTTGTGGCTATTGTGTGTTTGGTGTTGGCACAGCTCCAGACCTGAAGTGGCCTTGGAGACACATGGGAAATGCCGAGAAGAGCCAGACGCAGGATGGGGGGCCAGTGGGCCAGACACCGGGGACAGGGTGATGGGCCAATAGCCTGGGAGCTGAGGTCAGGATGATGGGTCAGAGGGGCTGGGCACACACATCTCCTGGCCGGCCTGGCCACGCTGACCTCTCTAGCCACCTCTCCTGGGAAACCAGAGCAGAGTCACTCCCATGCGAGTGCGAGTCCTCACCTCGTGGCTACCTCCCAATAACCTTCCCCTATCACCTGGGACATTTCAGGCCTCTTGCCTCTGCCAAGAAATGACGGCACTGGGGCCAAGTGCCTGCTGTGTCTAGGCCTTGGTAGGCGCAGGCAAGGGCTGCAGGGAGGGGGGTCGGTCTCTGGAGGAGTAACAAAGCCCTCAAGCATCCATGAATTACCAACACATAGCCCAGCCCCAGGAACATCCCCCAAACCTTAGATTTCTCCAAGGCCGTAAGCTCGTGGGCAAGGTGTGGCTGGAATTCCAGGCAGAGATAGACAGACTGAGACACCAGCCCCAGGACCATGTACAAGCCTTGAATAGCCTCCTCCCGTCCTCTCTTCTGTGGCTGCTTGTGTCTCTAATCTGGACCTAACTTTTATTTATGCTTTATTTGATTTATTTTTATCCAACTGCACTGAACTGCTCCCACACGCCCCAGGACACCAGGGGTCTGAGCTCATGGTCCTTTCCTGTCTCCAGGCTCCCAGGGCAGGTAGTGCAGTGGGGCTGGAGCACTGAACAGTGGAGAGGACTCTAGATTTATATGCAGCTGGCCAGGGTTTAATGCCTGACACTAGCTATGATTCCCCAAACCCTTCGAGGGGCAATTCATGAGCACAAAGTCAGAAGTCAGCCCTGAGCATCCCCAAATGAGAAGCCAGTGTGTGGTAGCACAGGCCAGCTCCAGCCTTCCTGCTGCTCCCGTGGGCAGGGTGAGTGGGCAGTGACTGACCTGGTTTGTGTCCAGGTGGACCTCAAGATGTCCCTGGTCGCGATGCCGTTGTACCAGAGGCGACACAAGCACTTCGACCAGTCCTACCGCCACGTTCAGACGCGGTACCTTCTAGAAGAGTATGCGGCCAAGAGGTGAGGAGATGCTTGACTTCCAATTCCCCGACACTGGCCAAGGTCCTGGACCCGGGCTGTTCAGTGGAGCCTGAGGAGCTTGGGAAAACACTACTGGCCATGCCCGCCCATGCCCGTCAGTCAGTGCTGCAGGATAACTTTGGCTGGCCAGATCTCACGGACTGTCTCTTGGGGTCCGGATGCATTAGAGGGCTTCTTTTAAGTCCTCTTTGATGAGGGTGGATTCATGAACGGCAAAATATGAAGAAATGAGACCACATGATGAATGTATGTGGAAACACATTCTGGCAAGGGAGTTACAAATTTTATATCCATACTAGGAGTATTTAAGGAGAAAAAAGACAGTCTTGGACATGAAAGGAATTTCCACGTTGACAAAGGGCAGAGAGTTTTAGAAAAACAAAAACATTAGCAGTAGGCCTGTTGGATATACACAACCATCTAACTGGCTAGGCAGCTCAGGTGAAAAGGATCTATTTGAGAAGTCTTGAGTCAGAAGGGAGAAAGTTAGCATATCAAAAGGTGGAAACTGCTTGGCTGCTATTTGAGAGCAAAAAGTCTGACAGGCTCTGCAGACTAGCAGGGGGAAAGTTGCTTTTGAGTTAAAAGAGAGCCAGGTCAAAGAAATGTAAATTTTATACCTGGCTAGGAGTTTCAATGAGCTAAGTTTCTGACCAGGCTTTTTGATGTAGAGAGATGAAAATTGTCTGGTTTATTTGGTACTGAAAATTCTGTGGGCAAAAGAATTTGTTTGAGGCCATATTTTGGGCTGTAAGTATACAAGGGAGAAATAAAATTAAGCCGAATAATATGAAGGGACTATAATGTTAGTAACATGACATGAATTTCAGAAATATCTCTTTGGGAATTCCTCAACTCTCCACGCAGGGGCAAAGCTTCCTCAGAGGGTCTTTTTTTTTTTTTTTTTTTTTGGTTTTTGGGCCACACCCGGCGGTGCTCAGGGGTTACTCCTGGCTGTCTGCTCAGAAATAGCTCCTGGCAGGCACGGGGGACCATATGGGACACCGGGATTCGAACCAACCACCTTTGGTCCTGGGTCGGCTGCTTGCAAGGCAAACGCCGCTGAGCTATCTCTCCGGGCCCTCAGAGGGTCTTTTGATGGAATGCCCCGGGGTTTTCAGTTCTCCGTGCCAGGAAAATTCAGGAAATTCATCTGGTGGGCCTACTGAATCACCCCTTTAGTTGGAGAGATAGAAATTATTATCTATGACATAGACAAATCCGCTTCCTCCTCCCAGTGCATTGTGGACAGAGGACATTACTGGATCTTGATCAGGAAAGAACCAGTCCCAGGCTGTTGACCAGAGACCACTTATTACCTTTCAACAATGCTTAGATAGGACCAAAGGAGCTGGTATGTCTGAAGGATAACAGGACATAGCCTGAGGGGTAGGTGAGACGTACTGGGAGAAACCCAGTATGAACTATGGAGTTTAGGAGTGTCTGTCCTGGAGCAAGGCAGTATTGATGGGTTTTAGAACCAGAACTCTCAGTGAGGGAGGAGGGACAGCCCAAGGTCAATCCCAATTAAGAATCTTGGGAGGTGGTGCCCCTCTTTCTGCTGTTCTTCTCCATCTTTGAAGTTTTTAGCCTCAAAGAGACTCCCCAGAATAATCACTCTAAAAGGTCCACCTCCCCCCACCTCCGAACAGCATCACCATCACAGAGGGCATTCAACACCTGTCCTTGCCCTGTCACTCCTGGCCACTCCCACCGTGCCCAGCTATACCTACCTAGGCCCGGCTACACTCATCTATTTCCATCCATATCTGTTCACTTCTGCCCACAACATCCACACCCATTCTATCCCGTCTGCACCTGTCCACTCCTGTCCAGGCTCATCCACGCCCTTCCACTCCCATTCACTGTATGTTTAGCCCTGCAGCTGAGGCCATTGGTACTGCCCACCGCTGCCCACTCTCCGAATCCCCCAGACCAGAGCCAGAAGTTCCCAGTATGGGGTTTGAGAAGCAGAGATGAGCCTAGTAGCTGCATGAGTTCTACTGAGACGGGACATAAGCCCCCCCCCCCCCCCAGCACCTCTCTGAAGACCTCCTCCCCCTGGAGGCACCTTAGAAGGTCTTTGGTCTGCCTGGAGCTCTCAGTCCATGTCCCCGACACCCTATATTTAGACGTGCCTGGTGCCGGCACTAGGTTGACACCTTCAATAAACAAGGCCAAACACTGGCAGGAGCAGATGCCAACACCTCAGACAGATAAAATGCATGCAGGGCTAGAGGCTGGCACCTGGTGGTGGGGGCAAGCTGGGTTCCGGAAGCTTCCCTGAGGACTGGCATATGTGAAAGGGTGTAGATGTGTGCGTGCCTGTACGAAAGGAGGCAGGGTAGGTCTGTGCGCGCACCTATGTGCAAGGCAGACCTGTGTGTGCTCATGTGTATGTGTGTGAGGGAAGGCAGGTTTGTCTATGTACATATGTGCCTGAGGCAGTGACCGGGGGGGGGTGCACACACTCTGTCTCTCTTCTCTCTCTCTTTCTCTCTCTGTCTGTCTCTGTTTCTCTCCCCCATCACCCACAGAAGGCAGGCCTCAGCCCAGTCATCCTCGTGGAAATCCTCTGCTGAGGTATCCTCTGCCCAGAGAGAGTCCCACCAGGCTGCATCCAGGGCCACGACCTGCAGGGTATGTGCCAAGAGGCTGGAGGCTTCAGAGGAGGAGCAGGAGCAGGAGGGAAGGTAACTTGGGGTCCCCACCTGCTACATCAATGACATCTGGACTCCTGTACCCCAGGCTTTTGCTGGAGGGCTGTACTATTTGGACACTCCAGGGTCCCTCCAATGGGCAGTGGTGGCATGTGGGAGCACTTGGGACATCAGGATGTGAAAGGTCCTGGGGGGCACAGGAGGGACCCCATGCGCAGAGAGGTGGGTCCCTTAGGATGTTGTGGGCGAGGCATCGACCTGGATGGGCCTGCAGGTGCATTTCTGAGAAGGAGCCTCAGAGCTCCCTGATGCTATGGCCTGTGTCTCTTCCTGGAGGCCAGTAGCTGGGGCTTGAGGGGCAGTAGTGGATGTCTGCAAGAAGGCCTTGTTCTGGGGGCACAAGGCTGGTGGGCAAGATACAGGGAGCAAAGAGCCCTTCCAGGGTGAGGCCAGGACTCAGGGCAGGCACCTTGGTGAGGAAGGGCCAGGGGCAGCCTGACTTTGCAGAACCCTGGTACACTATGAGAAGGGGGTGTGGGGGTTACTAGATGTGTGTGGACATGCTAGGTGTGGGTGGTCTTGGCCTCAGCCCCTTTCTCTGCCCCCAGACTGGAGGCTTACTTCTTTAACTCCTTGGAAACTGAGTCTAGGTTTGAGCTCTGTGGATTCCTGGGCTCCTGGGGCAGGCAGGGTGGCAGGGTATTTCCCCACCAGTGATGCCCCCACCCCTGGTGCCCCACGGCACCTGACCACCTCCCCTGTGCACGTGTGAATTCCCTGCCCTCATGCTGCTCCTCGGTGCTAGAACCGGGTTCTCTGTGCAGGTACCAATCATCGTCGGCGCGGTATGGTGAGGCCAAGCGTCAGCGGTTCCTGGATGAGCTGGCCCGGGTGCAGGAGAGCATGGGGCAGGCCCGTGCCCAGGCCCGCAGTCAGCTGGACAGATATGCTGCCTCCTCCCTGCAGCTCTTGGTGCGCTGGGCACTGGGGATGGGAGCAGTGGAGCGGGGAGCAGGGGTGTAGGGTCTGGGAGCAGGGTGCAGGGTTTTGGGGGGGCAGGGTGGGACTGGCAGCCCACCGCCCCCATACCCCAGAACCCTCAGCAGCTCAGTTTTTTTGGAACCACACCTGGCTGTGCTCAGGATTTACTCCTGACTCTGTGCTCAGGAATTTCTCCTGGTGGGCTCGGGGGGACGCTGTGAGGTGCCGAGAATGGGACCTGGGTCAGTTGTGCCCTCCCCGCCGTGCTGTTGCTCCAGCCCAGCCTGCACCATTGCTCCCAGCAGGCAGAGGACAGGTCGGCCTGGGGAAGGCCCAGCTCTGGCTATGAAGAGCGGCTGGGCAGGGCCCCTGAGATCCTGGTCCGCCTGCGTTCTCACACTGTCTGGGAGCGCATGTCCGTGACCTTGTGCTTCACCGTGCAAGGCTACCCCACCCCCGTGGTGCAGTGGTGAGTTGGCCTGCTCGTTCCCCCAGTGACAGTGCTTCCCTGTGCCCTCTGCTCATTGCCTCCCTGTGGCCTTGGCTCATTACCCAAGTAACTGCATCCGTTAAGGGTTGGGGGCCTCTGCTCATTACCTGAGTGACCATTCTTCCATGTTAAGCATTCTTCTTGATCTTTCTCTGAGTAACTGTGCTACCATTCAGACCCCGTTTCTTACCCGAGTAACTGCTTATGGAGGACCCTGTTCATTACCAAGCAACAGTACTTTTGTGGGGCCTCCTCATTCTCAGGGCAACTGAGCTTCCACTCTCATTACCTGCTCGGTACCCGAGGAAACTTGCTCACACGTGAACCCTGCTCCTTCCTTGAATAACGGTGCTCCTGTGTGGGCTCTGCTGGTTACTTGACCAACCTTGCCTACATGCTCTGGGGCTCCGCTCCCCAGGAAAGCGAGCTGGCCGCAGAGCTGCTGCTCTTCATGCCCCATCCCCTCCAGGTATAAAGACGGCAACTTGATCTGTCAGGCCGCAGAGCCAGGCAAGTACCTGATCGAGAGCAAGTACGGGGTGCACACGTTGCAGATCAACAGGTGAGGGGGGGTCCCTGTATCGTGCACCTGTGGGGCCGGAGGGCAGAGGGACTGTTAGCCTCCCTGTTCTGCCTCTATCCTGTTCCGTCCTTGATCCTTGCCTGGGCAGCCCATCCATCTGTCAGTCTGTTTGCTACCATCTGGGCTCAGGAACAGAGCACTTTGTGGGAGGTGACGGTGGAGCAGAGCCAGAGGTGGGTCCGTGAACACTGGAAGGAAGAGCAGTTCAAAACTGGGTGGGGGGAGGTGAGGACCCACTGCCTCCCATTGGGTGTCCAGCTACCGCTTGTGGCTCAGAGACTGACCTCCTCTACCTGGAGCTCCAACATGAGCCTCAAGCTCCAGAACATGGGAGGAGACTCGCCTTGGCCCAGAGGGTATGATCTTAGGGGTATTTGTGTGCTCCCTGAGGTGTTGAGGCTGGGGGAGGGCCTCAAAAGAACAGGTGGTTTTAGCTACACGTGCAAATTGCTTACGAAGGAAAAGGAGAGACAGAGTGATAGCGTTGCACTAGGGCATTTGTACTTGTACGCGGCTGACCCAGGACGGACCCGGGTTCAATTTCTGGTATCTCATATGGTCCCCCTGAGCCTGCCAGGAGTGATTTCTGAGTGCAGAGCCAGGAGCAACCCCTGAGCACTGACAGGTGTGGCCCCAACCCCCACCCCACCCCCCCAAAAAAAAAAGAAAAGGAAAAGGGTTTCCTCCTCTTCATTAGGGACCCTTGGGCCTTGTGCTCACACACCCACCCCAATTCTACAACGCTGGCACGTGCTGATTCCTCACCTAGGTAGGCCTGCTCTCGGGCCGGGTGGCACAGACGGCTGGAGAGGAATGCCTACTGTTCCTGCACCAGGACACAGCAGTGCCCAGCCCCAGCCCTGACAGCTGCATCAGCTGCCCACACCAGGCGCTGAGCCACTGTCAGCGGATCAGATCACAGCGTCCCGTCTGGGTGTGCCATGTGCGGTGACACCGGCCCCATAAATACTCGCCGGCTCGTGTGTCCCACATTCCTGCTGCACCTGACACTTGTTTATAAGCTCATAAACCTGCCAGGATTCACCAGCCCCTGCTGCATGGAGGCGGATGGAACTCTGAGGCTGGCACTGGGCCCAGACTCGCTCCTCTGCCCAGCACAGCCGACGGTCGACCTCTTTATTTTTAGACACGACCCTGGTTCTCAGTGGGGGAACAGGGGCTGGGGCTGGAGAAATGTCACTGCCATGAAAACTGGTGGCGGTGCCTAGGGTAGCCTCACCCCAGCACCGGAGGGCCTATGGGTACACCTGGAGAGCTCTAAAGAGCCAGAGCCAAGAGGGGCTGTTCCGTCTCCTGGGACCTGCCCTGACAGAACAGGGACCCCTTGGCTCTGAAACAAGGGTCTTGAGGAGAGTGGGGGGTGGTGGTGGGCTGGAGAGAGTCTGAGAGGGGAGGAGGAAAGGAGACAGGGAAGACCTGGGAGGGAAGGGCTAGGGGGGAGTGCCAGCCAGGGGAGGGTCAGTCCATGCAGGCAGCACTGGTCCCTCTGGCATCATCCTGGACTAGGTTGACTATTAAGTCATTATATCCACTGACTCTGCCAGGGCCGGCTGCTGGCTCTGCTTCCTGTGCTCCCCTCTGTCTTTGAGACCCTCCCTGGGGGTGGTTTCCTGACAGGTAGCAGGTAACTGGCTAGTCCTTGTCAGCAGGTGAGGTGACAGGTGATGAACATTGATGGTCTTTGGCTGGTTCACAGAGTCTGTCTCTCTCTACCCAAGGGGCCTCTAGGGGGTGGCTCTGGCTTCTCCCACGAGGGGCTGGGCCAGACTATGGATGCCAGCTCTCCAGGGCTGCTGCTGTTTTCCCCTCCAGCTGCTCAGAGCTTCCGAGTCCAGCGCTGAGTCTCTGTTAAGTCCTAAGTGCTAATTGGGTCATTGAGTCTAGTCTGTGCTAAGGCGTCAGACACTGGCTCATGTCAGCAAAGATGGTCATCTCTGGTCATCTTGAAACTGGGGAGCTAGGGAGGCTGGTGCAGGGGACTCGGCCTCTGTCCTCCCTATAGGTGATTTCTCCTCCCTGCAAGGGGACTCTCCCTCCTCCCTGCAAGGGATTCTCCTTCCTCCCTCCTCCTTAGAGAGGACGCCCCCTCCTCTTCCCTGCAGTGTCTTGGTTAGAGCAGTTGGGATGTCTGTCTGTCATCAGAATACATGGCTGGGTGTCCAATGTTCAGAACTGTTGGGGTGTTGGTGGTAGAGCAGTTGGGGGGTTGGTGGAACAATTGGGGCATCAGTGAGGGCTGCCTGGAGCCTGGCCAGCAGGGGGTTTGGCCCTACTGAGTGCTGGATTATTGGGAGAGGACGGAAGGGGACACCGTGGACCCTGGTGTGCAGACAGTGGCTGGTATAAGCATGTGGCCTGCTTCAGAAAATGAGAATTGTGGGTTGTGTCTCCTCTGAAATCATAGCCTGATGTCCCAGGCCCAATCTTTAGGTTGGCAGAACCGGTCATTTCTGCTTGTACCCTGCTGTCGGCTGCCCTGCTCTCCCTTGGCACAGCCACACACCTTGCTCTCCCCAGGGCCCACTTTGACGACACAGCCACCTACTCCGCGGTGGCCACCAATGGCCATGGACAGGTGTCCACTCAGGCAGCTGTGGTGGTGAAACGTGAGTGTCTGGCCACCCACCGGGGTCTCAGGTGGGAGTGAGTATGACCATGGGTCAGGGTGAGTGAGTGACCGTGGGGTCAGGGGTGAGGGAGTGACCTCAGGTCTGGGGTGAGTGCCTGACAGTGAGTTTTGGGGTGAATGTATGTTTCCTGGGGGTGAGGGTGAATGTGTGACATTGGGCAGGGTGAGTGTGCGATTGTGGGTCTGAGGGATGTGTGAGTGTGCCTAAGAGGTGAAAGTTTGATTGTGGGTGGCCCTCTCTCTGTTCCCGTCTCCCAGGCTTCCATGGGGATGAGGACCCGATGCGTTCTGTGGGACTCCCTATTGGCCGTGAGTGACCTGCAGTGCAGGTGTCCCTTTGACCTACTCCTGTGCCCCGGTGGCCCCCATGACCTCTGTGCCCCTTTGGCCTCAACATGTCTCTGAGTCCCAAGTGTCTGCACATGCACAGTGCCCCTTCACCTTAGTGTCCTCTTGTTCACTGTTGAGGGCGCCTGGTTGCTACCCAGAACACCTCGTGGGTTGGGGCTCTGCTCTGAGCCTGTGCTGGGCGGACATGCCTATGCCCAGGGCCCTCAGCCTGGCTCCCCCACAGTGCCCCTGTCGTCTATGGTCCCACTCATGCATTTTGACGTCCAGTTCCTGGAGAAGTTCGGGGTCACCTTCAGAACAGAGGGGGAGACCCTCACCCTCAAGTGCACGCTGCTGGTCACGCCCGACCTGAAACGATTGCAGCCCCGGGCCGAGTGGTACCGAGACGGTGAGACCTACCTGGGCACTGGTCAGGGACAGGGACTCAGGAGCTCAAGGGCAGGGTGTGTTGGGCTTAACAGTGGTCTATGGTTTATGGGTGAGGCTTAGGCTGGGGGCGGACTTAGACTGGAGGGACATGGCCTGTGGGTGGGGTTCAGACTGGGGTGGGCTGTTTATGGGAGAGCTTTAGATTGGATGGGGCACGTTTCAGGGGTGGCGCTTAGACTAGAGATGAGCCTTGACTTATGGGCAGGGTTTAGACTGAGTGGGAGCAGGACATGGCTTGTGGGCGGGGCTTAGCCTAGGGACTTTTTTATGGGCAGGGCTGAGCCAGGGTGGGGCATAATTTGGGGAAAATGTCAGGGGGTTTAGCAGATTGGCCAGGGGAGAGTGAGGGCAGGAGGGGAGGGTAGCAGAGCTGTGGGCATGGCTGGGCCATAGGTCAGCCCCGTGTCCTCGCAGACATCCTGCTCCAAGAGTCCAAGTGGACCAAGATGTTCTTTGGGGAGGGCCAGGCCTCTCTGACTTTTGGGCAACTGCACAAGGACGACGAGGGTCTGTACACACTTCGCATCGTGTCCAAGGGGGGCATCAGCGACCACAGCGCCTTCCTGTTTGTCCGAGGTACGGGGGAGGGCATGCCAGGGGCTGCCTGGGGGTAAGGGGCTCTGTGGTTATGTCTGTCTGAAGGAACTTGGCCAGCTTTCTGTCCACACCCGTGTAGTTGGGTCCTGACCTGCAGGGCAGCTGGCACATGGTTTTGGAGTGCTTCTGGACACACACGTTTAGGGCCACATATCTTCGGGACCCTGTGAGAGACATCATGATAGCATGACCACATGCTTGTGTGACCCTGAGACTGCGACATAATATCATGGACCATGTTATATCATGTGACCACATGACTATGTCATCCTGAGACTGGATACATCATGAGACCACATGGCTCTATGACAGTGTATGTGACGTGAGACCATGTGTGACAGCCTGACACAGAGTGAATTCCCACTGGGTTTTGCCTGTAAGAGCCTCAGACTTGCAGTTGCACCAAGGACTCTTGAGTCACAGTCCCCAGCCCAGTATTGTCTACCAAGCAGGCTGTGGTGTCGGGTGCACATGGACAAGGCCCTCCATGAGTCACCCCTCTGGAGGCAGCAGTGGCTACCCAGGAGCCCCATCTTGCTTTGCAGATGCTGATCCACTGGTGACAGGGGCCCCAGGTGCACCCATGGACCTGCAGTGCCACGATGCCAACCAGGACTATGTCATCGTCTCCTGGAAGCCACCCAACACCACAAGCGAGAGCCCTGTGCTCGGCTACTTTGTGGACCGGTGAGTCCAGATCGGGACACAAACACGAACGGTCAGGAGCTTTCCCTGCTCTTGGCCTCGGCTCTGTCCCCACATGCCTTGTTCTCACTGCACTGCCTTCTTTGATGGGGTCCTACTGTCTGAGCTGTCTCTGCTGCACGGAAGCATTCTGGGGCTTCCAGGAGGCCTTCTAGATCATTCCAGAAGGATCCTTCCTAACAGCAGACTCAGTGGCCTTGGCCTAGCAGCTCCACAGGGTCAAGTGCCCATGCAGAGGTGAAGGCAGGCTGGGCTTGTTTCCTGGTCACCCTGGCTTTGCCCCAGGTTAGCTGAAGGCAGGAATGACATGATGTCTGGGAAGATTTTCACACGTGTATGCCAAGGTTTTCAACTCTAATGACTCAGGAATATAGACGCACACAGACATGGGCCATACTTAAGCCTGGAGAGTCAGGACCACATTTGCTTTGTGGACTGACCAGTTTGAGCCCCAGCACCACATACAGATCCCCAAGCGCTGCCAGGAGTGACCCCAAGTAGAGCCAGGAGTAAGCCCTGAACAATGTTAGCAATGGGCCCCCAAAAACACAAATTAAAATATATATTATGTGCATGTGATGACTGTTAGGCATAACATATATGACATATATGACATGATCTATAATAATACTCTGTATATTTTTTATTTGGGGCCAAACCCTGTGACGATCAGGAGTTCCTCCTGGCTATGTGCTCCGAAATAGCTCCTGGCTTGGGGAACCATATGGGACACTTGGGGAAGGAACCACAATTCATCCTGGGTCAGCTGCATGCAAGGCAAACACCCTACCACTGTGTCATCGTTCCGGCCCTAATAATACAATATCTTTCTGGTAGATTTTAAAGTGTTAGATACTAGGTACCAGATTTGTCCCGCACATATCACAGGTATCATGTACACACATGTATGTATAGATGTTATGCGTACTCTACAGAGCAGGATGCATGGTATGGGACATTATGCCATGTGCTTAGACAACATTCATGCATGTATATTACATGTACTCCTTGAAGAAATTTTATTACATCCATCTTTGAAGGATGTGTGCTGTATGTACCAAGTACATCATGTGATTAGAGAACACAATGTATGTACATTGTATACACTCCTTCAAGGATTCATGATGTGTATGTATCCCAAGTATATAATGTGTATTAGATGACACACACATACATTATATTCACCATGTGGTGTGATGGATGATGAATAATGTGTCATCTGTGATTCATGATCTGTGATATGTGAGGTATAATGAGTGATCTGTGCTTCATGGTATATGATGTGTGAGGCGTGATGTGTGATTCATGATCTGTGATGTGATCTGTGAGGCATGATGTATTATATGTGATCTATGATGAGTGATGTGTGATGTGTGATGAGTGATCTGTGATCTGTGATAACGTACCAGACACAGATGTGTGTTTCCTACCATTCCTCGACCGCTCTGTTGTCCTGGGTGTGTCTCAGTGGCCTTATCCTGGTGCCTCCCTCCCCTGTGCTGCAGGTGTGAGGTGGGCACAGATATGTGGGTGCAGTGCAACGATGCCCCTGTCAAGGTGTGCCGGTACCCAGTGACGGGGTTGTGTGAGGGCCGTTCCTACACCTTCCGTGTACGAGCTGTCAACAGCGCCGGCATCAGCAGGCCCTCCCGTGTCTCAGATGCCGTGGCCGCCCTGGACCCTGCCGAACTGCGGAGGCTGCAAGGTCAGCATGGAGGCTGGGGGACCTGTCCCAGGAGAGTGGGAACCCGAAGCTTGGGGAAGTTTCCACAGGACAACGCCAGGTCCTAGTGGATTGAGCACCTTGATGTGCTGGCCATGGTGGATGTCTGGCAGGGTGGGCTGGATGGGTATCCCTGGGGATAGACCCTGTATCTGACCATTCCCCAGTGTCTCTCATGGGCAGGGTGTGCTCAGCTCTAGCCTCACACCCTGCCCTGTGCTGTCCTCCAGCCATCCGCCTGCAGGGGGACAAGGAGATTGTCATCTGTCAGGACGACCTGGAAGGTGAGGCCCCTGAGGGTGTCTGCAGGCCCTTCTTGCTTCCTCATCCCCGACAAGTTAGCATGTCCCACACTTCTACCCCTCATCCCCCCCTGGGCCTCTGTTCCCTCAGCTCCTCCATGGAGGGGTGGGTATGCTCTGGACCCAGGATTGGGAATACTGGAAGAAAGGTGAGTGGCTGTCGCTCCAGCTCTCCTTGTGCTAGACAAGGTCAGACAGCCACAGGCTGACTGTCCTGGGCTCTGGATCTCAGTTCTGTGGAGTTACTGGCACCTCCGGGGTCTCTGGGCGGGACTTCCTGTGCCAGACTGCTCTGGCCTGGAGAAGCAAAGGCAGGTTCAAGATTTGGATTCTCAGATGTTCTCAGGTGTGATTTGTATGCACAGAGGTGATCAGGGCTGTGTGTGTGCGCACAGTCATGAGTAGGTGTGTGTGTGTGTGTGTGTGTGTGTGTGTGTGTGTGTGTGTGCGCGCGTGCACTGCTGTGAGCAAGCTTGAATCTTGTGCACTCTGTGGACCATTAGGCATGCAGAGACAGGCAGGGAACAGTCCAGCCTGAAGGTCACTAAGGATTGGTATCTGCCAGTTGGTGTCTCCCAAGGGCCTCTGTCACCTCGAGCTGGGAGTCTCCTACCGACACCCTTCACACCTGAGCTTTTCCTGCCAGCCTGGAACGAGCGAGGTCAGGCCCAGCCTGTTGCTCTCCTCTTAGTCGTTGGGGGCTGCTGACGCTGGTTTCTGTCCTTGTGTTTGTGGGCGACTCACTTCTCCCCACTCTTAGCTCCCAGGGCAGAGGATTGATTCCCCCCGTGGCCTGGGCCCACAACTGCCCTGCTCTGGCTTCTCCAGGCCCCAGAGTGGAGCTGGTCTCAGCCTGCGGGTCCTGATTGGCACCTAGAAGGCTGGGCCATCTCGCTAATACACTTGCTTCGTTGCACATGGCCGTGCTCTTGATGTCTCCCCACGGGTCCGTGCTGGGGGAGCTTCATGTCTGTGTGTCTCCTCCTGGGATCTGGCGCCCAGGCAGCCCGGCGGCTGTGCCCATGACCCTCCCTGTCCTGTTCTGCTGCCTCCACGTGCCCGTGGATTCCTCAGCTGCTGGGGAGCCTGGCGAGGCCCTGGACATAGTGTCGGGCTCAGCGCAGTCCCGGGATGTTGGAACCGGCTTAATCATGTGCTAATCTAAGTGGGAGCCTGTGGCCCTGCGCAGGAAGCTGGGCCTGGAGCATCTCCACCGCCTGTGGAATTGCCCCTGGTCAGAGTTGGCCCACACCTGCTGCCCCTGTTGGGCCGCGTCTGTGGAGGGGACGGGCAGGCAGCAGCCCCTTGTCTGGCCAGCCCTGGTCCAGCTGGTGTCTGTGCTCCTGTGGAAGGTGACTCGGGTGTGGGAGAAGCCCAGTGTTTGCACAAGGCAGGTCACTTAGGAACTCATACAGACCTGATCTCAGCACCGAGTGGGAAGCTGATCAGTGAGCACTGAGCACAGAGCCCCACCCACTGGGCATGGGAGCCCCCTGTTCTCTCCTTTCCCGAGCTCAGAGTCAGTGTCGCTTGAGGGACTGTGGCTTCAGGCCAGGGAAAGGTGCTGGTGTGCGTTGCGCTCTGTGTCCCCCCGCACAGGTTCCCCTCAGCTCATCACCCAGTCACTCCCGCAGGTGACGTTCAGCTCCCAGGTCCCCCCACCGACGTGCACGCGTCTGAGATCAGCCGGAACTATGTGGTGCTCAGCTGGGAGCCCCCGGTGCCCCGCGGCAGGGCCCCCCTGATGTACTTCATTGAGAAGGTGTGTAATGTGGAGGTGCCACTTCAGGGAGGGGACCCAGCGCAAGCTCCCCCATCCCCACCCGACTGTGCTGATGGGACAATGAGCCCAGCGTGACCCCGGCCACTGCCCTGCTCTGGATCCTACCCTTCTGTCCTCAGCACCCACTGTGATGGCTCTGAGCTGGGTCATCCCTTGCACCCAGCAAATGTCCAACGCTCTGTGGGTGCTGTGTGGATAGGCTCATGCCTCTGGGTGGACCCTCCAGTCCCTAGACCATTCCAGCATGAAAGCTGGGGATCACAGAGACAGAGAGATTTACACACAGAGATACACAGGCACAGAGATACAGACAGACAGACAGATATATACAGACACGTGTGGGTGCAGAGACACAGACACAGAGAGACAGGGATACAGACACAGACACACATGGGCATGGAGACAGACATAGAAGCAGACACACAGGCAGAGAAAGACAGACAGACATGCATGGACACAGATATACACAAACACACATCATCATGGAGACAGAGAAACACACAGACATGCAAGGACACAGAGGACACATACAGACACAGAGACATGAATACAGTGACATGCAGAGACACAGAGACACACAGAGATAGACACTCATCTACCTAGAAACACAGTCACATTCATGTGTAAAGAAATAGACTCATACACAGACACATACACACCTGGGCATATTTATACATGGACACACATGGTCTGCATGTACATACATGTGTGTGGTATGTGCACAGACACGTGGTGCCTGGTGCTGAGCCCAGACACCGAGAGGAGAGGGCCTGAACCCTCCTCAGCCTATGGGAGTGTGTGTGTGTGTGTGTGTGTGTGTGTGTGTGTCTGTGTGAGCATGGCCCTAAATGCCATGTCTGAGTTGGGTGTGCCCTGCAGTCGGTGGTGGGCAGCGGCAGCTGGCAGCGTGTGAACGCTCAGATGGCCGTACGCTCGCCCCGCTATGCTGTATTCGACCTGGCTGAGGGGAAGCCCTACGTGTTCCGGGTGCTGTCCGCCAACAAGCATGGACTGAGCGACCCGTCAGAGATCACAGCCCCCATCCAGGTGCAGGATGCCATGGGTAAGCGGTGCCAGCTGTGGGTACTCTTCCTGGGTCACACCTTCCTCCAAGTGCCCTTGACATTTCCCCAAGTGCCTGCTCTTTCTGCGAAGCCAGGAAACAGGTTAGAAATAGCTGTGGCCCGTCACTTTGACCAGGCACCAGCCTGACTGACTAAATGGTTGGCCTATATGTCTGCCTGTGGCCGCTGCTTTTTTCTCAGGTCAGGGGACCAGGAATATTAGGCCCCAGGCTCAATGTCTGTGACATTTCCCTGGAACACACAGAGCCCTGTGAGGTTCTGGGCTTCCTTCCCGGCTCTTGCTCCTTGTACATACCCCAAACCCATCTGTGTCCCCGCGGGGAAGAGCTGCCCCCCTCCAGCTGCCCATGTCCACGACAGCCGTGCCCTCGGCGCCTGGCCGTGTGCTGGCCTCCAGAAACACCAAGACGTCGGTGGTGGTGCAGTGGGAGCGGCCGCGGCAGGAGGAGGAGCTGCTGGGCTACTACGTGGACTGCTGCGTGGCTGGCACCAACCGCTGGGAGCCCTGCAACCACAAGCCCATCGGCTACAACAGGTGCCCGCCATCCTCCAGGCTCTGACGTGAGGTTTCCATCCTGGGGGGTCACCGCTCTCTCAGCGCCCCTCCGCTGGGGGAAAGCAGTGATGCACCGACTCCAGGCTGCTCCCTGCCACATCCCTCTCCTTCCCAAAACAGTGAGAGGCTCAGGAGGACACCGGGGAGCCCTGGGCCCAGGCCCCTGTGAAGTGGAAACCTCAAGCCCCAGTACCAGGGGATTGGAGGAGATGTGGGTCTAGAAGCAATCACCTACACAGGAAATAAGCCACACACGATTAAGGGGATAAAAAAAGGTTCGGGAGCTTCCACAGCAAGCCTTCTGCTCCTAAGAAGCTGATAATTCAGTTGTGGAAAAACCAAAACCGCAAGCAGTTTTCCCCTGGGACTTGGGGTCTTTATAAGGAAGCCAAGATCACACCCTGGGGTAGAGAAGAGGTAGATAAGACTCAATCCAAGGGATGTTTTCATCCAAAGGTGCTTCCAACCAATGATTGCCAAGCACCAACAAAGAGAGATACTGAGTAGGGTGAAGACCAATTGTACCAACACTCCTGCTTTGGCTGGGTCCCTGTGGCAGGAACATGGCCCCAGGAGTGCAGGGCTGAGCCAGTCACTGCCCGCAGGTTTGTGGTGCACGGGCTGACCAGCGGGGAGCAGTACAGCTTCCGGGTGAAGGCGGTGAATGCTGTGGGCACCAGCGAGAACTCCCAGGAGTCTGACGTCATCAAGGTGCAGGCTGCCCTCAGTGAGTGACGTCAGCCCCACTCCATGAGTTGCACTGTCCCTGTCCCACTCAGGACATGACATCATACCTGTCCCACCCAATGCATCATGTCAGCCAGCCAACCCCCGGTGAATAACATTATCCCTGCCCCGCCCCAATGGATGATGTCACCGCAGTGAACGATATCAATCCCACTTTGTCCTAGTGAATGATATCAGCCCCATCCCAGTGAGTGACGCCATTCCTGTGAATGATGTCATACCTGCAACCGCTCACTGAACAACGTCAGCCCTACCCTTGAGTGATATCAGACCTGCCCTCTAGGTTCTGCTGTTGCAGAATCTGGTTCTGTCCCATGGCCCCAGGCCTTGGGTTGTTGCTCTCCATTTCCAAGATGGCCCTGAGGATGGGGATGCAGCTGCCCAGGAGAGAAGGCTCCTTCTGGAAGCTTTCATAGAAGGGACGTACAGTGTGTCCAGGCCAGGGTGGATTTAGGGCAGTGCCTGGTAGAGACAGCCTTGGGCTCTTACTCCTGTGCTGCCTAGTGGGTTGGATGATTGAACACAGGATGCAGAGTGTGGGTCACAGGACATGGGGCTCAGGGTGCAGGACACAAATTCCTGGGCATAGGGCTAGGGTCAGGGTGGAGTCCCAAGTTGAGTGCCGTTCCTGCATGTCCCGCAGCGGTCCCATCCCCGCCTTATGGCATCACGCTTCTGAGCTGTGACGGCCACTGCATGACACTTGGCTGGAAGGTGCCCAGGTTCAGTGGTGGCGCAGCCATCCTGGGCTATTACCTGGACATGCGTGAGGCGGGGCACACCCGCTGGCATGAGGTCAACTCCTCACCCATCAAAGAGCGGCTCTTTGTGGTAGGTAGTGTGGCCCCCTGCACCCCCATGCCTCGGTTTCCCCACCTGTCCTGTGTGCAGGGGGAGGAAAAGAAGGAGTGCCTCTGTCATCACTTCTGCATGTCTACATCACCTGGGCAGGTGGAGGGCTTGACGGAAGGTTCTGCCTATGAGTTCAAGATCGCTGCCTGCAACCTGGCTGGCATTGGACAGCCGTCAGAGCCCAGCGAGCTCTTTGTGTGTGAGGCCTGGATGACGCCTGAGCCTGGTCAGTGGACAGGGAGGACATAGCTGGGTCTTTGGGTGGCCATGGATCCCGGGAACCAATGTACTGCCTCTGCCAGCTGGACCTGTGGGTAATGGGCGTGGCTCAATCTGTAGGTGCTGAGTCCAGCTGGACTCTGCAGCCCAGTTGATCTGGGCACCTGGTGACAGGCCGGGGTGGCGCGCACTGGAATCGGGAGCACTATGGGGTCGCACGCGGAGGCGGGTCAGGGGCACAGGATTTTGACAAAACTAACACCATAAATGGGCAGGTCTGAGAGCCCAGCTGGGTGGTGCAGGGGTGAGCTCGGGCCCCCTGAGACAGACACTGGCTGCTTTCTCAGATCTTAGCCCAGTCCAGCCCCAGAACCTTCTGAGTACTTCTCCTGGGTCCTGGCCAGTGCTGGTGGCCCATGCTGGGCTGGGCACACTGCCCAGATGGCAAGGTGGCTGCTGGCTTCTCCCTTGGAGTGTTGGGACTAACCAGGACTATTCGGGGCTAACGGAGCCTTGGCTCAGTTGCAGCCCTCAGAGCTCTGTGCCGTGACCAGACTAGTCTACAGGCCCCCCACCTGGTTCAGCCCTTTCTGGCCTCCAGGACCAGCTGCTGTGTCCCTGATGCCCTTAGTCTTTGCTCTGACTCCTGTTGATGGATGGGCTTGGCCTGGGCAGTGTCTGTGGTGTAGATCTAAGCAGAGGATCCCTGGGGACACAGACAGGGTGGGCGGCGTGGCAGGGTCAGCTCTCCCTGGAAGGGCCTCTTGGGTGTTCCCCCCACTTCTGAGTGTCTGCACTGAGAGTTTTCCAGAGTCCACATGGGTGTCCAGATCATACTGAACCTAGCCACTTCACTTGCCTCTGGGTGTGAGAGTGACCCAACCTGCCCTAGGCCCTGCCTACGACCTGACCTTCTGTGAGGTGAGGGACACGTCCCTGGTGCTGCTCTGGAAGGCGCCTGTATATTCTGGCAACAGCTCTGTGTCTGGCTACTTCGTGGACTGCAAGGAGGAGGCGGCCTCGGAGTGGCTGACGGTGAATGAGAAGCCCACAGCTCACTGCTACCTCAAGGTGACTGGACCCAACCTGCTGCATGGGCAGATCCCAGAAACCGGCAGCGTGGGCAGGGCAGCGGCAGCACCGCTCAGGGCTCACTCCTGGCTCTGTGCTCGGGGATTATTTCTGGTCTGTGCTCAGGGCTCACTCCCAGCTTTCACTGGTGGGATCTGAGCCCTATGTAGTGCTGGTGGACTCGGGCCTCGAGCGCTCAGTGTGTACCCAGCTTCTCCTCTCCTCTTCAGAGAAGAGCAGCGGCTTTGAGTAGACAGGGTGTGGGGCTGGGGAGGAGGGAGATGTGCCGGCAGGTGGCAGTCCCTGCACCCTCTTGACTGCTTACCCAGGCTCTCTCTGTCCTTCAGGCATGCGACCTCCTTCAGGGCAGGACCTACGTGTTCCGGGTGCGGGCTGTGAATGCCGGTGGTGAGGGCAGGCCGTCAGACCCGTCTGAACCGGTGCTGGTGGAGGCCAGGCCAGGTGGGCCGAGCAGAACGAATATCCCAGGCCAGGGTGCTTGCCACAGCCCTGCACCCCTGGGCTCAGCTCCTGCCTTCCCCAGGCACCAAGGAGATCAGCGCAGGTGTGGACGAGGAGGGGAACATCTACTTGGCCTTTGAGTGCCCCGAGATGACTGATGCCTCCCAGTTCGTCTGGTGCAAGTCCTACGAGGAGCTTCCTGATGACCCCCGGTTCAGGGTGGAGACCCTGGGCGACCAGTGAGTCCCTGCATGGCTTTGGCCACCCCTCAACCATCGCCATCCCCATATGTACCATGACACCTTGGTTCTGGATGGGGACTCTAGGCAGCCAGTGAGACCCAGCACCCCCTGCCTCTTCCCCCCTCCTCCCTCTAGCTCCAAGCTGTACCTCCAGACCCCAGACAAAGAGGACCTGGGCACCTACTCTGTGTCTGTGACGGACACAGAGGGCATTTCATCCAGTTTTGTCCTGGACGAGGCGGGTAAGGCGGGTTGGGACTTGGGGGGTGGGCAGTGCTGGAGTTTGGGGGCCCAGGGTGGCTTGAGCATGGACAGCTCCCCCCCCACCCCCACAGAGAAAGCTCTGCTCTGCCCCCAGTGCTCACAGCTCAGTGTACTCGGCTTCTTGCCCAGCCGTGCTGGAACCTCCAAGTCCAAACCTGATGTGAGAAGGACAGAGGGACTTGTCTCTCTCTGCAGAGAGATGGGGACACAGAAATAGGGGAGAGAGGGAGAGACGGGGAAAGGGGGACACAGAGACAGACGGAGAGTCAAGGAAATGGGGACAGAGGCAGACGGAGAGACAAGGAAATGAGGACCCTGAAGGGGGGACAGAATGAGCATGGAGGAGGTGGCTCAGCTGTCTCTCTTGCCCTTGCTCTCACCCAGGGCACGGGGGTCTGTGCCCAGCTGGTGTCTGGCACAAACCCTTCTTTCAGAGCCCCCAGACAGCCCCCAGTCCAAGGTGCTGTTTCCTGACTAGCTCAGGAGCACTAAGCCCTGGGGCGCCCGAGCCCCTCTCTGAAACCCAGACCCCTCTGGAGGTGGTCACGCCATCCTGCTGTGTCCGGGTCAGGGGCGCGCTCAGGCTTTTGGGGTCAGTGTGTCTGCTGGTGTTTGACTGAATTTCTTCATTGTAGAGCTGGAGCGTCTGATGGCCCTGAGCAACGAGATAAAGAACCCCAGTGAGTCAGAGCTGGGCAGGGGCAGTGGGCTCCCTGTGGGGGTCTCAGAGCATGGGTCCTTGTTTTGGGGGTCCTTGGGAAGTGAAGGCACCTGCTCCTTTAGGACAGGGACCAGCCCCTCAGATTTGGGAACAGTTACAGGGAGGCGGATCAGCTGCCCCCACAGGGCCCTTGTCGAAGCCTGGCCCTCCCTGCTGAGACCTGAGCCAGCCCAAAGCCCTGCTCGGGAACACCGAGGCCTGGCAGCCCTCCAGGGTATGGCTCCCCAGGCTCACACACAGCCCCTCGCTGCCTCGTCCACACAGAGACCCAGCTTTGGAGTGATGCCCCACACCCTGTTGTCTCAGTTCCCCTCCCAGGGGGCCCTCAAGTCTGTCTCGCTGCATAACTCATTCCCCCACGCCGCATCCCCTCCTCCCTGTCCTCCACAGCCATCCCCCTGAAGTCGGAACTGGCCTACGAGCTTTTCGATCAGGGCCAGGTCCGCTTCTGGCTTCAGGCAGAGCACCTGTCGCCCGAGTCCAGCTTCCGCTTTGTAATTAATGACCGGGAGGTGCCAGACAGTGAGGTGAGGGGTGTGTGATGGGAAGGGAAGGGTACAGGGGGAGAGAAGATGGGTGCAGTTGGAGGGGAGGGGTGTGAGGGGCGTGAGGTGAGGGGTGAGGGTCTGGGTTTTGGGTCTGTGGACAGTGAGGTGAGGGCCCCGTGGTGCTGGGCAGACTCTGGTCGCTGCTGGGCTGGAACCTGGGGCCTGCATGAGTTTGGGTTCCATGAGGCTGGCGCAGGAGGGTCTAGCCTGCTCTGTGTGGGTCAACATGGTATGGACCACCCAGATCCAATCCTGGCAGCTGGGATGGGGCGGAGAGGGAGGGAGACAGGAAAGGAGAGAAAAGGCGGCTGTGTCGAGAGCCCCAAGTCGCCTCAGCACCTGGTCTCCTGGGTTCCAGACACACAGGATCAAATGCGACAGGTCCACGGGCATCATCGAGATGGTCATGGACCGCTTCACGGTGGAGGATGAGGGCACCTACACAGTACAGCTGCAGGATGGCAAAGCCAAGACGCAATCGTCGCTGGTGCTCATTGGCGATGGTGAGCAGCTAGTGGGGATAACCATTGGTCCAGAGTGGCCACGACAGGCTCTCCCACTTACCCTCCTCCTCTCTGCAGCATTCAAGGCTGTCCTGGCTGAGGCGGAGCTGCAGAGGAAAGAGTTCCTCAGGAAACAAGGTGGGCTGATCAATGCGGCTTCCCCACAGCCCAGGGGATCCCCATGGTCTTGTCTGGCTCCTGCCCAGGATCTGAGACCTCTGAGTTCCCAGTGATCTCAGGCCACACGGGGTCCCCTGCCCCTCCCCTTACAGCCTGCGATGGTGACAGCCCAATCTTGTGGGCTGTGACCTTCACCTTGGAGCTAGGCTGTGCTTCTCCTTCCAAGTCCCCTACACTTCTTCCCTGAGTCTGTACCCCAAGGAGGTCCTGGCACCTTCTCATGCAGGCCCCGAGTCAGATCTGCTCTCACCCTCCTCTGGGTCACTCCCACCCGGACCTGGAGATGGGGCTGTCCTGGACACTGGGCTCAGGATTGATCGCTCTTGGCAGGAGCTCCTGAGGGCGGGATGGGGGACACTGTCCCCATGAGTGGGTGCATGGAGACTCCAAAGCATGGAGCAAACCGCCCTGTGGGGCGTAGGGGACAATGAAGGGTCAGGTGGGGCAGCTGGGCCGGGGCCGGGCGTCCCCTGAGACCAAGGCAGGTCCTAGTAGTCTTGGACCTAGTCTGGCTCGAACCTTTTCCCCAAGCACAGGCAGACCACTCTTCCCAGGCTCCCCTGGAGAGCAGGTGCCCCGTGGGAAACCTTTGCTGGACCGTGGCACTTCTGTGTTTTCCCGTTTTCCTGCTTGCAATGAGGTTCTGACTTCGGGGTTCGGACGCTCATCTCAAGTGTCTGCAGTCCATGGCGTCTACACTAGGTGGCACCACAGGCCCCTGCTTGGGCGTCTGTTCCCTGGGAAGCTGCATTTGCCAACGCCCCCTCGGCCTTCTGAGGCATAGCCAGACTCTGAGCCCCTCTCTGGTCCAGGGTCTTCCCTCTTGAATGCAGACTTAAATTGCTCTAGGCTGGGGACTGGAGACCGGTCCTGGAGATTTGTCTTGCAAAGAACCCATGTTCTTTGCTTCTGAGTCATCCGTGTTGATTCTGCCCCAAACTGCTCCCCGGACTGTGATGTCCTCTATGTGTTCCCAGCACCCCCTGCTGACCCTTGTTCCCTTCAGGTCCCCATTTTGCTGAGTACCTGCACTGGGACGTCACTGAGGAATGCGAGGTTCTCCTGCGCTGCAAGGTGCGCTGTTGTGGGGGGAGCGGCCTGGGCTGATAGGGAGGGTGGCGTCAAAGGCTTTTGTGATCCCTCTGTGCTTTACCCTCCTTGCTGTGGGGCCAGGGACTCCTTGGGAGTTTAAAATACATCATCTTTGGTTTGAGGCAAGGGCAGTGCTAGCCCCGAAGGCCGAGGGTGGGGACAACCCATTGTCAAGTACTCAGTAGACATGGGTCCTCCCCAGCACTGAGCTCGCTTCACGTGCCTCATCTGCCAGTGGCGTGGAGCCTGAGCTAGTCTCCAGGTATGAGACACAAGAGAGACACAGGCAGGAGCCCGATCAGGGCGGAATTCTGCAGGCATGAAGCAGGGTCCAGGTCCTCAGCACACAGTCCTGGGGTGGGCTGAGTCTATGCCCACATTTCTAGCCCTTGCAGCTGAAGGAGGTGTCTGTCCCCATGGCAGCTTGACAGGACAGCTTGTCCCCAAGACAAGCTTAGCTTGTCTTGATTACGCTCCACAGCCAGGAATGGCTCACGAGCTCCCCTGTGCTGCCAGTGGGTCTGCGTGTTCCGGAGGCTGGCCCCCTGCTGTCCCGGGCCGTCTCCTGCTGTTTGGGTCTGTGCCGGTAACTCCCAGCCAAGGAGAGGCTGTCCCAGGCCAAGCACACAGACTTCCTGTCGTGCAGGTGGCAAACACCAAGAGAGAAACCGTGTTCAAGTGGCTGAAGGACGATGTTTTGTACGACGCTGGGGCACAGCCAGATCTGGAGAAGTCGCTGTGTGAGCTGCTCATCCCTAAGGTATGAACTGGTGCTCCTGTCCCGGTCAGACCTGCACCCCGAGCTCCTGTGGGGTGCAGAAATGTGGGCTTGCGGGTCCTTCCCGTCCGACGGGGCACCTGTTCTTCTGTAGCTGTCCAAGAAGGACCACGGGGAGTACAAAGCGACTTTGAAAGATGATAGAGGTCAGGACGTCTCCATCCTCGAGATCGCAGGGAAAGGTGAAGTAGCTCCCCCCACCCCTCTCTCTTTTCCCCACCCCACCACTGTAACTACCCATTTCTTAGCAGGATGGGCTTCTCCCGGCTTGGGCTCTGGCTTGAGCCTACGGTCATCAGCCAGGTTTCCTCTCGGAGCTGCGGCAGTCGATGCTGAGTCCGCAAGGAAGGGAGGGATCTCAGACCTGTGCTTGCTCTTAGGCTTGGTGAAACTCCTCTTTCTAACTTTTAAACATTTTTATTTTATTCATTTATTTTTTGTGTGGTTTTTGGGTCACACCTGGCAGTGCTCGGGGGTTATTCCTGGCTCCAGGCTCAGAAATTGCTCCTGGCAGGCACGGGGGGGACCATATGGGGCTCTGGGATTCGAACCGATGACCTCCTGCATGAAAGGCAAACGCCTTACCTCCATGCTATCTCTCCGGCCCTATTTTTTGGTTTTTGGGTCACATCCAGTGGCACTTAGGGGTTACTCCTGACTCTGCACTAGGAAATTGCTCCTGGCTCAGGGGACCATATGGGATGCTGGGACCAAACCTGGGTCTGTCGAGTGTTAATCATGTGCAAGGCAAATGCCATACCACTGTGCTATCGCTCTGGCCCCTTTTTTGCACTTTTAAACTAATTTAAAAAATTGCATTGCTTGGAAGGATTCATCACACACACACACACACACACATGCGTGTGTGCATTTTGCAGGGGAATGTTGGCAGGGGGTGGGTGCTTTCTGCTGGGGTGGCGCCTGGTGATGTATGTCCCTTCCCTTTCAGTGTATGACGACATGATTCTGGCGATGAGTAAAGTCTGTGGTGAGTGCCTGCCTTCTGGTCTTTTTGCTTTTGCTGTGGGCGGGTAGGTGGCCTTTCCTTCCTGAGCTGTTCTTTGTGGGAGTGAGTTTGTCATGAGTTCCTATTTTTTCCTTTCTCTTTTGGGGGAATGACTGGTTTCATGGCAGCTCATACGGCTCTGGTCACTCTACTGCTGAGCAAGGTGTGACCCCCAACTGCATTAAAGTGGGCTGAGGCTCTGTGGAGCAGGCATCATTCAGCATCCAGCCCTGGCTCAGTGAATGTGGGAGTAATTCTAACCTGGGGCCTAGCTGCGAACCACATATTGACTTTGCCCATTCCTAGCCTCAGTCTCTGCCCTCTGGAGCACGTCTGAGCTAAGTCCATGTGTCTGGGGCACGAGGGGTCTCTGTGTGCTCCCTCATCCATGCTAGGGTCAGGCCTCAGGGGAGCTGACCCGGATCTGGTTTCTCCCTCTGTCTGCCCATCGGGACTTGAGTCTCCAATCAGGGATCTTTCAAGCATGTTCCACACCTCTTCCTCACAGGGAGGGGCTGGCATGTCTGTGGCCACCACTAGGGACACACCTACTCCTTAGCTCTCGGCTCCCCTTTTCTGCAGGGGCGTCGGCCTCCCCCCTGAAACTCATCTGTACCCCGGAGGGGATCCGACTTCAGTGTCTGATGAAATACTTCACCGAGGAGATGCGTGTCAACTGGTATCACAAGTGAGTGCGAGAGGAGGACAGGCCCGCACGGGACACTCCTTCGCACAGGGGAGACGAACTCTCGGGTCCATACAGGAATGGCCCTGTTTTGGACTGGCCCCTCCTGTTTCCCCAGAGATGCCAAGATCGCGTCAGGAGAGCACATGAGGGCAGGTGGCAGCGAGCAGATGGCCTGGCTGCAGATATGCGAGCCCACAGAGAAGGACAAGGGAAAGTACACCTTTGAGATCTCTGATGGTCAAGACGCACACCAGCGCTCCCTCGACCTGTCAGGCCAGGGTGAGCCCAGGGCCCAGAGGGAGGTGGGGCAGCAGAAAACGGCTCTGTCAAGAAAAACAGAGGGGGGCGGAGTGGTGACATATGTTGTAGGACATTTGCCTTGCATGCGCTAACCTAGGATGGACCGCAGTTCGATCCCCTGGCGTCCCACATGTCCCCCAAGCCAGGAGCGATTTCTGAGTGCATAGCCAGGAGGAACCCTTCAGCATCACCGGATGTGGCCCAAAAACCAAAAAAGAAAAGAAAAGGGCTCTATCTGGGCCCTGGGGCGGCCTGGCTGAAGGGGATGGTGGCCTCGGGAGTGGGAGTCCAGCGAGCCAACAGATGCTTGGATGAACTGGCCTTTGTTTCCGCAGCTTTTGACGATGCTCTGGCGGAATTCCAGCAGCTCAAGTGAGTCGGGGTAGGGGGTCACCACACCTTCTGGCCATGGCCCTCTCATTGCTGTGTGTGGGGACATCTGTGGCACCAGCTCACCTGGGACGGGGTGGGGATGGCCAGCTTGGGGTGTAGTAGGAAGCATCTTCCTGAGCACAAGGTGGTGGGTGCATCTCCCTGCCTGAGTCCCTGGGGTGGCTCTGAACGACCCAAGTGAAGAACTTCTGAGGCCAGGATCACACAGCATGGAAACGGGACTTTAGTCCTCGGGGCCACACCTGCCTCCACGTGCGGGTGGTGCTGGAATCTCCTGGGGGTCCTGATGCTCTCCCAGAGCGGCCTCAGGCCAGGGCTGTGGTGAAGGGTGAGTCTTCGGGGGCACAGCAAAATTCAAGAGAAGCCTCAGAGTCACCCATGGCCCACTGTCCACATCCGCCCACAGTCCACTGCTGGTCCACTCCCTGCAGGATCACAGTACCTAGGCCTAAGTCCGGGTGTCCAAGGGCTGCTCTGGGTCATGCCGTGCTGGACACGGAGGCCCTGACAGGCACACACACCTCCCACACCCCCAGAATCCTGGGTGCTACCCTGTGCTTCCTCCAGCCCCACAACACGCTTTGTGTGCTCTGTGCACTGGAGCACTTTCCAGAAGGGTCTAGAATTGGGGCCTTATGGTCCCTTCTCACCTGTGTCTCTCCTGTGCTCTGGGGACCAGGGTGCCTCCCGTGTGTATATGTTCGTGCCTTGTCCACTGGTAGAGTGGCTTTCATGGACTCCTCTGGGCCTGGGTTTTGGTAGTTTCCTGTGATCAGCCCAGCTTGGATGATTAATAGACATTTGTGGGATTGACCAGCTGACAAGGCAGATGAATATGACTTGACGTTTGGAGTGATGGAGAGAGGACTGTTCTGGTAGCACAGGAGGGCGTTTGCCTTGCACGCAGTTGACTTGAGTTCCATTCCTGGCATCCCGTAGGATTCCTTGAGCCTGCCAGGAGTAATTTCTGAGTACAGAGCAAGGAATAACCCCCGAGAGTCACCGGGTGTGGCCTAAACACCTAACCAAACCAAAAAGTGATCAAGAGAACCTGAGAGATGCTGCAGGCTTCAAGGCACTTGCCCTGCATGTGGCCGACATGGGTTCCATCCCTCATACCCCATAGGACAGCTCCCTGCCAGGAATAAATCCTGAGCACCGTTGGGTGGGGCCCAGAGCCAAAAATCCAACAAAGTGACAGTGAAGCCTTGTCTGTAGGCTGGGGCTGGGGTTGTGCTAAGACATCTTTTCTCTGAGCCCTGTGACTGAGGGGGGCTGCTCTGTGGGTCCAGGGAGGTAGGGAAGGATGGGACAGGCTGCCTTTCCTGACTCTTCTCTCCCCATCTTAGGGCAGCTGCCTTTGCCGAGAAGAGTAAGTACTGGAGAGTTCAGTGATGCTGGGGCAGGGGTGTGTGTCCACTTCAGATCCTAAATTTCTGGAGAGATAATAAGTGGCAGCCTCCATTCAGATGCCCTCCTGTACCAAAAAGCCAGGCCGGGCACCACAGCCACCTTCGATCTCCTCTGTACCCCGGGACCTCCCCCTCTCCTCGCTATCTGGGTGTGCTGGTGGAAAGTGGCCATGGGGGGCTCCCCTGAGCAGGGATGAGACCACAAAGCTTGTCTCACAGCCCCTGGACAGGGCTGGGTTGCACATGGATCAGCATGGGCATTGGCTGGGATCAGAGGCAGCTCTGGATGGGAGCTTCTGACCAGGCCCTGAGGACTCACAGACACAGGTGCAGCAGGGTGGGCAGAAACCCCTGCAGATGCAGGGAAACCTATGGGGGATTTTCTTCCTGCAGACCGTGGAAAGGTGATAGGTGGCCTGCCAGATGTGGTGACTATCATGGAAGGCAAGGTGAGGTGGGAGGGGACGGGGATGGGGGGTGGACAAGGGTAAGACAGGAGGGAGCAGGGACAGGGTGGAGGGATGGAAAGACAGGAGAGGGATGGGGGAGCAGGGGCAGAATGGAAGAGTGGAGGAATTGAGGGACTAGGGGTGGATGGAGGGGACAGATGGGGAGATAGGGCAGGCTGAGGGAAAGGGCAGGATGGAGAGATGGGTGGGGGGAGGAGGAATAGACAGGTGGGGTGGAGGGGAGGGATAGGGGGAGACATGGGGTAGGTGGGAGGATGGGAGCAGAGGGATGGGGATAGAGTGGGCAACTGGTGGGAGCCTCAGTTCTGCAGAGGCCAAGCCCTGAGCTGAGGCCCCCACCTGGTCCAAGTGGGAAGACTGTCTCGCACTCATGCCCGCCACCTGCCCGCAGACCTTGAACCTGACGTGCACGGTGTTTGGGGACCCGACACCGGACGTCTCGTGGTCCAAGAATGACAAGGACATCGAGCTGAGCGAGCACTTCGCTGTGAAGGTGGAGCAGGGCAGGCTGGTGAGCCTGAGCATCTCGGGCGTGACAGCCGAGGACTCGGGCAAGTACACCATCAGTGTGCAGAACAAGCACGGTGGTGAGAAGATCGACGTCACAGTCAGCGTGTATAAGCACGGTGACAAGCTGCCTGACGTGGCTGCCCCACAGCAGGCTAAGCCCAGGCTCATCCCCGCGTCCACCTCAGCAGCTGCCGAGTGAGCCGGCCCGGTGCTACGGCCACTGCTCATGGTCTTTCCCCGGGCTCCACGTGGCCCTGCTGGAAGAAAATAAATGGTTCAGATGACTCTACCATGACCCTCCACCCCACCAGCCCCTCCCCGCACTGCCCTCAGACTTAGGTCTGGGACCTCAGTCCATGGCCCCCAGCTGGGCCCAGAAGGGGGTGTCCTGAGTGCTGATCCCTGGTGGCCGGAACTGGGTAGGCTCGGGTTTGGAGACAGTGCTGCGTCCCTCCAGGAAAGGCAGTAGGAGAGGGGAAACTGCTTTCAGGTCAGGGTTCTGCAGAAAGGTCTCCTGGGTCAGGGCCCTGCAGCCAGTCTTCTTCTGAGTCAGAATCCTACCAAGGGTCTTCATATGGGGCATGATCCTGCCAAAGGTCTCTGCTCTGGGTAATGAACCCCATGATCTCCTTCTGGTTCGGTGGAAGGTATCCAGGATCATGGCTCCCCAACGGTTTCCTTCTGGGTCAGGGCCTTGCAGATACGCTCTGGGGCATTGTTGTTGCCCTCGAACTCTTGCAGTCCTGTCCCACTGCCCCGATGAGTCTTCCAGCCGCCACTGCTTTATGAGTTTCCGTCAGCTCCTTAGGGCTGCCACAGCAGCGGCTGCTCCTGACTCAGGTGCAGATTTGGGGACAAGGAAGGATCTCTGGCCTGTCCTTGAGCAGGACTTTGTAGGAAGGGAGCCCAGCTCCTTCCTCTGAGCGCCTATGGTGCCCGCACAGGAGAGCCAGGCTCATGTGTCTGCCGTATCCTGGGCTCCCCTCCTGTAGGATCACCCTGCCCACAGCACCCATGGGCTCCCTTCCTACAGTATGATTCTGCACAAAGCACCTGCAGTTCTCCAACAAGGTATCTCACACAGAACTCACAGTTCTCCTGATGTAGGACAACCCTGCCCACAGCACCCATGGGCTCCCTGCAGGATGACCCTGCACAGAGTACCCACTTATACAGTTTGCCCATGGCATTACCCCTGGGCTCTTTGGTGCCTCAGGAAGGTGCGTGTCAGAGGCAGGTGTGCGGGGAGCTGTAGTGATCCTGGTGGGTTCGAGACCCCACACGGCCTTGGAGTGAGCACAGTTGGTGAGCTGGCACATGCTAATGTTGGTGCATGGGCAGCAGTGATAGATGATGCTGCGCGCCTTATGCAGGCATCTCCACTCTGCAGCTGGAAAGAGTAGCTCTGGGTGCCTCCCACAGCCCAGATAGGGCCGGTGCTCACCAGTTGTGGGCCCTGAAATGTGCGGAAAACAACGAATCCAGGAGCATAAGGAGGCAGCAGTGAAGGATCGCATAGGCAGATGTTGTGATTCTATCAACTCATGTATTTGTGTGAGTGTGTGCGGTGGGAGTAAATTTGTGTATTTATGTGCTGGCATGTTCATGTATGTGCTGTGGAATCAAGTCTCAATGTTGTGACTGATCTTAGTTTCTTCTTCCCACCCTGAGAGCTCAGCTTTGCTCCCCACATGCTCCAGGTTGCAAAGTCCAAGCCCAGCTGCAACCTCAGACACCCCCCGCAGGTCTGCGGCTACCACTGTGGGTGGGTGGCTGCAGAGCAGCTGAGCTGGGTCTCTCTTTAATACCTGCCAACTAACTTCACATCCCTCTGCTCCCCACCCTGGGCATGGTGGGCCAGCATGGCCCCCGGAACACTGCCAACACAACCATGAGCCTGATTTGCTGAGATCCAGAGCTGCATCCAGTCGTCCGTGGGGCCTGGACAGAGTTGGGGGGAGGGGCTCATTCAGGTGGGCTGTGCTGGCCAGTCCAACTCTGTCACTACCTCCCTGCAGGAGCTCGTGCCTCCCTCCCCTGCACCTTCCCACTCATTGCTTGATTCTGCCCACTTGTCTGGGTCTATCAATCTCAGCCCGGCCCCTTTTAACTCTGAATGACACCCTTGGCCATTAAGTGACTCATAGGGGACTGAGGGAAATAGATTCATATAAGGAGGAGCTGACGGGTTGGATTTGAACATCTATAAAGCCCCGGGGATTCCTGCCATGGCATGGTCCTGGGGCACGAGTTTCAGCTGGGGTTGAGTTGTCATCAGTCACAGCCGCTATGCTGTCCTGGCTACATTAACAAAGCTGAGACAGGCTGGCTCAGAAGCCGCAGATCTTTAGGGAAGTCACCAGCAGAGGGAATACCCTGGGCACTGTCTCTGGGAGTCCACAGGCTCTGCCTGCTCAGTCCTGGGTCCTGGAACGCCCCAGTCCCTGGAATGCCCCCAGAGCATACGAGCAGGAGTCCTGGACTTAGTAGTATTGGTGGGCAGATTGCTAGTCTTCCAGGGCAGGGCACAGCAGAGGACCGGATCCCCATCTGGGACAGAGGACCTCCCCTCCAACTGATGACTGGAAAAGAATGGGTTCCAGGCCGATGATCAGAAACATTTTATTCCATCCCAATAATGCTTAGACAGGACCAGAGAAACTGGGATATGTGCAGGATGGCAGGGCCCAGGAAAACAGAAATGGGCATCCAGGGGGGTGAGGAGCTAAGAAGATAAAGATGAACACTGGGGATCGGGAATGTTGGATTGTCTACTAACAGGCTGGATTATCCACTAACAGGGCTGGAGCTCGCCTCCTCCTTCCCTCCTTCCCACTGTTTCCCCCGTCCCCTCAGTGAGCATCGTATCAGCTCCACTAACAAGCAATCAACCTGACAAGCTCCAATTCCAGCTTCCACTCTTGAGCAAGAGAAGCAGCAAGAGGGAGGAGGTGAAACTAGGGTAAGGGTGTCCCCAGCTGCAGAGATCCCCAAGTACTTGCCTTGGTGGAAGGGGCACACTTGAAGGAGCCTTAGTAGGATGGGGCCGCACAGGGGCTCCAGAGAGGGCAGGCAGGAGCAAGAATGACCTGCAACGGTGTTATTTTTTCCAAATGACATAAAAGCTGCCTCATTACCCGCCCAACACTTGGCTCAGGACTGGCTGCCTCTCCCTCTCTTGTTGCCTTCCTGCCTGTCTATGAGCATGTGTCCCGTCTTTCCTGATTCTCCTTGTGAGCGTTGAACTCGGCCCACCTTGCTGATCCACACTCCGCACCGCTCTGGGGCTGGACAGAGGCTAGCAGAGGGCCAAGCTGCAGGAGCTGAGAGAAGAGTGAATCTGCTCTTCTTTTTTTGGTCACACCCAGCAGTGCTCAGGGATAACTACTCCTGGCTCTGTGCTCAGGGGATCGCTCCTGGCTGGGCTATGGAGACTGTATGGGAGGCTGGGGATGGAATCCAGGCTGACCATGTGAAGCTCCTCAGGAGGAGCAGTTGAAAGAGGGAGAACGAGTGGTTGTGAGTGTTGAGCGTATTTCTGGCCACTCACGTGTGGTGAAGGCTGCACCCAGCACCCTGTGCCCTGGTAAGCGGCTCCAGTCAGGCTCCGAGTCCCTTGGGGGAAACCAACGCCTCCAGGCTCAACCTCCCTGGCCACTTTGGAAACTGAAGAGTTGAAGATGTGGATGATTTGTGAAGTGAGTAGGTGCAGAACATTTTCTGGGCCTTTCTCTTCTTTTTTCTTTTTGATTTTGGGCCTGGGGTCCCCTTTAAACTCCTCCCTGGCACCCACCTCACCGGCCCCCTGGGGCATGTGGCCCAGGGATAGCCATGGGATTCGGGAGGAAGGAGATGGAAGGGTGCTGTCTTCTCCCCACTTTTTGATGGGGTTACTTCTCTTCATTCTTATAAACTGAACCCAGTGTGGATCAGCCAAGGCAAAGTTTCCACAGAAGAGTCCTGTGTGTAGGCTGCACAGTAAGGAACAGAGCACCTGATTATTTCTTTTTTGTTTGCTTTCTGTTGTGTCACATCCTGTGCTGTGCTCAGGGGTCACCCCTGGCAGGGCTCAGGGCACCTTATGTCGTGCCGGGGATTGAATCTAGGATGGTCTTGTGCCAGCTAAGTGGCCCTATCCACTGTCCTGTTGCTCCCAGATGTGACGCTTTTTATATAATAAAATAATTTTGGGGTGCACATGTCTATTTGAGTGCAGGTGAGTGTGGGCTTGCACATTTGTGTAGTGTGAATGTGTGTATGTGTGCATGTATGAGTATGTGAATGTGAGTGGTCATCCACTTTATGTGTGTGATGTGAGCATGAGCATGCATGTTGCATGCGTGTGTTTGTGCATGAGGGGATGCTTGAAGAGTTTGATCTCCAGAGTCAGGATGAAGAAAGAAGAGGGGCCACACCTCATGGGCAGCCGCAGCGCCTGGACCTGTTGTCTACCCATGTTGGGTGTGTGTGAGCAGCAGAGTTGCCCTAAGGCCACAGGGCAGGACACGAATGTGGGCGAAGGTTAGTGCTGGCACTGGGATCCCCGAGTCTCACCCTCAGACCAAGAACCTCTGGGTCCCAGAGTCTGACTGGTTCCCAAAGAGGGGCTCTGCTTGTACACAGACCACCAGTTTGTGAGTGTGTTGTCAGGCACCAGGATCACCAACAGCACCCAGTACACCCAGAGCACTCAGAAGACCTAGTGCACACATTGAAACCACACACACTCACACACACACCTGTGCGTACTATCTCCCCCTCTCTGGGTTTCCCTCCAATTTCAAGGAAGGAAGAGGTCCCGGGAATCTTGCTCATCTGCTGCCAGCCAGGAAGAAAAGGGAACCAATTAAATGGGCCATCATACATAGGATGTTCCCCATCACACTATCATGGCAAAACCTCCTTCCGCCCAGCACCAGCACTGCAGAATCCCCAGTTGGCCATTCATGCTTCAGAGCTGGACTTAGACCCTAAACACTGTCCTGCTATCCCGAGACAGGGTTGAAGGGGTGCCCCCTATTTCCCAACTGTGGTTAGTTTTGGGCTGCGTTTCAGAGTCAAGCCTGGCCTCCTCACTGCTTCCTCACGGCCACATTCTTCAGGCATTGTTTGACCCTCAGGATGGGCCTTGTGCATCTGCAAACACTTGCCACTGGAGTCAAGATGGAGGTGAAGAAGAGCTTAGAAAGGCCCAGAGTCCACAGTGTTTTCCCTCACAGTTCTCTCTGCAGGAGAATGCCAAGAGGCTGCCTCCATTTCCCTCCTTGTCTTCTGCCAGACACAGCAAAGCTGGGCGGAAGTTTCCGGCTGCTGCCTCCTGCATGGGTGTTTGCGGGGACCCACTGATGAAGTGTCTGTTCATCGCCCCTGAGCAGGCAGCTCCTCAGTGTCTGCTGAACATGGAGCAGAAAGTGGCTGGGCTCAGAGCCTGACTGGGGGGCTTCGGGGTCTTTGTGCCCACCGAGCCAGGGCCCCGCAATCCAGGTAAAAGCCTGGCTCCAATGGTGTTCCTCCTTCTACATGTCTTCTACATGTCTTCCTCCTTGTACATGTCTATGCACATGTGAGTGTGCATATATGTATTTGAACATGTGAACATGTCCCTGTATGCCTGTGTGAGACACATGGCTGCACACATTTACCTTGCTATGAACATGCACCTGTATGCAGACACAAGTGTCTGGGTATGAATGTGTGTATGTGCAGGTGTGCAGACGATGTGTACTTTGGTATAAGTGTGTGCATATGTGTATATAAGTCATGGACAGACATCGGGATCTGTGAGCATGAGCACTGTGCAGTGAGTAGGTCACAATGTGAATGTCCGGGCCCGGAGAGATAGCACAGCGGCGTTTGCCTTGCAAGCAGCTGATCCAGGACCAAAGGTGGTTGGTTCGAATCCCGGTGTCCCATATGGTCCCCCGTGCCTGCCAGGAGCTATTTCTGAGCAGACATCCAGGAGTAACCCTTGAGCACCGCTGGGTGTGGCCCAGAAAAAAAAAACAAAAACTAAAAAAACAAAAACAAAAACAAAAAAAAAACAATGTGAATGTCCACATGTGTGTCAGTGTGCATGATTAAGCTCATGTGTGTAAGTGGTGTGCACAGTGAGCATGTGTAGACATGTGTTCAGTATGGGTGGGATGTATGTGAGAGCATGTGAGCATGTTTGCAAGTATATGAAAGTGAGTGTACATGTGAGTGTGTCAGTGTGTTTCCATACATGAGTGTGAGCATGCATGTGTGTGAGTGTATGTGAGTGTGTGCATGTGTGTGAGTATGTGAAAGTGAGTGTATGAGTGTGTGTATGTATGAGTGTGCTGTGTGTGCATGTATGTGAGTGTGTGAGTGTGTATGAGCATGACTGTCTTCGTATGTCTGTGTGTGTGTAAGTAAGAGTGTGTGAGCATCTGTGTGTCTCTGCAGTCTCAGGGTAAATTCCTCCATCTTGGGGTCAGCTCCCTTCCCTACTGAATCTGTTGGGTCTTGGGACCATCCTTCATGCTTCCATAGATTTTGCAGTGAAACCTGATATTGCTGCCCCATATGGGTCATAAACTCGGCCATGGTCCTATTTGGCTTTCATGATGTTCTACGATCTATTTAAAACATGTGTTTCTGTAGGAAGGGGACCACAGAGACTTGGGACCTTGGACCCGCGGGACCCCCGGGGACCCTGCAGAGGACCGAACATCTTTGCTCACTTCACCTGAGCCAGCTCTGCCCCAGCATCTGAGCTCCTAGAGCAGCTCGTGCTCTTTGTGGCCCATGATTGTTCCTAGTTCTTGCACTAGGCCATGGTGCCTCTGAGAACTGGCCACCCCACCATCCTCTGCAAGAGGACCCCTGGGGCTGGACACTGTCCCTGCAGCCCCTGAGACCTCCTGGGGCTTGTCGTTGTCCCCACAGACACTGCAGATTCCAGGGCTGGTCACCGAGAAGCTTCCTCAGGCAGGTTTACATTGGGCGGAGACTGTCCTGGAACAGTGGGGAAGGACTCAGAGTACCAGGGCACGCCTGGGTCTGGGCACCTTGATGGGCGATTCAGGACTCAGTTCTTTATGCAAACATTGAGATAAGAGGGGCCATGGCTGTGATGTGACTCAAACTGGTGTGGCTCTGGTGGGTGTAACTGGCTGGCAGGGCCATGGCTGGCATGAGGCTGTCACCTCAAGCTTGGGTGCATTCAGGATGTGTGAGAACCTTTGTCCACATCTTGTCTTGGAGCTGTGGGTTCTGGAACTTGCTGACCTGTGGCCCTTCTCTGGGCCCCACTGCTGGTGGTCCAGGACCCAGGCTGTGCCCTTCAGTAGCAAATATTGATGATCTCAGAGTGAGTCCAACTCTCTTGGCAAAGGAAATCTCAGTACTGCATTCCCCCCTGTCATTGGAGGGCCAGAAGGCAGGTGTGTGGGGTGTTCGGTGGATGTGGGGTTTGGGTGCCCCATGGGTGTGGGGTGAGGGGTGTTTGGTGCCCAGTGGCTGTGGGCTGTGGAATTCCACCGGGGTCTGGCCGGCACGGGACCTCCAGCATCCTGAGCGCCATGCCAGCCACTGGGTGGCACTCATGCCCCGCGTTTGGGCTTCAGTGCGCCCCTTCTCCACTTCTGCAGCTGCGCTGAGGCCCAGGTATCCTTGACTGCGGGGTTGAGGGAACGGACGACACGACTGCGATTGCTGCACGTAGTTGCCATTTCCCCAGCGTCCGGCTTTTGGAGCGGTTTCCACAGGAGCCCAGTCTTGGGGGCTGTTTGCTCCGGCCCCTTCCTTGGTCCAGGCATGGCTGGTGTGTGGGTGCACGGGGTGTCTCCCAGTACTGCGAGGGCCCGCGTGTCAGCAGGGTTCTGGGAACCGGCTGGGACCCTGTGCTGTTCCATTCAAAGCCCGACAGCCCTTCCCTCAGAGACAGACCAGCAAGCAGCGGCAGCAGCAGGAGGGGGGTCCAGGTCCCCGGACTCCCTCTGCTTGTCCACGGCAACTCCGGAACTGTCCCTCAAAGCCAGGGACAAAAAAAGCTTTGCCCCCCTGCTCTGATGTCACCATCTGGGCGCCCGTTCAGAGTGTCCCCCCCCCCCCCCCCGTGGTCCCCGAGCCCACACCAGAAAGTGGGCGCTGGGCACTCAATGCTACAATGCTGGCTTGGCCAGAGAGAGTCCCAGACACAGAGTTGGGACCAGAGTGGTCAGGGCGCCTGTCTTACACACAGCTGACCGGGGGATCCCTGGCTCCCCATACCTGGTCTGCTCTGGTCCCACTAGACTTCAAACTACGGCCCGCGGGCCACATATTGTATTTATTCCCATTTTGTTTCTTCACTTCTAAATAAGATATATGCAGTGTGCATAGAAATTTGTTCCTAATTTTTGTTTTTACTATAATCTGGCCCTCCAACAGTCTGAAGGACAGTGAACTGGCCCCCTGTTTAAAAAGTTTGAGGACCCCTGCAGAGGGTGCCGGGCAGCTCCAAGGGACACAGGAAGGACCCACTTCCACGGGACAAAGGGACGATGGGGTGGCTGTCATCCTTCTCTGTCTGGGGCTCCTGTGGATTCCACACCCCGCAGAGGCCCAGGCTGCCTCCTTATTAACCTGCCTAGGATTCTGGAGAAGCACCTGGGAGTGAGTCCTGGAACTTTGAAACTCCGAGTCCCAGGGAGGCATCGACCCCACACCAGACGTAGCTCATTTCTGCTCGTGTGGGAATCGTGACTAGGATTTGTGACTAGGGTCCCTCTGACAGGCCCTGGCCTGTAACCCCACCCTGCATTCTTGGTGTAACCTTACCTACAAGAAAGACCTCCCATTTCTGGAGGGGTCTTGGGGAGGTTACAAAAGGTTTGGCCTCAGGGGCAAAAGGGATTTTGCATGGATGGAGTTGGAGAAAGAGCAGGAGGAGAAATGGCTGAAAGACAAGTTAGAATGTAGGGCTGAGTAAGGATCCAGCGTAAATGATTATGATAGGCCACACATATTGGCTAGGGCAAATAAAGAGGCTATCTCCTAAAGAAGTCTGCCTGTGAGTGAGTTTTCTACCCGCCGCTCTCCTGAACCCAGATACCGGCTGGCTGGAGGGGCTGGAGACACATGGTGCTGGGATGGCAGAGAAAGGCCCCTCCATTCATCCCATCACCATCCAGCTCCATCCAAGGGGCCTATTTATTATTTTACACTACACTGGCCCACGAGTAAAGCAGAGGGGACTGTCAATCGAGATGGACACACAGAAGGATGGAAAGACTCGGCTGTGCCTTTTGAGAGTCAGAAAACTCAGAAACCAGAGTCAGCTGGAACAAACTCAGATTCTAACTGGGTCCTGGCAGTCTTGGGAACCCTCTCGGTATGGAGGGGACCTGGCTCTTCCTTCCGGGGAGGTGGGCACTGCGCCCTTCACTTTCAGTCCAGCTTTAGCCACATGCTCAGGTACTAGTCAATCAGCCACAAGACTAACAGGCTGCAGAGTTTAGCTAACAGCAAGAGATAAGGCTAGCACCAGGTTACACAAGCACACAGCCATTTTTGTGACTACTACAAAGAGATGAGGATTGCAAGGTTAAGGTGGAACTCTAAAAATAAAAAAGAAAGAAAAAAGAAAAAGAAAAAAGCTGAAGCTCTAGTGACAAGAGAGGGAGAACAAGGTTGGACTAACAGCCCCGATCTGCATTTCAAGCTCTAGTCCTTCTACTGTCCCTTTTCTCCAGTGCAGAGTCTGAGGACTGCTTCAGGCTGGGCCCCATCTCCCTCAGAAGCCCTTTGTATCTGTGTCATTCAGGGCTTTCGCATGCAGATCGGGTGCTGCCTTGAAAGGACTTCAGTGCATATTTCATCAAACCCCCAACTTCCTCAGATATAAAGTCCTGCCCCTCCGGGGCTTGCTAATTCGATTGGAGGTTGATCAAGGAAAGAGAATTTCCCAAATTTAATGAGCAGTCTTCTAAACAGAAAAGTTAGGTGAGCTGAAAAGGAAAAGCATTGAACAATGATGATAAAACAAAGAGAGAAGAAAGATGAAGAGATTTTTCCAGAGAGACCGTTTTATTTATTTTAAAATTATTACTATTATTATTATTAATATTTTAAATTATTATTACTGAGGGGTCATTCCTGGTGGTGCTTGGGGGATCATATGTGATGCTGGGGATTGAACCTGAGTCCGATGAATGCAAGGCCCTCCCTGCTATGCCAATGCTCCAGCCCTCCTTTTATTGTTCTTTTTTGTTTCATTTTGTTTTTGTTTGTTCAAGCGTTACTCTGATCTCTGCAGGAGCTGAGACATTGGCTTATACCTGGCAATGCCTATGGTCCCCTAGCATAGAGCCAGGTGTGGCCCCAAAATGCAAGAAAAAAGAAGTCACGCTTAGGGTTTTACATGCTCAAAGGGAAATTTGGTTCCTCTTGGCATCAAGATGAGGCGACTCAAGGGGCCAGAGAGATAGCACAGCGGCGTTTGCCTTGCAAGCAGCCGACCCAGGACCTAAGGTGCTTGGTTCGAATCCCGGCGTCCCGTATGGTCCCCCGTGCAGGCCAGGAGCCATTTCTAAGCAGATAGCCAGGAGTCACCCCTGAGCACCGCCGGGTGTTGCCCAATAAACAAAAACAAAACAAAACAAAACAAAACCAAAAACAACAAAAAAAGATGAGGCAACTCTTTAATGGTGAGATTATATAAGGACATGTGCTGAAAGGCATGTCTTGTTGAAACATTAGACCAGCAACGAGTGTGAGACTCATATTTTGGTCTTTTCAGACCAATTTATTGGTCTTTTTAGAACTGAACCTGGAGGAGATAAAGGAGAGCATAAAAAACTGTATGTGGAGGGATTGGGCCACACCAGGTGGTGCTCAGGGATTCCTCCTGGCTCTGTGTTCAGAAATTACTCATGGCAGGCTCAGGGGAACCCTATGGGATATCAAGAATTGAACTTGAGTTGGCTGCATGCAAGGCAAACTCCCTTTCCACTGTGCTATCACTTCAGCCCCCAAAGTGACTAGCTGGAGGGAGGCATGGTCACAGGCAGTCAGAGGAAAATCTTCTTTGGTGGGACTCAGACCCACTAACAATGTCTTGAAGACCAGACTAGAAGCAGTTGAGGTAAACCTGAGTCAGTGATCTTGAGAGGACAAACTAGAAATGGAAATGGTCTGGGCTCTTGGACTGTGCCTCCTGCTGTGGGTTCTGCGCTGGTCAGTCCAGCCCTCAAAACATCCAGCAGCCTGTGCAAAGGCAGCTGAATGCTAGGCACACCGCATGTGCTTTCATGATGCTGAGGTTGTCTCCGGCATGACATGGTCCACTGGGATGCCTTCAGAATATCACAACTTTCTCCTGGACTCGGAACCACGAACACAGAACCACGGAAGCACCGAGTGTGTAAGTGCTTCGGGCAAAGGGCTCATTCTTCTCTCACACAGTGCCTATGGACAGCCACTGGGTTCAACGGCTTGGTTCAACTTGGTTCAACTGGTTCAGTTGCCGCTTTCCCTGTGCTCTTCCTTGGTCTTGTTCAAGTCAGTGAGGTTCAGGAGTTGGTGAGCCACAGAGAAAAGTGCATTTCTTCAATGTGGGATCCTGCTCTGTCCTGCTCTGGTGGCTCGCTGGCTGTGACCTGTCTTACTCTGGGGATCTCCCATCCTGAGCAGAACTGTCACAAAACATGCATGCTCTCACACACACATGTGTTCCCCACGGAGGTGAGCAGAGGGAAGGATTTCCCCCTAAAACTCAAGGCCATGCTCTTCTTTCCAGGTTCAGAACCAACGACATAAATTCTGCAGCCAGAACTTACAGTAGATTCTGTGGGTGACTCCTGGGAGTACCTCCTAGTCCTCCAATTCTGCAGCCCTGAACTAGACAGTTGCTTATTGGAACACATGATTTCGAGTTCCAACAGGTAATGCCCCTTTTGGAAAGAAATGTTTATGAGCTGGATTTCTGTCACGAAACACTCTGCCCTCATCCAATGATTTTAGAGTGTGAAGAGCTGCCAAGCACCACCTTTCCTTTTAGTACTTTTTCTCATCATCTTCCAAACAGCCAGAGTGGGCCTGGGAAGCTACACTGAAATAAGGTGCTTAAACGCGCAACAGGCTTTATTAATGAGGTAATCACATGAGAACAATGGACCTCACCACTTCCAAGATTCCCACAGAAAAGGTTATGTTCTTCTCATTTAAGGTTCATTATGGGGCATGGGATTGTTTAATAAGTGCTCAATTGGCCTGTAATGTTTGAAATTGTCTATAAATAATGTGCAGACAATAGAGTGCCAGCCAAAAATTATTTACGAGCGGCCCCCATGATCAATCTTCCCACTGTTTGTATGAATGACCCACCACATTATTCAAAGTCAAGAAGATGTGACTGTTCATGTGATTGCAGTATGGGCTGGAATAAGCTGGAAGCCAGCAGAAGGGAGAGGGGAGAAGTTGGCAAATGCAGTTGTAGTCATTCACTTCAAAGCATGTCTGTAATGTCAGAGCATTGGAGGTCAAGGGGGTGTTTGGCTACCTTAGGGGCAGGCCAGAAGGGTCCTCAAGTCCCTTCGGGCAGGTCCTAATCGGAGACTCTCATATTTGCTTCCCCAGTAACATTTGCTTTCCCAGTGACAGAGGAGATGGTTCTATTTTAGGTACTTCTCTGGGAGAGTCATCTCCAAAACCATCCCGAGCAAAGGCAGCTGGAGCACAGAGAGAACACTGCACTGGGAGGAGCTTCTCTGGGAAAAGAATATGGATGTGGGTCTCCTGGAAGGATTCTAATGACCGCTATTTCATGAGGCGACAATGAGTCATACATGGGTCCTAGCAAAGTCGGGGGCTTCTGCACATGCTGAGATGACACTAAGGTGCCATTTACCCTCAAGAGACCTTGAGGTTCTTTTCATTCCTATTCAGACCCCAGCCAGAGTCTCTGTAGAGACAGCATGATTTTGTGTAAAGAGGAAAGAACTTTGCAGCAAAAAAATTTTGCAAAGACCGACTTCATGTCTTTCAGTGAAAGACTGAAACAATATTTGCAAAGACAGATGTCACATATTTCCAGGGGACTGAACCCCCCCACATTAGCAGGCCAGATCAGAGGAGACAGCCACCAACACCCACTGACAGCACAAGCTGTTTGGTGGAGTCGAGAGAAAACTTTCTTGAAGTGTGATTTCACTCTGCCTCTCAGAGTGCTTATGCCTCACACCTCAGACAAAACCCTTTGGCACAAACTGTAGATTCAAATAAAGACGCCCCAACATGCGTCACAGAGATCCCTCAGGCTTAGCTTCAGGTTCCCAGGCTTGACTCCAAAGCCTGGAGCTTAATAGAAAATCGATCCATTGCACTTCATCAAGGCAGAACAGGTTTTCCATCCAATCTTTTCTGTCGCTGGGCAAAGAAAATATGGTGAGAAGCAGGAGTCAGTGTTGGTGAGCCCCAACTCTGAGCACAGGAAGTCACAGGACAGAGAGAAAATCAGGAACAAAGCTGATATGGAAGGACTCAATCATGATTTCAGGCCACGCTGGTGGAAGGAATCAACAAGCGAAAAACAGACTAGTGCTGTGGAGGCAGCAGCACTCACTCTGCATGCAGGGGACGTGGGTCCAACCACAGTCCCAATGGACACCCAAGTCACCCTGAGGAGCCACAGAGGCTGGAAGGAGCCCTTGAGCACAGCAGGGTGTGGCTGCACCTGTACACACACACACATGGACACACAGAGGCACACACATATATTTACACATACACACATGGACATACTTACACATGCAGTTACATACCCCTGTGCTGCTTGCACATACATGTGCTGTACGCACATGTCTGTGCTTTGTGTACTTGCATGTGTGGTGTGTATTTTTGTCTCATGCATGTGTACTGTGTTATGTGTGTGCACATGCATTGTACAGAGTGGGGATGTGTGTGCTATCCATGTGTGTTGTGTGTGCGGTACAAGTGTGAGAGCCCGTAAGCAGGGAGAAAGGTTTAGGAGAAAAGGAACATCTGGCTAGGCGGGTGATCCAGAGGTGATCCTGCTTTGAGTGCCCAGCACCGGCTGGCCGAGTGAGCTGCTGCTGACCCTGTTCTCACTCTGCTTCGAGCCTGGCAAGGTGGCCGCTGTCGGTAGTGGTGGAAGCAAGGATGTGATGAGAGTACTCAGAGAAGATTCATGAATTGCTTCTTTTTTTTTTTTTTGTTTGTTTTTGGTTTTGGTTTTTGGGCCACACCCGTTTTGACACTCAGGGGTTACTCCTGGCTATGTGCTCAGAAATCGCCCCTGGCTTGGGAGGACCATATGGGACGCCGGGGGATCGAACCGCGGTCCTTCCTTGGCTAGCACTTGCAAGGCAGACACCTTACCTTCAGCGCCACCTACCCGGCCCCATGAATTGCTTCTTAATGATGGAATCAATGACAGAGAAGCCCGGGGATCATGCAAAACAAATAAATGAGGCCCAAGATGACACCAAACTATTAACCTGAAACAAAGGTGTTCTCCCAATTTCTTCTTTGCTTTTAACATAGCTCTTTGATATGCAAAAGTCCATCTGGTTCTTCCTTTATCTCCCCACCTGGTTGAATTTTTTTCTGGGAGAACAATTTTGTTCTGGGAGAAAGAGCAGTTTGATTTAGCACAGGCAGAGACTCCATGAGGGAGAAACCACTGACTCCATGATTCTTTCCCGACTGGCTTGGTTTATTATTCTTCATGGATAACCTATTTGTATCAGACCTGTCCACCGGGGAGGGGGGTGATGTGGAGATATGGTGCATGGATGATTTCACAATGTGTGGGATTTATTTTACAAAACAAACTGTGGTATTTATTTTACAATGATTTCTCTGTAAAAGCAAAGTAAATCAAGCAGGAAAGAGTTTCCAAAATAGGACGAACTATTATTATATTTGTATCTTTACAGTGCTCCTAGTTCAATGACTCCTGCATAGGATTTCTGAGTTCCTAAGGGACAGCAGAGAAAGGGTGTGTGTCCCTGACACACTTTTTCTTTTAGACTGTTTTGAGGGAGAAAATGTGTGAGGCCAGGTTAATGCTTTTGGGAGAATGGGGCAGTTTTTGTTCTCAGCAGTCTGCATCAGAGGCAGAAATGTGTGTTGGGACAGAGCAGAGGGGGACCCACTCTGTACTGGAGAGTCACTGCCCAGCCCTTCCTGCCCTTGTTTTCTGCAGCTTCCCAGGGTGTCCCTTTCTCTTTTGCTCATCACAGGACAGAAACAGCTCACACAGCCTCAGTGGTAAGCAGCTGCTTTGTACAGACTTGGGGTGCCCTGAAATGCAGCCCCTGAAGAAGGCATAGGGAGCATGAGGATTAAAAGCAGGAACCCTAAGAGCATCTGGAATACGGGTCCAGCTATCTCCCCTTCTGCTGTGGAGTGGGTGGGTCCTGGTAGATGCCTGGCTCAGCCCTCTGAGAGAGGCTCAAGTGTCACCTGAACAAGTGGTGTGCCCATGTTTCCTGGCCAAGGCTGAGAAGCACTGAACCCATGTCACAGACATTTCAGGTCTCCCTCCTGCTGGACTGGATGTGACATGTCTCTGAGGGACTCTGATTCTTGCAGTTCCCACATCCCCTGGCTGGGATGTCACCAGGAACTTATGGTGACAAGGGACCCCATGCCACTGCCCAGCAGAAACAACACTCCTATGTCTGGTGTGGACACAACCTTGCCCAGGGCCAGCTCATCGCCCAGACTTCCAGGATCCTGGTACTGCCCAGTGTGCAGGAAGATAGCCCTCCGAGCCATTTCACACGACCATTGGGGTTCAGATAAGATTGTGTAGGTTTGTAGAGCAAGTGCCTCTTAGAGAATTCCTGGGTTCAGGCAGCGTGCTGCCAAGGAGGGCTCAGGACTTGCTGATGATCCTTGACTGCCCAGGCTGTGCATGCAGAGACCCCTGGGGAATCTCAGGAAAGACTGACAATAGCCCCTGGAGGAAGCTGAGCGGGCAGGAGGTACCTCACTCTTACACAGAGATCCCATAAAATATGGTTTTCCACATGCCACTTTGTTTTATTTTGGGGAGGACTGAAATAGTTTGAAATATGAGACTTCAGATCCGGGGAAGCAGCCACCACCCTTCAGATGCATGAATTATTCAGATCGTGGGGGTGGAGAGAATATTTACAATTGCCTGTCGACTTTATAGATTGTAATAACCATGATAGATGCATGGATATAGGGTGTCCCCTCTCTCCAGGGCTCTGTCCCTTTTGTTTTTGTTTCCAAGCAAGCTGATAGATGGTGCTTCCATTACCAACACCTGGCCACTGCTTTTATTATTATTATTATTATTATTATTATTATTATTATTATTATTATTATTATTATTGAAATTCTGCAGATGGATCGTCCAGATTTGCCTCCTCCAGTTGGGATTAGCAACTTTCTGTTTCAGAATTCAAGAAGAGAAGAAGGAAATGAGAGTTTGGGGGACAATTGCACACACGTTTGGCAGTCAGGGCAACACTGTCCTGGGGTCTTGCCAAAGAGTCCCCAGAGGTTCCATCCCTGCTTCCAGAGCTACTTAGTGGTCCACGGGGACTAACTCACCTGGGACTGTCTCGGACAGGAGTGCCACCCCCTCGAATAGGAAGGACACAGCCCAAATACCACCTTCAGATTTAAAATTCAAAACGATCTCAGTTTCACCCACCAGTCTCTGTGAGGTGTTTGCCAAAAAGGCAGGAGGGTGGTGGTGGCGGCTGGGAGATGACGGAGGGTGGGAGGGCGCACTGGGGATGGAAGGGCGCACTGGTCATGGGAGTTGACACTGGAGGTGGGATTGATGTCGTAATATTATAAGTCTACAACTCAACTATCAAGAGCTTTGCAAATCATGGTTCTTTAACTGAATTAACAAAACACACACAAGGACATTTTTGGAGGCAAAGGATACATTTGTACCTTGGCTGTTGGAGTAACATTATTGGAATATTACGTGTGTTAAGTGCAGATATATGAGCTTTGTATATACCCATGAGAACTCAATACAACGAAAAGAAAACAAGTGGCTGTGTTTGGGGCTGGGCTGGTGGGTGGCACCAGGCTTGTGTTTTGGGACACGTGCTTGTCCTTCGGATGTGGCCGTGTGTGTTATTCCAGGAAGCTTGTCATGGCTCTATGCCACTACAGCTCTGCCAGGAGAGCTGCCACTTAGACTCGCTGAAAAGGGGCCAGAGCCTGGGGATCTTTCGTTCCACACCTGTTCCACCTTCAGGGTGCCATGGCTGGTTTTGCGAAGATGCTTTTGCAGTCTGGCTGGGGCAGGGGTGCGGGGAACACGTGCGGGATGAATCTCTGGGTGACTAAGGCTGCATCTGTGGTCTCCACTGATTCTGAGGGTGCACAGAGTGGGGGAGCTGGCATCTGTCAACGGTGCTGCCCAGTGTCTCTACCAACTGCATGCTGGTAATCTTCCAACTCAACAGTGGAAGCAATGGACCTATGTGAAAAATGGGTATTTTTTAAAATTAACGACACTCTTTAAACACCATGGTTACAAGGCTGTTCATAATGTTGTTAATCTTTTTTCACAGATACCAAGTTATTCATGATGAAGTTTAAGTCATCCCATGTCCAACACCATTCCCAGCGCACATTTCCTACCACCAATGTCCCCAGATTCCGTCCCATACTTCCATCTACCTGCCTCTGGGGCAGATACTCTCTCTCTCTCTCTCTCTCTCTCTCTCTCTCTCTGTCTTCCTGTCTCTCTGTCTTTCTGTCTCTGTCTCTTCTCCTTCTCCTCTTTCTCTTCCTCCTCCTCCCTTTTCTCCTCCTTGTCTTCTCAGGAAGAGGAGGGCAGTGCAGTGGGGATGGCAGGACTCTCTGTGACCAGGCCATACCCCTCTTCTGCCCCCCTTATATGCCAGTCACAGGCTGTTGCCTGCTGTAGTGGGGCTTACCGAGAGCCCGCTGGGAGGATGACACTGTGCTTCACTCTCACTGCAGGGTCACTGTGACCAAGGAAGGCACCTTATTATAGAAATCATCATTCAGAATTTTTTAAAACTATATTATACTATTTCATCATAGTTCAGCATTAGATTTCTTTTTGATAATTTTTATTTCAGTTTTGGGGATACCCCAACATTTCTCAGGATTCATCACCACTGTGTGCTTGGGGTTTAGTCTGGACGTGCTTGGGGACTATAAGGTACCAGGGTTCCAGCCCAGGGCGCTCACATGTGAGGCATCTCTACAGTCGGTCCCTGAACTAATCTGGGGGGAGGACCAGGGACCTCCGTGGCCCTTTTAAGCCATCCAGGTCAGTGGATGATGCAAGGGTTAGAGGATTCAGGTCCAGCAATGCTGAGGGTTCAGAAATCTCAGGGCTGTACTCATAGATGCTTCAGGTCTGCCGGGGCCTTGGGATTGAACCAGGTCAGCAATGGGCAAAGCACATGTTTTTTTTTATTATTTTTTTTCATTTTTTTATTTTTGTGCTTTTTATTTCTGCATAGACACAGTAAATATTGGGGACATTAGAAAGGGAGTTCTCTTGGCCTAAGAGACACAGGGTTTCTCCATCCTTGAAGTATACTGTCATGGGAATAACTATAGACTCCTTGCATGTTCATTTACTCTCCCCTCGGTGCCTTTGTGGTATATGGAAGACTTCTGCTCTGTCATGGGTGACAAAATAAGACTTCTGTATCTAGAGATCTTGGTACCTGCAGAATGGTCTCACTCATCTATGGGTTTTAAGAAAAATGAAAGACATTCTCGCAATAATAATTTTCAGACACAAAAGAGAAAAGAGCTGGAAGTTCCAGCTCACCTCAGGAAGCTCACCACAAAGAGTGATGAGTTTAGTTAGAGAAATAACTACATTTTGAACTGTCCTAAAAATGAGAATGTATGAGGGAAATGGAGAGCCTGTTTAGAGTATAGGCGGGGGTCGGGTGGGGAGGAGGGAGACTTGGGACATTGGTGATGGGAATGTTGCACTGGTGATGGGTGGTGTTCTTTAACATGACTGAACCCCAAACACAATCATGTATGTAATCAAGGTGTTTAAATAAAAAAAAAAAAGATTAAGTCTACTTTTTAAAGACTTCATCATAGGCAAAGCACATGTTAATCTTCTTATTATCTCTATGGCCAAATCTTTTGAGATATACTAAGTACTCTTCAATATTTCCCATAAAGTGAAAGAAAATAAGTAATTTTCATAATGGACATAATTACAAATACATGTGTAAAATGCATTTTTGTTGTTCCAGCACCTACTGTGTTCTAGGGTCTGCCCTGAATGTCTCCTCCATTATCCTAGTCACTGAAATAGACACAAAACCAACCCAGGTACAGTCAGATCTAAAGCAGTGTTGCCCCAGACAGGCCAGCACATTCTGTCTTAAGCGTGTTTATTAAATGACAGCAGCGATTCAAGTCATCTTTCATGTTTCTTCATTATTTCGAAAATGGGTTTTGATTTTCTGACTCCGATCAAACCTCAGACAACATCTTAAAGGGTTCTAAAAGAGAAAAGCCATTCATGCTACTGAATCCTTGTTTTCGACGAATCCATCTGATAATTGCATGAGTCTCAGCAGTCCTTCTGCATGGTGACGAAGGAGACAAATAAATCGATTCTCCTTGTCAGGTAATAAACAGCAGAGGATTTCACGGTGCCATCTAGAGCCATTTTTTAAATGTCACTTGGCGAATGTTTGAAAATAAAGCTATAATTGCTGTGGCAGTGTCAGGGCCCGGTCTTCAGCTGTGGGGATAATGAGCTTCATGTAGGTTCTGGGTGAGCATGGCATCCTCATATGTGCTCACACATGTGTGAGGGTGCTCGTCATGCATGCTCACACACAGTTCATGCACATGGATATTTGACATGAACACACAGGTGAATATAGGTGAATACATGGATGTGTGTTGTTTAGGTGGGTGGGTGCATACATGTACTTGTGCATGTCTGTGTGGATGTAGAATGCCCCCCCCCACCTGCTTTGCTACTGGGGCCTGGTGCTGTGTGGGAGACCTCACTATGGGCCTGCAGGTCCTCACAAGGCCACCTCAGGTGCCCAGGACTTAGGTCCATCCCAATGCTGACCCCTGGAGAGAGAGAAATGAGGCAGAGAAAATCTGCACTGGACACCAATGAGACAGCATTGGACACAGAGAAAGTCTGTGGACACCACAGAGGCTCCAGCAAACACCCCCCGCACCTACACATCTGCACTGAGGCCTGTACTCCTCAGCTTCCTGGACCTTCTGCTGCTGTGCCAAGAGCACACAGACACCCCAGCCCCGTCACAGCCAAATTAAAGCGTTTCCCAGCCAAAATATTCCGGATACCCTTGAGGAGAGCTGGTGGCATCCCCGTGAGCCAGAGAATGTTCACAAATATGGTAGAATCCAGCACTCAGCTTTGTGCCCAGGTGAGCGACCAGGAAGTGGTCTGCGCTGGTCACATAGGAAAGAACCGTGCCCGTAATTGAACTTGACAATTTAATCTTCATTCCAAGTTGTTAAGAGATGAATATCTTTATAACACAGGCTTGGGAGCATCGGTGTCTAACAGGAAGGCGACAGACCTGTAAATGGCCTGGATGGGGTAATTTAAACACGGTGATAGGTGGTGCCAGGCTTCAATTACTGTGGTTAAGAAGTAGACGTAGAAAATAGTTTTCAGTTTAATTTATAGGCATATAAAATTTTTGAAAGCCGGGGAAAAAAAAGCCCAATTAAATAGGCTGGCTTCTTCGCAATGGTTTAATTAGATTTATAGTTAACATTTTCACTATAAATGTTAATTAAAGCATCAGCTATCTGAAAGATTTAATGACATCAATACCTTATTTTGAAGCCTGGCTTAAAATTTTAATTTATCTTTGCTAAGTTCATAGACGTGCACGGCATTTCTGCTCTGCTGTGGGCCTGTGTCCTATGAGGGTGCAGGAGATGGTGGCTTGGGGTAGAGAAAGGGCTGGGGAGCAGGCAGGGCCGGGGGGCACTTAGAGGGCAGAGAGCTGGGACCTCAGTTCTGAGGCAGGAAGGGTGGCCACCGGCTCAAGTGGGAGAGACCCCCTCTATGGTGAGTCTGGCAGCCTCAGTGCTCCATCTGCAGACACCTCGAAATTCTGCTTCCCAGCTGGATCAGTGTGCCCAAGGTTTTAGCTTACCCTGCAGGGACAAGGTCCCCTGTGTCCTCACAGGGCAGGTAGGAGGGTCCTGCACCTCGAAGACTAGTGGCAAACATTCGTGCTCTGCTGCCTGTATCTCTGGGCAGTTCCACCAGCCCTTACCTGCACTGTGGTTTTTCGCTCGTGTGTCTTAAATGTGTGTTTGACTTCCAAGCTCCTGCACAGATATTAAAGCTCTCAAGTATTCTGTGTCCACAGAATTATGTTTAATGGCTAAAAACATATCCAAGAGATGGCACACAGGCGTCTTGTGCTAATTTCCTTCTCAGAGTGTTCTGTAAATGACTTAATAAAGTGTCATTTTAGTGAATACTTGAATTTATGAATATAATTTATATTGGCTTTAATGCTGTTCCTTGCATTTGAATATGTAACCATTATTTAAAGGATTTGAAAATTCAAAACCCTAATCAATCAAATTAATTTACTGCTCTTTAATTTCCACCATGCGATTTTACTAAGAGCCGAGTTAACTATGCAAATAGATGCATACTTTAGGCCTAGCAATTCCATTTAATGCTAATAAGTATGTTAGTAGACAAAAGTCACATATTGTTGAATTGAAAGGATTATGAGTAAAAAAATGGAGTGGTAACTATCTCAGTAGTGGAGTTTTATTATTTCAGGACTAAGCTACAAATTAAAATGAGAACATAGTGAAACAAACAAACAAACAAAAAAAACCCCATGAAGCTGATCCTGTCAAATTATATAATATAGGAACAAAATCCTTATTATTAACTTGCTAAAGGATTAAAGAAAATAATATGGAAACCCCCCTTCCCTCCCCAGGTTCCCACAAATTGTCTTGCGCAGCCTCCTTGAGGCTAATCGCAGCCTCTTTTGCTCTTTCCCTCAGTTGCTGCGGGGGTCGTGGGCAGGCAAGGGGCAGGGCTCAGTTGTGGAGGCAGCAGTGGCCACAAGCTGTCCCCCAACCTTTGTAAAAGTTTAAGTGAAGGGGCTGGAGAGACAGCACAGGGGTGGGACTTTTGCCTTGCACCCAGCTGATCCAGGACAGATGGTGGTTCGAATCCCGGCGTCCCGTGTGGTCCCCAAGCCTGCCAGGAGCGATTTCTGAGCATAGAGCCAGGAGGAACCCCTGAGCGCTGCCAGGTGTGACCCACCCACCCCCCCCAAAAAAAAGATCCACTCTTCTGGGCCGGAGAGATAGCATGGAGGTAAGGCGTTTGCCTTGCATGCAAAAGGACAGTGGTTTGAATCCCGGCATCCCATATGGTCCCCCAGCCTGCCAGGAGTGATTTCTGAGTGCAGAGCCAGGAGTAACCCCTGAGCGCCCCTGGGTATGACCCTCCCAAAATAAATAAATCAAATAAAGTATATGTAATAAGAAATGTTAAAAGAAAGGTTAAGTGAGGGCCCGGAGAGATAGCACAGTGGCGTTTGCCTTGCAAGCAGCCGATCCAGGACCAAAGGTGGTTGGTTCGAATCCCGGTGTCCCATATGGTCCCCCGTGCCTTCCAGGAGCTATTTCTGAGCAGACAGCCAGGAGTAACCCCTGAGCAACGCCGGGTGTGACCCAAAAACAAAACAAAAATAAAATTTAAGTGAAAAGGATGTTGCAGAATCCTGCTTAGTTGTGGAGAGCAGCGTCTGGCTGTGGTCGCAAGCAGGGAAGAGGTGGGAGGACTCACTGGTGAGTGAGTGTGGACGGACACCCCAGGATGATCACTGTTCCCAGAAGACCGCAGGGGCTTTTGCTGTCTCAACCCACTATTCAGCCCAGGCAGTGACCCTGAACTCAGCCTACAGCGGGCAGGCATGTCGGAGCCCTCGGGGTGCAGTGCCACCATGGTCTGAGCTCTGCCCACAGTGCTCCCTGGCTGGGTGCTGAGACAATGCAAGTGCTTCCGAAGACAGTGCAAATGCCTTCTCTCTGCTCAAAACGAACCACTGTCTTTGGTTGTTGAAATGCAGCGTTTTCATGCAGGTGAAATAAAAGCACTTGGGAGGAAGAGGCTGCTTCTTTCCAAGTCTGTGGATGTGATCTTCTTCGTCCACTGCACAGCGCTAGCTGAAGTGGCCAGCATCTCCCTCTAACCACGATCTGCTGCTACCTGCTGGAACCTACACCGAGAACAAGTTAAATGGAGGCGCTGCTCAAGACACATGGCTATATGTGGGATTTGATCCAGTAACATGAATGAACCCGTATGCATGAACCCGTATAACTAGGATATGCACATTTTAAAAATTAATAAATTTTTAAATGGAATCTCTGTGAGGTACACAGTGACAAAGTTGGTCATGATCCCCACATCTGAAAGAAACTAGGGAAGGCGTCGTGCTGTTTTCTGGGTCTGTGCTCTCTGTAGAACCTCATGTCTGTGTCTTGGTGCCTCTGAGGCAGTTGTGTTCAGGTAGCTGCAGCTGAAGGAGCCAGGCCCGTCCTGTCCGACACAGACCCCCAAAAGAAGTCCTTGGGGCTGGCATGAAGGTCACAGCCAGACAGCACCGTGAGCTTCTGCCCCAGCATTACCATGGCCTCCCTTCAGGTATCTGTGTTATCTCTGTCAGCTGCTGCCTGACAGCAGAGTGGCAGGTTCTTATATTGGAGTGATGGAAAAACAGTCAGTGGGGGTTGCCCATTCAAGTGCTGGTTTCCAGAACATTCTGCATTTGTGTGTTTCTGCATTTTACTCTAGCTCAACATCTGTGTCTACTAAAACCACCCCGATTAAAAACTTCCAGCACCAAATCTACCAGCAGTGCCAATTTCCCACCCCCAATGACCCCAGGTTCTCATGCCCTCTAGCCTGACATCTTGGCAGGCACCTTTTCAGTTCAGTTGTTCAAATTTGGTCTCATGATTTCAGGGATACAGACCCTGGTTTGGGTTTAGCTCTGTCCTTCTCTACTGCCACCATAAACCTGAATCCCCTGGACCCCAGCCCTGTAACTTATCATCTGTCTTTCTCCCCTCTCCCCTCCGCTATTTTTTCTTTTATTCTTCTCCCTATACTCTGGGGCTAAGGGTGATCTAGGCATTCCCCCTTTAAACAATTGGCATTCCCACATCCAGTAAGTCTAAATACCCCATAGAAGTGAGATCATCCTGGCTTTATCTTTCTTCTCTGGTTTACTTTATTTAACCTGATATCTTCCATTTTCTTTTCTTTTTTTTTTAATATTTTTTATTTTAATTATGACAACAAAGATGCAAAGAAAGAGGACAGGGTAAAGTTACAGTGGGAGCCCAATCACCCATAAACAGAATTCTCGGTAGTCCCATCGATGATATCCCAGCCTTGAACTTTCAGCCAAAGAACATTAAGAAAAACAAAACTGAACCCATGTACAATTACTTTGTCCCTCAAATCCCCAGTTGTAGTACATACTATTTCTTAGCAGCACACAATATAATCTAAAGACATTAGACTTATGTAACTCCTTAAACATTGAGGGCAAAGTACATTTATCTAGTTCCATGCACATGCTTACTAGTTTAAGTTAACCTCAAAAGTTTTAGTGGGTTGTTTTTCTTAAGGATTGGAGTCAAGGGAACATAGTAAAAAATGGTATTAAAGTGGCATTTGTTTGCATAGGCCCACCAAAACATAAGGGACATGGAAAAAAAATTATGGTCTAAATACAAGGAGACCCTACCCCTGAAGTTTCCTGGCACAGGACTGACTCTAGGCTCCAGGCAAACTAGTTTGTCCAATTCAAGTCATCGTCTGTAGTGGCAATACACCTCCATTCCTCACATAGTCTCTGTTGTTGGTATCATGCTTCTGTATTAAAGATCCTGGAGTCTGCATATCCCATATTGCAGTCAGGATGGTGCAGAGCATCCTCTCGTTTCACCTCACACTTAAGGGGCAATAGAGAGAACCATGTCCTGTAGAGCAGGTCATTGTTGTTGTCAAGTCTTCTCAGTGTAAACGGAAGTGTCTTTTTAGGAGGTTGATGTCAGACCCTTGGTAGTGTCTTTCCTGGTAGAGGACTGCTTCCAGATGTTGCTATAAAAGACCTTGGATGTTTCGTAGATAGCTTGCCTGGTTCCGGCGTGAATGGAGGATGCCCATTCTTCTGAGGCCTGTGCCAGGTCATTCTATCAATGTTCAGGGTGTAAGGTACATTGTACTGAGATTTATTAGATAAGAACTTATCTGTATGTATAGTGTTTTCCCATTTTAATGTGTCTATGCAAACAAGGATCAATGCCATGAAGCATTATTGGTACATCTGGAGGCAATAGGAACAAGACCAGCAATTTCCATGACATAGTTCAATCATAGGCATCAAACTGAGGGACAGTTCCACCAACAATCCTTACTGAACAGCTTACAAAGAAAAGACAAGATGAAAAGTGGATAGAAACATCATGGTAGAAGAATATATAGAGAGTTACAGCAGTTAAAGAAAATACCCATAAAATATTCAAAAGATATATGTGTTCAATATGTGTTCAATTTGTGTCCTTCTAAATAGTTCTGGGATTTGTTAGATCTACTGTATGTCTTTGGTCAGAGATTAGAACTGTGTGTTACTGAAGTTAAGAAGGGTAAATCTGGAGTACTGATGGTTGGGAGGAGCATATGTTCGCGCGGGGGCGCTAGCCCCCTCGCGGTTTGCAAAATGTAGACTGGTATGAAATTACCAGTGACAGCCTGAGTATAGCTGAGCAGCTATCTGCCACCCCCCAGATCAAACTCCACCCCCTAAGCCAACCTCTGGAGCCAGCCTGGGAGTGGGGAAAACCCAGGGTGCCCCATCAGCTCCTCCCAGGAACCCACCTGAAGATCCGGAGGAAAGGGGGAGAGGGGGGTCGGGTGACCCAGGTCCGGGCCCCCCTACCCTAGGCCGGGCCAAGAGACCGCTGGCACATGCGGAGGTCTGCCAGATGCCTGCCCGTGCCGGCTAAAAATCCTGCTCTGATATCTTCCATTTTCACCCATGTTGCAGAGAATTGCATGATTGCAATTTGTGCATGCGTGCATGTGTGCGTGTGTGTGTGTGTGTGTGTGTGTGTGTGTGTGTGACTTCCACAGGCCTAGAACAGACACAGGAGAAAGAGCAGAGCAGAGAGTCTCTCCAACCAGACAACTGCTTGGAAGTGTGTTCATGGGGTGATTACTGTGATTCACACATAGTAATGAGGAGAAAGTCGGGGCCGAGGGTTGAAGTTCCATTAATTATTCACAGAGTAAGTGACAGGCAGAGTCCTGGGTGTTAGAAACTCCAGTTCAAAGACTTGAAAAGCATCACATTTTTATTTTCTCAATGAGTGAATCAAAAAAAAATTTTGGGTGATGCCACATGGAGATTAGCACTATCATGGCTTCTACTAGTGTCAGTGTCGCACAGTGGTGGTGTTACCACCATGAAGTCACTGTCACACTTAGCATTCCTAATGTCACTATGAACACAACTGCTATCACCACCACCACTACCACTAGTCACATTACTGCTACCATTGCTATAGTGATCACCACTATTATTACTAACGCAAGTGCTGTCACATTTTCTACCATCAGTCACACTATTGCTTCCATCGCTATAATAATCACCACTGTCACTACTAACATGTCTGCTATCACTATTGCTGCTATCAATCATCACCACTACTTCAGTCGTGCTCTTGCAGTCTCTGAAATCCAGGCTGGAAGGGAAGGAAGGACAGATGACAAGATCAACATCAATGCAACCATTTCAGTTATAAAAACATTTTCATCCGGGCCCGGAGAGATAGCACAGCGGTGCTTGCCCTGCAAGCAGCCGATCCAGGACCAAAGGTGGTTGGTTCGAATCCCGGTGTCCCATAGGGTCCCCCGTGCCTGCCAGGAGCGATTTCTGAGCAGACAGCCAGGAGTAACCCCTGAGCACTGCGGGTGTGGCCCAAAAACCAAAACAAACAAACAAACAAAAACCATTTTTATCCGCTTTCAAAAATTCTTTAAATCCTTCATGCTTTAAAATGGAGTTTAGAGAATGACTAAGGATGAGAGTAAAGAAGTTCATAAACTTAAAACCAATAAAGAATGAGCACTCAGCTATCAGGCTTACTCTTACCTCTGATGATGCGACCCTGGCAGGTCAGTACTGTGGGGTATTGAGGAATAAAAATGTCAGGCTGGTGGTGCAGTGCTGTGGGGTATTGCTCAGCAGTAATAGGAAGGATGGTGGTTGGGTACTGTGGGGTATTGCTGAGTAACAACAGGAGGAGTGATAGGTGGGTACTGTAGAATATTGATGAGTAGCAACAGGGAGTGTGCTAGTTGAGTACTGTGGGGGTATTGCTGAGTAGTAACAGGAAGGGTGGTGGTTGGGTACTGTGGAGTATTGCAGAGTAATGACAGAGAGAGTGGCGTTTGGGTACTCTGGGATATTGCTGAATACAGGCTGGCATTCTCTGTTAATGTACCTTAATTAATTCATTTATTTTAATATCTTTATTTAATCATCATGGTTACAAACATGTATGTAGTTGGGTTTCCATCATATAAAGAACTCTTCATCAGTGCAACCTTCCCACCACCCACTCCCATCTCCCCTTTCCTCCACCCCCTGCCTGTAGTCGAGACAGGCATTCTATTTCTCTCACTCATTACCATTGCCATGCTAATTGGTTATGTAGTTACTTCTCTAACTTCACTTTGTGGTAAGTTTTATATCATGGGCTGGTCCTTCCACTCCCCATCTCTATTGTCTCTGGGTATTATTACCATACTGTCTTATTTTTCTCAAATCCCACAGATGAGTGAGACTATTCTGTGTCTAGCTCTCTCCCTCTGTCTCATTCACTCAGCATAGTAATTTCCATGTTCATCCATGCATAGGAAAATTTCATGACTTCATTTTTCCTGACAGCTGCATAGTGTATCATTGTGTATATGCACCACAGTTTCTTTAGCCACTCATCTGTGGTCAGGCATCTGGGTTGTTTCCAGATTCTGGCTATTGTAAATAGAGCTGCAATGAACATAGGCATGCAGAAGCCATTTTTTGTATTGTGTTTTTGTGTTTCTATGGTATATCCTTAGTAGTGATATTGCTGAATCATATGGGAGCTCAATTTCCAGTTTTTTTAGGAATCCCATATTGTTTTCTACAAAGGCTGGACTAGACAACATTCTCACCAGATTTCCTTTCTCCTCACATTTCCTGCCAGCACTGATTGTTCTTGTTCTTTCCGTTGTGTGCCAGTTTCTGTTGTGTGAGATTGTACCTCATTGTTGTTTCAATTTGCATCTCCCTGATTATTAGTGAAGAGGAGAAATTGTTCATGTGCCTTTTGGCTATCTGTATTTCTTCTTTGAGGAAATAAATGTCTGTTCATTTCTTTTCCCCATTTTTTGATGGGTTAGATTTTTTTCATTTCTTTCTTTTTATTTATTTATTTTTTTGGGGGGGGGCACACCTGGTGACTGTCAGGGATTATTCCTGGCTATGTGCTCAGAAATCACTCCTGAGTTGAGGGACCATATGGGATGCCGGGGGATCCGTCCTGGGTCAGCTGCATGCAAGGCAAACAAACGCCTTACCACTGTGCCATCCCTTCAGCCCCCTTGATTTTTTTCTTGTTAAGTTCTGTCAGTACCTTGTATATCTTAGATATTAACCCCTTATCTGATAGTTATTGGGTAAGTAGTTTCTCCCATCCTGTGGGTGGCCTTTGTATCCTAGTCATTGTTTCCTTTGAGATGCCAAAGCTTTTCAGTTTAATGTAGTCCTATTGGTTTATCTCTGCTTCCACTTGTTTGGAAAGTGGTGCTTCCTCCTTAAATATGCCTTTAGTCTCAATGTCATGAAGTGTTTTGCCTACATGTTCTTCTATACACCTTATGGTTTCAGGTCTGATATCAAGGTCTTTAATCTATTTGTATTTGACATTTTTTAAATATCTTTATTTAAACACCTTAATTACAAACATGATTATGATTGGGTTTCAGTCATATTAAGAACACCCCCCTTCACCAGTGCAACATTCCCATCATAATGTCCCAAATCTTCTTCCTCCCCACCCCACCCCACCTGTACTCTAGACAGGCTTTCTAGAAGTAAAATTTCAAAAATTGCAATAATTTTCAGATTTTTCCACAGATATTTCGGATTGGGTCGGCCTCAGCGAATCCACGAATAAGTTGCGGCATTCATCCCCTTCACCCTGCTGGCCGGGGTCCGCAGAAAACCGCAATTCTCTATGCCTGATATTGGTCTGCTTAGTTTCTCCATTGTCAAGCTTGTATTGTGGGTTTTCCTATGTGTTGTGGTGGTATTTATTGGCTAGGTGGAGTGTACGGCCACGAAGCCAAGCCAAGTGGCTGCACTCCTCTGGTTCCACCCCTTGTGGTGAGAAGACTCACCTCAGGAGAAGCGAGTTGCCAGGAGATGGATGCCAGAGAGAATCAAAGTTCCCTATCTGAAGCAAGCAGAGGAAAGCCTCAAAATGTCTGCCATGCTTAAGAGGCCCAGCAGAGTCCCACTCTGTGTCTCTTAACTGGTGCATTTAGTCCATTGATGATGAGATAGATAATTGTTATGGGATTTAGTGTCATCTTTATATAGGAGTTTGTTGTGTCTCTTGGTTGTCTTGTCTTAAAGTAGATCTTTCAGTTTGTCTTTTAAAGCTGGTTTTGAGTCTGTAAAGTTTATGAACTACTGTTTATTCATGAAGCTATGTATGCTTCTTTCAAACCTGTATGTGAGTCTGACTGGGTGAAGTATTCTAGGCAAAGCATTAATTTTGCTAAATTTTGTCACTATATCCCACCACTGCCTTCAAGCTTTGAGGGTTTCTTATGACAGGTCTACTATAAATCTTAAGGATATTCCTTTGAATATAATCCCCCTTTTTTGGTGTTTGAACCACACCAAACAGTGCTCAGGGGTTATTCCTGGCTCTGTGCTCAAAAATTGCTGCTGGCAGGCACGAAGGACCTTTTGGGATGTTGGGGATTGAACCTGGGTCCATTCTGGGCTGTCTGCATGCGAGACAAATGCCCTACTATTGTGCCATCACTCACTTCCCTGTAACTTCCCTTTTGATCTTGCTACTTTCAGTGTTTTATCCCTATCTGTGGGATTTGTCATTGTGACTAAGATATGTCTTGGGGTGCTTTGCTTCAGATCTCTTTAAGCTGGTATTCTTCAGGCATGCAAGATTTGGTAGCATGCATCTTTAGCTCTGGGAGTTTCTTTGCAATGATGTCCTTGACTCCTTGACTATTGATTATTCATGAGGATTTTCTTCATGGGTCTCTGGGTCTCCAATTATTCTTATTTTGTTTCTGTTGAGTTTATCAACGACTCTCTTTTCATTTGTTTACATTCTTTGAGGATTTTTTTCATTGTCTAATCATTTTGTTTTCAGGATCTTTTCTAACCTCTTCTGTTGTATGAAATTGTAATGCATCTCATCTTCCAGCTCACTGATTCTGTGTCCTCAGCCACTATTATTCTATTAGAGAGGCTTTTCAGTGAGGTTTTAATTTCACCTACCAAGTTTTTCAGTCCTGTTATTTCAGTTTGAAGTTTTCTCATTTCTATTTTCATAGCCTCTTGATTATTATTTGTGGTTCATTCAGTTCATTCCATGCTTTCTTTGAGCTCTATGAGGACACTCCATATTGCTTCTTTCAACTCCTTATCTGAGAGGCTAAGTAGGTGGTTGGTACTGTTTTGATCAGCAGAGCTGCCATCTTCATTCTCCATGCATGATGGAGGTCTGTGTTGTTTCCCCATTGTCACTCCTGTCATGTGGTATTTTCTACGTGTTGTGCTGGGGTTCATTGTCTAGGAGATGTGCATGGCCATGAAGCGGAATGGAACTGCCGGGCTCCTCTGGCTTCATCTTTCATGAGTTGGGTCAGCTTACCTCTGTAGATGTGCCATCAGTGAGCTCTTCTGGGCAGGATGGTTCCTGGCACCATCATCATGGTGGGTCAAGATGGCATCCATGTCCAAATGCACACAGTGGGGATCAGGCTCCACCTTCATGGGTGAGGTCAACTCCCCTCTGTTGATATTCTGTCAGTGAGCTTTTCCTAGGCATGTGCAGAACCAAGTCTACCCTCTGATTGTGGCCTGAGCCTAATGTGAACCCTTTGTGGGAGGGGTCTGTTGAACACAGACAGTTGGGGAGCCTCCCAGGGTGAGGGAATCAGAGATAGTTGGGAAAGCAGCAGATGGACTTGTGCTCCTAAAACAGTGCACAGAGGAGAAGATGGTTAATTAGGGGAAGTCCTTGGCCAGAAAACACTGTTGGAACCCAAGGCTGTTCACTTAATCATGTTATTTGGTAAAATGGTCTCCACCATAGATGTTTAATCCTAACATCTTTAGGAGAATGGCCAGTTTACATAGGAGGAAATGGATTCCCTCCTGCTGAACCCATTGCATAGAGTTATATGTTTTCTTGAGTGGTAATTGAAAATGTGCTGACCTCATAGTCTAGATAAAGGAACAAGTGACAAACACCACAAGCAAGTTGAGGAGGCCTTGCTTTGTGGCGTTGGGTCTCTTTGATGAGTCACAGTAGAATTCCTGGGTGCAACAGGAGGTGAGAGGCAGATGGGCCCCTGTGGAAGAAAGAGGGAGAGAGAAGGAGTAGAGACAGTGAGATGATGGAGAGAGTGAGAGATAGTTGGGGTATAGGAGGCATCTGAGGTGCCCATACAACCATTCCCTTCTGTGGTCTGAGTCTACAGGTGGGTGGGTGAGGGAGGGAGGGGGACTAAGCTGGGAGTGAGGGCAGGTGTGTGGCAGCCTTTGTGCCATGGGAGGCTAAAGCTCCTCATCACTGAGGTTAATTAGCAAAGAAAGGGCCCAGGGGCAGAAATTCTGGCCCTGAATAATAGCACAGCAAAGGGCAGTAGGGCATTTGTCTTGCACACAGCTGATTCAGGATGGATTGTGGTTCAAATCCCAGCATCCCATATGGTCCTTCAAGCAAGAGCAATTTCTGAGCGCATAGCCAGGAGTAACCTCTGAGCATCACCGGGTATGGCTCAAAAGCCAAAAGTCAAAAAAAATTCTGCCCCTGAGATCAGTTATCAGGAATTAACGAACTTCAGGGCTGGTTTTCTGGTACTCTGTCTGGAGTTGCTGTTAAACCAGTTTTATATTTTGTACCAAATCTCTATCCTATTAAATTAAATAGAACAAGGAATAAAAACCCTGACAGCCCGTTGAATAACTTATCAAATAATCAAGGTATTTTTGAAAGGGCCAGAAATGAGAGAGAGAGAGAGAGAGAGAGAGAGAGAGAGAGAGAGAGAGAGAGAGAGAGAGAGAGAGAGAGAGAGAGAGAGAGGTGTCACAGCAGCATTGTTCGGCCACTGGCCAGGAAAGAAATCTGATCATCTAGAAGCTATGTAGAATTTCCATTACAGCGGTTACTGCTCAGGGCAGACTATCTAGACTGGAACCATCACTCAGTGAAGAAAGCTATTCCACTTGGAATACTTTACTCTTCACAATACACTCAATAACAATGTAATTAAAAAACAAAATTGCATTTGGATTGTTCTGTTGCTGTGTGTTCCTCCGTGAGCTCCGCCTGGAGCCAGACTGAGCATGTAAACTTCTCCTGAAGACGTGGAACTGCAATCCAGGGAGTGGCTTACGTTTATTTATTTTTACTTATTTATTTTTTGGTTTTTGGGTCACACCCGGCAGCGCTCAGGGGTTACTCCTGGCTCTACATTCAGAAATCGCTCCTGGCAGTCTCAGCACACCATATGGAATGTCGGGATTCGAACCACCATCCTTTTGCATGCAAGGCAAA